>NC_092589.1:98965000-99304000 GCF_047663525.1 Anas platyrhynchos
TTATACAATAATAGTTCAAATAACTCATATGCAAAGTGCTTGGTACTTAAAAACAGTCTTCATAACTTACCAATAGAAACACCTTAAGAGGAAAATGAATGCAATTGTAAAAATAATATATTTTCTCTCATATTAATCTGTTCTCTTCTATCACACTGATAGAGGTGGACAAAGAATAAAGGAATCATCTGGTTGCAAAAGAATATTAAAATTTGAAACTAGTCTTATAGTTCATTAAGGATTTTTTTAAGTGTAACCTAATCAAAATTCAACTTTTATATTCTAATTAGGTGATAATCAGTAATCACCATTGTCTCTGACAACATGAGCTAATAAAAATGTCTCCCAAGTGCACAATAAAGTGCCACAGCTTTAACTGAATTACATAGCCAGGAATTTTTGCTTTTAACATGTTTTACCAGATTTGGTTGTATTATTCTGATGGTTTTTTTTTGGTTGTTGGGTTTGGACTTTATTAATTACAGTGAGTAGGCAGAAATTATGCTAGATGAGAGGTCCTTTTCAAAATTAAAAAATAATAATCAAACTGATTCACAAATCTCATATAATGAGCTTTAGTCAGTTGCTATTCTACTGCAGTGTGTTTCAGTACGGTCTCCAGCAGAATTCTGCAGTGGGGGTATGGGCTACAGGCTGTACATTGACTTGGAGGAAATTTCCACTTCTCTCTCAGATAGCTTTGATAGCAAGTTTTGAATTGAAATGCTGCTGAATTAGTAAAGTCCCAATCCATCAAATCTGTAGATGATTCATTTCTTTCTCTTCTCTCCTTATTGAATAAGTGATATAGAAATTATTGATGAAATGGTCATATGCTACTACATCATACTGAGCATACCAGCTCACTCTGTAATTTATGCTTTTTGCTCAAAAAAAAAAAAAAAAAAAAAAAATCTATTTCCAGAGAGTGACAAATGTCAACATTCAGTACCTTGTGATAAATTTTAATTTGTGTATGGTATAAACACATACATTAATTTCCTGCCATTACAGTAATCTTTCAGTAATTATAATTAAAATAAATATGTATCTGCAGTTCCTCTAGAGTTGTACCGTGAGCTATTACTACTATTTCTGCTTCTAACTGTAAACATCACATAGAACTTGAACAGCTAGTTAGTATAGCAAACACTGAAACAACAAATATTAGCTGTTCCTACAGTCTGGGACGGGAACTGAATATACTCATGGATTTAATGAACTGATGAAGTGAAGAGAAAGATTTCAGAAGCAATACATTTTCTCATGAAATCAGATTGTTTACATTCTCAGTGTCTGCAGGGATTTGTATTACTTTGGTAGATCTTTACTAAAGCTTCGGACAAAATTCAGAAATTGGTTTCTAATAGTTATAAACATATGCCATATTTAGGAAAATGAATGTTTAAAAAATGCATAGAAAAAGCAGCAAATGAAACCGTTTTTCTTGGTGAAAAATACGTGTTTTCAATTTTTGTTTGAAAAAAAGGTTTTAACAACAAAATTCACCTATACCTAATTACATTTTACAAAACCCTAAAAATAGTGTAAAACAGTTTTTATTTTGGTTCAGATTAAATTCTTGGCTTTACCTATAATCACTTTTAGATGTTCATCATTTTGTTGGAGGAATGAAAGCGGCAGTCTATATAAAGTCTACATGCTTTATATTCCAGCACATGACCTTGGCTGAGGGAGAGTTGCAAAGCAATGCGGAGGAGATGTAGATTCCTGCTGGCATATTCTGCAGCTTTGCAAAAGTGTTCATCGATCTTGCAGGCTGCAGCTGGACTCCCCAGTAAGGACAGCCTCTGCTGTGCTCTAGGATTCTAATTCCCTGACTGCCATGGTACTTGCCTGCTCTAGCATGGTAGTGTTTCCTCTGCAGGAGAGTCAAACTCAGCAACGCCTAGCCTTATACTTGCATACAAACACCTTCTTAAGCAGGAACTGGCCAATATTAATGAGGTATTGTAGAAAAAAAAAAAAAAAAAAAAAAACACTTTGTATGTCTGCAGATCTGTGCACCAGTGTTTACTTGCCTTCATGTGTAAGATGCTCAGTCCTGGCTCATCTGTTCACATCTGTTCTATTTTGTCAGAAAGGAAACTGCATAGCTCAAAAAATATATAATATAATATAATATAATATAATATAATATAATATAATATAATATAATATAATATAATATAATATTTAATATTTTATTTAATGTAGCAGTTTAAATGTCTGCTCTGAGTTTGCTGGACAAAACAAATCCCTCTAGCAATGAAACTCCTGGAAGCCACAAGTAGAGAACAAATTGTGCTGCAAGTACCGTACGCATGCTAGGGTCCTTTTTGACTTGCAGCTTCTACTGCACCTGACCATGTCTGATGCCTGCTCCATTGTATCTTTTCCCTGTGTACAACAGAGGGTTTGCCAGCTTCTCTCTGCCTTTTTCTGTACTCTGCTCTGTCTATTAACATTTTGCCTCATTTGCCTCATTTTGCCTCATCTTGAGAGAGGATGCTCACAGCTGTGGCGAAGATAGGATGGTACTTTCTCAACCTTCTCCCACCTATTTTCAAGCCACTCCCTGGCTCTCCATCAGATGAGGATAGAAGTTGGCTAGGTGGCTCTCTTTGGGATTCCCAAGCACAGAGGCCATCAGTAGTCATCTGCAGTACCTGCAGGTGGAAGAGGAGGAACATGACTTTACTGCTGGCTCTGTGCTGTGCATCTCTCTCTCTTTTGTAGTGAGCAGCATGCACCACCAAGTAAGCCACCAAGGACAACACCACTGGACCCACTGGGGACTACGCCAAAGGCTGGTGCTCCTGAAAGCATCAGGAGCTTGCTGTTCTGCCATTTCTGCACAGGGATAGGTATCAGCCACCCTCATGGCAACACTGCCAGCCTGGCCAGGACCTCTGGGATTACAACTATGTTTGTAAAGTAAGTGTTGCCAGGCCACACAGTCAGGCGATTTGTATGCTGGCAAATTTCCTTAAAGCAAAATGGCCATATCCAGATTACTTACTGGGCATAGCCTCTGGCCTGTGCTGTCTATGGCATACCCAGCTGACTGGGACAGTACCAGATGGTCCAGGCCAAAACTGTGCCAAGTATTTTTCCAACAATTTAGTGGTGAAAGAAATTTAGTTCAAGAGCCTGGCACTATTTAATTTAATAGAAATAGCCAACTATTCTAGGAGATGTATACCATATTGTATATGTATATGTATATGTGTATGTATACAATATGTATACGATATTTTATATTGTAGGCTTGTAGGAAAGCGTTTGTGGATTACCAATGTTTAAATTAGCTCTCAGTGAAAAGACACCTGACATCCCCATGAAACATGCTGCAAAACAGGTTCTTCTCTTGAGTACTCACAATTAACACACCAGGCAATGCACCTGGAGGCTGCAGGAAGTGGAGACACAGGGAGAAAAGCACCAAGCCTTATAAATTCTTATGCAGCTGATTATCTCTACCCTTCTGGCAATTTTGCTCTTTCTGAGCTTTTCTACATCCATTCCTCCCTGTTCCAAAACTTCCTATTTTCATCCTCACAGGGTTTAAACTGCTCACTCACATTCCTCTGAGTATACATGTAGGGGAAAGGAAAAAATCACTAAGGACATCCCTCAGTTCTGAATATTTTGTATTTCCCAGTTTCCGTGAATCACAGAATGTTTAAGGTAAGGGACCTCTGGAGGCATCTGATCCAACTCCCCTGCTCAAGCAGGGCCACCCAGAGAAGGTTGCCCAGGACCATGTCCAATTGTCTTTTGAAGATCTCTAAGGAGGGAGACTCCACAGCCTCTCTGGGCAACCCGTGTCAGTGCACAGAAATGAAGTTCTTCTTGAGAATTAGTCAGAACTTCTTGTGTTCCAGATTGTGCCCATTCTCTCTTGCCCTGGCACTGGGCACCACTGATAATAGCATGGTTCCCATAGCTATCAATTTCTTTAATATGTATATATACTAATTATGAGCTGTGATTTCTAATTTAACATTTGCTGCAATAACCTTTCTCATGTTAGAAAGCCTATAGTTAGAAGCCAGCACATGTAAGAAGAGTTGTCTGGTAAATTCCTCATAAGTCCTTTCAACCTTCTTTCAAAGATGGTGAAACCCTAATGATACTGACTGAGCTGGATCACTGCAGCCTCTTAGGAGGCTGGAGGAAAAAAGTCCAGTTGTTTAAGAACACTTTCAATTAATTGATGCTTTTGCTATTGCATTCAGAAGTCAACATGTTGGCTGTGATGAAAGGGGTTGCTACAGGAAATACCTGAAAGAAATTAGAACACTTTCTACAGCGTGTTTTTGTTTCCTAGTTTGTACATATTGGCAGTCTGCAAGGAATATTTCCCCTGAGTACTGAAGTTGCACCGGGTTGAAAGTCCACAGGACTGGAAGAGATCTTCTAGATAAAATCTAGTCTCCTACTATCACAGATAACCCCACTGATAAATTGACCAAGATCCACCTTTGAGCTAACTCAGATTTCCCATACTATTTGTAATGGAGCTTCCCAGAATCTCAGTCCTGTGATGACAAGACTCTCCAATTTCTAGCATAAATTTATTCACAGCCCTTTAACACCTCTTTGTTCCTATATCAATATTGTCTAAACACACACACATTTGCTCTTTTACCTCCTTATGAAGTATTTTTGCATCCCTTTTACCATCTCAGAATCCTTGGACCATCCTTACTAAATACATACAACCAGAATAATCAGATTTTACCATTATCTTAGCTAACAATACTTTATCTTTCCTGGAAAAACACATCACCTGACAGCACCCATGATCACATTTATTTTTTTCAGCTACATCGCAATGATTGCTTCTAGTCATCCTGCTATTGATAAATTCACCTTTCTCTTACTGTGTTTTCAGTGGCATGAAACAGATATAAGCCCCTATTTTTTAGGACCCATCTGGGTTAAGATTAGCTTCAAGTGCAACAAAAGAAAATCTCCGTGGTAAATTTACCTATTACTGAAAAAGCATTATGTTGCAAACTCAACAGCTAAGACTGTATGATTTTATGTTTGAAAATTATTTGTTTACACTTGCACTAAAATTTACTGAATTTTTAACCTTCATCATGGCATTTTCTACCTCTGCTTTTTGCCTGAGTCATTTTTGCATGACTTGGGTGAAAGCAGTTCAGCAATTTTTTAGTACAGTGAGCAAAATGAATACTCTGTTGCCATTATTTAAACATATTAGAATAAATTTAATACCTGTGGCTTGCAATAAACCCTTGATATTTGACAAGAAAAGTCCTGGGACAATAAAGGATCATCAGCTCTCTGTAGGAAATCCACATTTATCTGTAAACTAGGTTGAATTATTTTTAGATACAAATATTCTACAGTTTTCTTAGCACCAGATGTGTGTCTACAACAAGGAACTGAAATATGGAGGAATCCATTAAAAATCCCCTGTGAATATATTTATAGGATAAAACAGAAACCTGACCTCAAAAAGGCCGACAGAGAGGCAATGAAGTGCCTTGAGTCTATTTGAGAGGAAGGTAGTGTAAAGATCAACAATCCAATTTAATATGCTTACAGGAGTCTGCTGTAATTTGGATATTGTAATTTGGACCTTCTAAACAGTTGCTAATTGTCTATCAGTCTCTTTCACTGAATCAGAATTAATCTTAGAAGATTAGATGATTTTTAAGGTCCCTCCCAACCCAACCATTATGTGATTCTATGATTCTAAGATGAATATTAGATCTCGGAAATTTTCCTGAATATGAGTAGTGTTTGTAGACAACAGAGCTCAATTCATAGACCACACTTTAACCCTGATTTTACTAGTACAGAAGTACTGTAAGTATAGAGGCCTGTCTAGGCAAAACAGCTTTCATCCATTCTGCAAAATCATCCTATTGTCCGATATAAGACAGCTGACTGCAAGTTCTCTACTGAGAATGGCCCATGGCCCATGTTAGCCCCTCTACCATGCCAATAAATAATTTGAGAAGTGATTTGAGAATGATTGAGCTGATTCAAGTCAAACACATGCCACAAACTGCTCTGACAACTCATACAATCTGCTTTCAGCATGCAGAAATTTTCCTTGGCTTTATCTCATTAACTAGTCAATGTGGCAAAAAGATGTCTGACTTGTAGGCCACAATTCAGCTTTGGTTAGATGTCTATGGTAGACATCTACATCTGCCCCGGGGGTACCACTTCTGACTGGCCACCAACTGGATTTATCTCCATTCACCACAGCTCTTTAGGCTCTGACACCTAGCCAATTTTTACGCAGTGAAGTGTACACCTGTCCAAGCCATAAGCAGTCTTTTCTGCAGAAATGCTGTGGGAAACAGTGTCACAAGTTTTACTAAAGCCTAGGTAGACAGCATTCACAGCTTTTCCCTCATAGTAAGCACATCATCTTGTCTTAGAAGCAGATCAAGTATTTGAGAGGCAAGATCAGGACTTGCCTTTCATAAACCCATGCCAACTGGGCCTGAACATATGTTTGTCCTGTATGTGCCACACTTTCTTTTATACATGCTTTCATCATGGCTTGACACCATAACCTTTGGCTGGAAAAAGAAAGAAAACAAATGAAAAGAAGTGATTCTTTTTTCTTAAGTCCAATTACCAGCCTTACAGATAAATTCACTTTCTAGGTGCCTATGCTTTAAAACTCCTCTCCTTTCCCAAAAGGGGTTGTATATATGCTCAGAGAAGGACAGGATACAAAATAATTTCCTCTACTTACATTTTCTTTTTTTCTTTACGGCTTTTGTAATGTGCAAAACCATTCAAGTGAAATAGTTTCTTGGATCAAACTGAGTTGAAAAAGCATTCGTGACTGCCTAAAGCAACATAAATAAAAGAACAAAGTGATGCTTTTTTATTCAGTGTTTGACTTTTGTTCTTGTTTTCTTTTCCATTGCTGAACCACTCTTCTCAATGAAAAAGACACTGAATGTTTGCACTTATATAATTTCACCTGGGGACTGCAAGCTTTAGTTCTCAAAAATCTATTCCAAACCCAGCAGAAAACACAAACTAACAGATCAGCCACTTACAAGGAAGTTTCCGATTTGAATTCTTCTGTAAAGGAAATACAAATTTGAGTTAGCACCTTTGTAAATAAGTCTTGAAGACTGACATATCCTTAGAAAACCTGCACAGAACTGCAGTAAACAGAGAGATTCAGATGCAAGGGCAGTACTGGTGAGGAGGGAACAATCTTTTGGGAGGAGAGACTTCTCAGCTAAGGTCTTTACATTACCTATACATGTCCACCATCTCTAGTGCTCATGAAAGACAAGGATTTACAGTTAATTTACAGGTCACCCACTGATAGTATGGTAATGATTATCTGTCACTACTTGCCAAGAAACAAACAGACTACCTTACAAAGTTTGTTTTTCATTTTCATCACTGTAACCTCAAGCACGCCCTAGACCTGTGTAAACAGACATTCTATTAGGTATTATGATTCTTATTTAAATGAAGTGAGAAAGTAATAATTCCACATATTGCAAAGCAAAGTTAGTGATCTCATGGTCCCATTGTGTTGCATGCATATTTGTTTATCGGCATGAAGCAGCTTCTTATCTCTTTTCCAAGCCCAAGGCAAACAAAGTTAATATTTAATTAGAAACCTCAGTTTCTAAACTTATAGATGTTGATGCCTTACAGTGATCTCCCTGTTCACAGATGAACACCCAAACAGGGAACTTTCTAAACAATTGCATCCTACTGATGCAGGAAAAATTGTTACTGAGATCACTGATAGCATTTTCTTATGCAAACTCCTTTATTTCAATGCCATTTGAAAAGCCATTGATCAGACATGGGTTGATGGTTAAGCTTAATAAGCTATCCACTAATGTTTTAGCCTTGTGAATACATATGCAAATAGATGATGATGACTTAAATAGAAGTTTTGCTTACACTGCCCTCTAATTGTTAGGGCTTTGGAGAGAAGTGGTAGGGTAGGAGGAGAGTTTGGATCCTGTGGTTCATACGCCTTTTAAAGAAATGGGTCTTATTGTACTTTTATGTACTACTTCCATCACTTCATATAATTTGAGGCTTCAGGGATCTTCAGATCATCTAGCTTGATTTCCTGGATATCACAGGCCATTTATTTTCATCCAGCAACACTCTTATTAGTAGAAGAGAAAAAAAAAAAAAATATGATGCTTTATGTTGAAGCCTTTCATCCTCAGAAGCTGGAACTGCTATATAGCACAAGTAGGGAGGCAGGGAACCTTAGGGAACAGCAGCAGAACTTCAGGACCCCAAAATAGAAGAGAACTAAATAAATGGCATACATCTTGGTAATCCTGCAGGTGCTCTTTGCTTCATGTTGCCAAGGAGAATAAAAACGGAGGAACTCTACAGCTCTGTGAATCTGAATGGCAAGAATATTTCTTCCTGATTCCAACAATGACAGTCGCTCAGGCTGTATTTTTCTGAATATGAATGATTGGTTTATTCCCCAGACAGGCAACCCAATCCACCTCAGGGCACTGCCTTACACTGTCTTTGTTACTTCTGAGGTGAGAGAGAGGAAAACAAAATCAAATAAAACATATAAACAAAATACCTGCTTGCTTGTGCCTAGAGGAAAGCCTTCCTTCAAAAGAAAATATTAGAAACAATATTTTCTTATCCAGTTTGCCCTAATGCTGAATTGAAATTCTTTGGGAAATATGAATGCTCTCATAAAATGAAAAAAAATTTTATATATATATATATATATATATATATATATATATATATATATATAATCTTTTATTTATCATTATTTTTTAACTATCCAAACTTGCTATATTTCTCTGAAAAATAGTGATTCCATCATCTCCCCATTGATTAATTACCCACACCACAGATAAAATTAATCTTACCTGAAGACCCAAAATCGTGTCTAAATTTTACTTTCAGACATTGAGTCCTGTTTTGATTTTTCTAGGAAAGTTAGAAAGTTTCCAAACATCAAAGTCATTTGTGTGAAGTGATCTTTCTGTCTGTTTTCCAATAAGTACAATAGGCTGAGTGCCTTAAGTTCCACATTGTTTTCCAATTGATAGTTCATTTTGAGTGTTCTCCTTCAAATGGTCTCCATACATCCCCCTTATATTACAGAGGCAGATTGTCATTTCAGCCTTAGCAGTGCTGCACCCAGAGGCAAACTCATGACTCTATTTCTACTCCTTACCTACTCCTTAGAAAAGGACCACATTAGCTCTTCTCGAACCCAACATTATACTGTGGAGAACATGAGGAGATGGCTATTCCTGGTATCTTGAAGCCCTGTTTTCCAAGATTTATATTCACTTCCTCTATAACATCTGCATTTTTTACCTAAAATAACATATTTTTCAGCATTGAAGTGTCTTTTGTTGGCATTTGACCACTTAACTTGGCAATTTATATTCCTGTATGAGAACATGCAGTTCTCATTACTTATTCTTCCATCAATAGTTATGCCATTGATAATAATTTCTGTTAAATTGCTTCACTATCGCCATCACGAAAATTGCTATATAAATACAAACCAAAATGGTAGTCCAAGGAGACTCTTCTGTAACTTGGAACAAATAACAAGTAAATTTAGACAGTTGCAGTAGACTAGCTTTAATTCATCTAATACATTTCTTGTTTGTTTTATAGGTCAAACTTCTTAATTAGTATGTCATTGGATATCATATTCGATACCACAATTTTCAACATAAATATACATAATCCATCCAAAAGCAGTTCTTACTATGTATCTATAATTATATTTTAGGCACTAAAATTCTTCAGTAAGCTCTAAATCCCAATCATTTTTCTGAGGATTAATGTCCAGAAGCCAGTTCACAGCTTAAATTCTTTTAACTCCAAAAATCACAGTCACAGCTATCCATTTTTTCTGAAGTTCAAATATTAATAAATGAGTATTTTACTTAATTAGCTAAAGACATCTCCTTAAATAGTACTTTTAATATGCTCACATGTAATATCTATCCCTATTAATCTCTTGAAAATAAATGATAATATCTTTTTGTTGTTACAAAATTTTACCATCTCTTCCTCCTTTTGTTGCTAATACATTTATGGAAGTACATTTTACTGTCTTTAATAGCAGTAGCCAGATTAACTTCCAGTTGGACTTTGGCACTTTTGATTTGCTCCCTGTATAGCCTTGCAACATCTTTGTAGTACCGAGTGGCCTGCCTCTTCCAAAGGTCATAAATGCCCTTTTTTTCCTTGATCTCTAGTCACATCTCTCTGTTTAGCCAGGCCAGACTTCTTCCCCACCAGCTCATCTTTCACCACATGGAAAAAGCCTGCTCCTACACCTTTAAGATCACCTTCTTAAGGAGTGTCCAGCCTTCCTGGACTCCTTTGTGCTTCAGGATTTCTTCCCAAGGTACGATGTCAACCACGTCACTTTGACACTTTTTATTTAATCAGGGTTGTCTATACCAGACTAAACCATTTTAACTCATGTTAATACAAAACATTCTAAATATATAAAACTGATAACCTTTTTTCAGCATCAGTTTGAGGAAGATTATTCCTCAAACGTATCTAATATCAGTTGATACTCAAGGATCACTCTTCTACAAGCTCAAGGATGGTCCATCCCAACAAAGAGAAAATCAAGCAGAGGCAGCAGAAGACTTGCATAGATGAACAAGATGCTCCTGACTAAATGCTGATGTAAAAAGGGTGGATGTATAAAGGAAGGGGAAGAAGGGACAGCTGACCAAGGAAGACTGTAAAGATGCTATGTGATTGTGGGGAAGGAGAAGGCCCACCTGGACAAATAGACTGCAGAAATCTTGAGTCCATGTGGCCTGACAGGTTGCACCCACTAGTGCTGAGGGAGATGGCTGTTGCCATTGCAAGGCCACTCTCGATTATCTTTGGACAACTATGGTTCTTGAAGACTGGAAGAGAGCAAATGTCACTCCTGTCCTCAAGAAGGAAAAGAAGAAAGATCTTGTGAACCACAGGTGAGTCAGCTTCACCTCTGTCTCTTGGAAGATTAGGATAGAGCTGCTCCTGGAAACCATTTCAGCCACGATAAGGACAAGTAGGTGATTAGGAGTAGTAAGCAAGGACTTGCAAAACAGGAAATCATGTGTAGCCAACCTAATAGTCTTTAACAATGAGGTGATTAGCTTGATGGAGGAGAGCAGTGAGTGTTGTTTACCTTGATTTTAGGAAAGCTATTGATACTATCTCCTATAATATTGTCATAGACAAGCTTCCAAAGTATGGTATAGACAAGTAAACAACGATGTGGACTGATACTCAGAACCTAACTGGATATGGTCCTGGATAACCTGCTCTAGCTGACCCTGCTTGAGCAAGGTATTTGGACCAGATGATCTCCAGAGGTCCCTTCCAATCTTAACTGATTCCATGAACATGTCAAACCGTCATTTTTATTCTATCAAACCTTAATATTCCATTAAGTCTTTCAGCTTTTCTTTTGAGCCATTGACACAATAATACAAAACTCACTTGAATTGCTACCCACTCTATTTTTTGCAGAACCTGACACATTCATGCAGACTGACTGAATACTGACAGGAGGAGGGGCCTGACAGCAGCAGGGTGCAACAACCAAGACTCTGAAGTAATGGAAAGAATATTTCCTTAAAAATCCACAGGACACTGATTGTGATTCTTTTTAAGAAACCCACTGATAATAACTAGACTGGAGAGACAACTAAAGGACTCAATCTGACAAGAAAAGACACAATGGGTAAGAGACATAAGTTTTCACGCTTTTTATTTAATCAGGGTTGTCCATCATATCTGATTTTCCCCTTGTTTAATTTTTTTCTTGTTCCAGTTAATCATGCTTTTAAAGTACTGATTTCAAGCGTGGAAAACACTGATGCCTTTTGATGCATTCATTCTGAAGAACAGCTCCAATCTCACTGCACCCCTATGTACTTTCACCCATAGTTGTACTATGATGGTTTCAAGATGACTGGCAAACATCATTATGCAACATTCATGCATTTTTGTTTTTAAAACTGGAGCAGAAGTTCATTCATCCTGTACCCAGTATCCCAATATTCTCAAATGAAATGCAAATAGGATTATTTTACACTAGTTTTAATTTAACTGTGTATTGTGTGTCCACAGCATGATGGAGAGGCCAGGGCTGCCCCATGCCATACACAGATGGTTCTAGCCAGCTCCAATGACCCCACCACAGGATTTTGATATGCTGAGGCCTGGCAAATTGACTACACCAGACCACTCCCACAAATACACCAAGGCAAGTGCCAGATAATCACCATGGTAGAACCAACTACTGGGTGGCTAGAAACATACCCAGTAAACCATGCCACTGTCAAAACACAATCTTGGGCCTGGAAAGGTAAGTGCTGTGGCATCACAGTACACCAGAAAGAATTGAATCTGACAATGGGAGTCACTTCCAACATAATCTTGTAACCTCCTGGGCCAAGAAGCACAGCACTGAATGGGTATTATCATATCTCCATCACATCCCCTATCGTCCACAAGTCTCTGGAAAAGTTGAGAGGTACAATGGTTAAATGTTAAACTAATGGTACAATGGTACAAAGATTAAAGACTGGGTGCTGGGACATGGAAACACTGGGACTTCACCAGAATTTACCAGAAGCCACTTGGCTAGTTAATACTAGAGGATCTGGAAATCATCCTGGTCCTACTGAAACAAAACCCCTACACAATGTGGGAGGAGTTAAGTCCCCTTGATGCGTGTAGCGAAGAAGCCAGGGAAGGCAGTGTGGTTTGTTCCTGCCTTGGGAGAAGGTAAACCCACTCATGGGATTGTCTTCGCCCAGACACCGGGATACACCTGGTAGGTGATGCTGTTATAAATGAAGTCTGAACTCACTCTGAATTTAGTAACATAAAAGAATATTTATAAAAGGCAAGTAAACAGCGCTGGGTGTGTGGGGAGTCTATGCTCTACCAACATGCACACCCAACCATCGAACTTTCTAAATATATATAGGACATTGCTGTTACATATTTACAAGAAACCCCAGTACGCCTATACATATGTATATCCTATCCCCACTTCATATTATAATTCTCTTTGTGGTGGTCGTTGTGGGTGAAAGGCTCACAGTTTCGCCATCACCATTAGCAACCTTTTGTTCCAGACTGCAGGAGCGGCTTTGACTGTCTCCCTCTTCTTCTGCACATGCTCTGCCCACCACAAGGTTCCCAAAAGCAACAAAACATGATTGCTTTTCCCGCGTTTCATTAACCCTTGAAACCACACTAATAATACTATTATCATATAACATTAAACAATAAATGTTAACAGTACTAACCAGCAGCCCCCCCAGCAACTTCCGTGCCTTAACAGAGGGGAAAACAAGCAACCCCAGATACACCCTTCTTTATTTCCTCTAAACTCTTTATATTCTTGATGACCTTTGTTAAGAGTCTGACCATTGTTAAGAGTCTGATGTTATCACCAACCACGAGGCTTTCCGACTCCCATTGCCACATTCCCAAATCTCCCCGTTCTTTATTAATATCAACCATTTTTCTGACACAAAGTACCCCTCCATATATAACATGCTAAGAAAGGGGATATCAGGTGCGTGCCTCAGGGAGATCAAAGCTGTGTGTTGTATGAAGACATTTCCGAACAAACAACAGGTCAACTTCACAAGAAGCGGGCAAGTACAGCAATGACTTGAGCTAAGCTGATGCTGGCATCCAGAAATCCTGCTTCAGCAGTCCTGAGTGACAACTTTGGCAGATGAAGCTTAAGTCATCAAGCAGGGTAAAACCACCACAAGTAGTAAGTAAATATTTCTACTAACTGGCAAAAAAAAAAAAAAAAAAAAAAAAAAAAAAAAAAAAAAAAAAAAGTTAATTTCTCCAAATGATGTCTGTTTTGTTCTCAAGAGTAATTGGTAAATAATCTCCCTGTCATTATCTTGATTCATGTGTTTTCTCATTCTGTTTTTTGTTTTTGTTTTTTCCCTGATATTTTATCCCCTGCCCCACAGAGAGGGAAGGGAAAAATGCCGGGTCCTTGGCTTCCAGCCAGGGCCAACACACCACAGACTGAGAGACTTCTGACACACAACTAGAATACTTGAAACCTCCAGTCTCCAAGAGGTGCAATAAAGGCACCCTTGATCAGCTATTTGAATTTGTGTAGCCACTGGAATCAGAGTGTTTGGGTGCTAGTATCAGTTATACTTTTAGGAAAGACTCGCATTTTAGGGTGAGTTAATTTTGTTTGTTTTCAGCATAGAAAATTAACTCTAGAAAATGTAACAATTCCAGCTGATGTTGCCTTTTGGCAGCAGACTGCACGTTAGCATGTGGGAAAGGATTGGTGGTACATATCTAGCTTCCCCTAAAAGTAGGCGCAGTGGTGGAATACTCAATGTTCCCAGTGTACTTGAAACAGCATCCCCAAGTTACATCTTAAATTGTGTTTATATTTGATCTATAAGCAAATGGCTTCTTCCCACAACAGCATTCTCAGGGTCAGTCTTCCTTCTGCTTTCAGCTAAGCAGATAGTCATGGGAAGGAAGCCAGGAAAAAGATCATCTGCTTGTCACTTAGTGCTGTAGTGCTTATGTAGTCTTAAACTGAAGAAAACGAGGAAACCTTGAAGAAAACAGGGAGACTGGTAGCCTTGAGCTAGCAGAAGCAAGGGAGATAAGGGATGAAAGCTAGAAAACCCAAAGGAAAAAAACAGCTTAAGGAAGATTCCCGACTAACATGTGGTAACCTTTTGTTCATTAAGGTCCATTAACATATGAAAAAACGTGCATCAAAATGCAAATGTATGGAAATATGTGATTTAGTGCTGCATCCTTCTCCCTTTTCCTCCTCCCCTCCCACTGGTCCTTTGTAATGTGCATGTGTATGCTCAACAGAGTGAAGTTGGGCAAGCTAAAACAACATATCAGAAGCAGCCAGGTAGTTTCACAAGTTAGCTATGTAAAAATAGTGGTGGTTCAAGTCAGAGGTGAGCTTGTTTTGCAAAAGATCACCAAGCACCTGATTCTGCAAAGATTCCTTTCAGGTCCTTTAACTGCAGGCATGGGCCAAGCTTAGAAGTTCTTACTGGCGATTGCCAGTGGGTCTGGAATTAAAGATGAACTTTACTTTGAGTTCAAAAATGAGTGTACATTGAAGCTTCACTAATATTCAAGGATTCTCTGAAGAGATTATTTGAAGTATAGTCTACATGAATGGAAAAAATAGCAACTAGCCTTCTTTGTTTTGCAGTGCATTTCCAGGGAAGTAATTGTTGTTACTGTTCTTTGACTGTGTTTCATTGATTTGCAGAAGTGAAATAATCAAGTCCTCAATTTTACACAGTGTTCCTAAGGGACAGAAATATTACTGCAAAACCAGAAAGGTCTCAAAGGTCCCAAGACTTATTGTCTCCAGAAATGTTAAGACTCCTTGCACAGAAACATTTATTTCAAGCCTTATTGATAGCTGCTGATTCAGAAACACATTCAGTAAAACAGACAGGCAACTTGAGAAAGTGGCAATAACAAATAATGAACACTCCATTAGGAATAAGAACATCTGATCATCTGAAAATGTGGAGTAAAATCTGAAACACTTAAGGCCAAGTTCCCATTGTCTTCTGAATATTTTATCATAAGAATCCAAACTTACTCAGCTCTTTCTGTAATTAATGTCAAAGAAAGTATTTCAGAGGGCTTTATCACAAAGCAAAAGAACACAAGCAGTATAGTCCATTAAGAACGTAATATATAACCGAAGTAATGACCATCAACTAAAAGTGCTACAATCTCAACTAAGAATAAATTTTTGATAATCAAAACTGCCCAACATTCTTAGGAAACCTAAAAAGACAGATGCATGTCTTTATCCAAAAGGCTTCTATAAGAACAGTACATCTTACCACAAAAATAACACTATTTATGACATTGCTAAGAGCAGACAATTTGAAACATAAAACATCTTCATATATTTGAAAGCTTTGTGACAATACTATGTATTTCTTTTTGCTTCTGTGATGTATAGTGTTATATATGGAGTGGTAATTCGTGTCGAAAAAATGGTTGATATTAATAAAGAACGGGGAGATTTGGGAGTGTGGCCATGGGGGGTTGGAAAGCCCCATGGTTGAGATAACATTAGACTCTTAACGATGAGGCCATCAGGAATGTAAAAAAGTTTAGAGGGAACAAAGAAGGGTGATTCAGGAGACTCCATGCAGTCTCCAGTTTCTTGTTCTCCAGCCATTGAGGCATGGAAGTCTCTGGGTGTTTACTGTTGCTGTTATTTTCAAAGTTGTTTGACCAATGAAAAGTTGTTTTGAAAAGAACTGCTGTGGGGAGAAGGGTATAAGAGGGGAGCCTGCCCTCGAGATAAAAAAAAAAAAAAAAAAAAAAAAAAAAAGGTAACACGATGTGATGAAGTTATGTCATCAATTAAGAAGCAGAAAGAAGGAATGAAAAGGAACAGGCTGGCAGAATGGAGACCAGGACGGGAACAGGCACTTTGATTGCCTCATGAAGATAGGTTCGGCCAAACTCAGCAAACTGCTCAGAGAAGCTCGTACAGAAAGTCACTGGAAATGGGCTCACTGGAGCTGGAGAGAAGCTCGAGCTGAGAGAAGTGGACCTGTGCACACAACTGCCTCTCACTGGTAAGCAGCTGCGCATTATGGGGAATCATAACATCCTTAGGAACAAAGACTGTCCTGGTAACCTTACAGCTTATTCTCCTTATTAACAATTGGACAGTTTATGATCCTGAAATATGGAACCAAACTGAGGTCAAGGTGTGGGACTCTGCAACTAAAAATGACGAGGTTGCAGTGGAATTGCTCAGCACCTGGCAAGCAATCTCTGAGGCCTTGAAGAGCCACAATCACAAATGTATGGTTTGCCAGATAGTGAGGGAGCTGCGGGCTCCTTTACTGATCCAACTGCTATGCCATGGGCCTCTCTGCTGCTACAGCCATCGAGGGCTTTTGCTGTTACGCCCCCTGCTGACCTGGACGTGCCTTTGACCCAGGCCCATTGGCCTTGAAAAGGAGATGGATGTGCTTTTCTTCGACCCAGGAAGAATGGGATACATAGGGCCTGAAGACCGAGATGCTTGACAACTTAAAGCGAGACATATTGTTCAAAGGGAATGGAAAATGGAGGCTTGTTTGTAGTCAAGAAAAGGAATGGAAAATGGAGGCTGTTAAGTCATGGAACTTAGAGGATTGTTTGTTACCTTTTCTTATCGTACATATGCATAAGTGTACTCGAGTTTAGTAAGTCATGGAATTTAAAGGACTGTTACCTTTCCTGATTGTATGTATGTATAGGCATACTCACGATTAGTATGTAAAGCAACGTTCTATATATTTAGAATGTTTGATGTTCGTGTGTGCGTGTTGGTGGAGCGTAGACTCCCCGCACACCCAGCACTGTTACTTGCCTTTTATACCTTTTATAGCTTTTATATCTTTTATAAGTATAAATATTACAAAATTCAGATTGAGTTGAGACTTCATTTATAACAATAGTGACTTGGTTTACCTGTTTAATCTTCTGCAAGGGGAAGTGACTGTGGTGGTTTTACTCAGGTGGGCAGCCAAGCTCCACCACAACCATTCTCTCACTCCCCCTCTCCTCAAAGAGAAAGGGGGAGAAAATACAACACGGAGAACTTGAGGTTTGAGATGAGAAAGGTTTGATTAAAGGGAAAGGGAATGGGGAGAAAAAAGAAACAAAGGAAACAATAAGTCCACACGGAAGCACAGAGAGAGGGAAAAAATTATTTTCTACTTCCCATCAACAAGCGATGTTTGGCCACGTCCTGGGAAGCAGGGCCTCAAAACACGTAGTGGTTGTTCAGGAGGAACAGCCCCCTTCCCCATGAGAGCCCCTCTTTTTATTGCTGAGTGTGACATCAGGTGTTATGGAATATCCCTTTGGTTGGTTTAGGTCAGCTGCCCTGGCAACGTCCCCTCCCCATCAGTTGCCCACCCCCAGCCTGCTGGCTCTTGGGGGCTTGGAAGGAGTCCTGATGCCAGCAACATGCAGCAATAGACACAACACTGGAGTGATATCAGTGCTGTTCCAGCTACGAGTGCAGAGCACAGCACTGTGCGGGCTGCTGCAGGGAAAAGGTGACTCAAGCTTAGACAGACCCAACACAGTCATTAAACCCTAATGTAAAAAAATGATTTGTTTTAACAGGCATTCCCTGCAAATTTAAGTGGCCAATATTAACTCACGTTCTGTGCATTTCATCATACCTGTTTAGACTAACCAGACTCTGAGAATTTACAAACTTTTGAACTATCTACCTGTGTAAAACAAAGGTATGCAAGATAAACAAAGCAACTACTGTTCTTCTCTAAACTGAGCAAAACATTAAAAGCAGATAAGATGTGGTAGAATGAAGCTTAGATATCATTCATTGCACATACAGCATCTGTGTACTAACATACTCCATTTCTCATTTGAGTAAATTAGTCTTCATTTAGCTATGTGTTATGCTGCCAAGTTGATTCCAAGCAGTTTGTTTTATCTCTACTTAATCCTGCAATTTAGACATTCCATAGAAACTAAATATGAGTGCAGTCTTTAAAATCACAGATTTGGGGAAGGAACTGTAGAAACATGTTCTTCTGGTAGAGACATGAATGATCATAAATGGAGAAACAGAAAAAAGAGAGGGAGTGGTGTTCTATGAGTTTATGACTGAAAGAGAAGGCACATTTAGGAAAGGGCATTCTGGAAGGCTCAGACCGTATGCCAGAGGTCATTTCTAGGTATTGGATAAAATAAACAATATGTACAGGCGGTATATTTCTTATGTCTGGAACGGCACATCATTTCTGCCACCAAAATTAAAGAGTAGTTTTCCTATAATCCTTTTGGCAGTCTTCTTGTTTTGTGGTTGTACTACAGATAGATCATGAACAGATTTGTTTGATGACAGACACCCACGCAGCAGCCACAGTGAGCACTGGCCCCAGGCTGTAGGGTAACTGGATCATAAAACCAAAGTGCTGTGAAGATTAAATCAGAACCTACACAGCACAACAATGAGACTGAGGAAAAGGAGTTATGGAACCCATTTGGGTCACAAGAATATCAATAGCCATACACAGGGATGTTCAAGAAAAACAGATTTGTACAAGTCAGAAATTTGGTGCTTGGGACTTTTAAGCAAATCTGCCTGATTCTGTGAAGGATGAGCTCCAGAAACAAGAATGTGCTCTATGTACAAGTGTATAAACACATAGATACATCAGAAAGATCCCTATTTCAGAAATTAAAACCCCAAGAAAATCAGTACTCTGGATATGCCTGGCAATTGTGATTTTGATCCAATGGCATCAAATCCTGAGGAAAACACAGTGTTTAGCCATGATAAGAGATCACAGCCCTAGGAGAATGGAAAGTACAGTAGCAAGAGCTTAGCTTGTAATGACTAGTTAGAATCAATACAGAAAAAGATGCTGAAGTCTTCCTCATTGTTTTATTTTCTTCATTCAAGTACTCTTTAAAGTTTTCCTTTGCTACAATGGCAACAAGAACATAGACCACATGTTATCTGTTGGCATGCAGTGTTAGCACACTTCTCACTGCCTTCTTCTACACATCTTTTCTTGTTCCTCTGCAGACTCTGAACTGTCAATTTTTTAGGGTAAGGACTATTATCCTGAGTCATATTTGCACATAGCTCCTGTTTCAGTCATTTGATGCCTTTATATTACTATGTAAGTATATTACTGTACAAAAGTATTGTTTTTTATGACATAGCATATTGCAAAGATTTTGTAAAAAGATTCACAAAAGTTAGACATTGCTATAACCTGTTTTATTGTCAACATATGTATTTCCTATACCATTACAAATCAACAAAATTACACTTGATATTGTCATAATTAAACTCTGGTTTACCACCATCTACTTTTACTGTGGAACTAAATTTATCAGTCTTTGTACCAGAATCCAACCCCCATATTAACAGTTGAGATGGAACCAAGCTGCTTGTACATTTACTTTACCTCTTCTAATTAAGTGGTAGTCTCTGAGCAATTTATAAAGATGCAGAAAACCTACCAAATCAGTTTGAAGAAGTAACCCCCAGCAATGAATTGCCCTATCCTTATCCATGCAACCAACAAAAACGCATAATCTAGTAAAGAAAAGAGGAATCAGTTTTATTTTAAAAGCAAGTTCTCCTTCACTGAACAATTTTTTTTCCTGAAGAATCAAAGTTGTATTCACATCTGAATTGAGAAATCGAAGAATGTTCACATACTTTCTTTGGCTTTATTTTAGACATCTTTAATGAAGTGAAGAATTCAAATAATTGTAATCATCCTTTAGGAATAAAGAAGTCTGCATGTAACTTATGGTAAATTCCATTAAACTTTTAATATTTTTTGAATGTGTTATTAGCTAGGTCATTCAAAGACTGAAAGAAAAAATGAAGTGAAAAAGCCAGTTTTATTTTTACCACATGTATGTGTGATCACCAGCTGTAACCCAAGACTCTTCATAATATAGGAAATTCTTTTAGTTTGTCCTTCAGCCAGGCAAAAGTAATTAATTGTATATACTTATTTCTGTAGCTGTGGAATTAGTAGCTGTGATAGAAATGCATGTCATGTCTTTTGGCACTTCAGTCTTTTGAACTTTTCTAAAACCGTAGCAGCAAGAAGATACTGAGGCGGTGAAGTTTTGTTCAGTAGGCTTCTGTCACACACTTACACGTTTCTAGTAATTGAATATGTAATCTGCACATAGAGAATCACACAGAATGACATATTTGAAGGGGATAGTGGAGGTCTTCCTGTGCACATGCAAAGTCACCTAGAAGCCAGTTGTCCAGGACCTTGTCCAGATGGCTTTTGAATATCTCTAAGCATGGAGACTCCACAACCTCTCTGGACAACCTGTGCCATTGCCCAGTCCAAGCTTACATATAGGCTTCTTCAACAATTTTGATACATCCTCATGCTTTATGTGCAAATTCATACTCAGAAGACCTATAGGAGATGGGAGAGATTAGCCAAGAGATCCTAGATTCTCAAAGGCAGTGGAATACTTCATGGTGTTCCTTTCATCTAGCCTCAGGTGTTGATGTATACATTACTTTCAAGGACACAAGACACCTTCTTCCTTCAGAGAGTGGTCATCAGCTTGACATTATAGTCAAAGTAAAGAAATTGGTGGTGTTCTGTTTTGTTTTGTTTTGTTTTATGTACAAGTCATTTAATGCCTTTAAAAGCAATGAAAAAAGTTTATGATTAACACATCACAGTAAAATGATACTTACAGTATGACTACTTACTAAATCAAAGTTAGTCATAATTAAAAGGAATACATATTTACAAGAGTGTTTAAAAAATAGAGGAAAGTTTTCTTAAACTAGATTGGATCTTAGTAGTCTTTTAATTTTAATTTTGCAAAACGTTGCTGGACATTCTCACTACCTTACTTAAAACATTCTTGCTAGAGATACTGGTACTGTTGACCACACACACCAAAAAAAAAAAAAAAAAACAAAAAAAACACAAAAAAACAAAAATGTTTGCCTTCCTAGAGTTATTGCTAAAGTAAAGAAACCTGTAAACACATTTCTTCTCCTCATCTTTCATTATTTCATTTCTCATTATGTTATTATCTTCTTAGTCTGTTTTTTTTTTTTTTGGTTGGTTGGTTGGCTGGTTGTTTTTTTTTGAGGAGCTCCCTTGGGGTCTCTTTCAGTATTTTTTTGCTGCATGTAATTCAGTGACTCCTCTTTTTTCCTCCTTCCAGCTCCTTATGTAATGCTATCTCTACTCCAGTCCCTAGATTCAGTATAACAGAATCACTGTACGGTGTTTGTTATGTATGGTACATGGTGATCCCTGAACTTCCTTGGTGGGCACCAGGAAAATAACTTATTTGCAATAGAAGTCAGCGTGTGGAAAATGAAGAACTGGTCAGATATAAAAAACATACTATTAAAAGCTTTGGCAGACTTTCAACCAGAGTAAATGACTGTAGTTCCATTCTCCTCACTTTACTGATGTACCTTTGAATAACTGCTTATTGTTTTCTGCTTTGGAAGTAAAAATATGTTGTAGTGATTTGCTTGGGCCAGTCACTTCTGAACAGTTTTTCAGTTGTGGAGAGAACAAACTGGATAGAGAAGCACTGCCCCTTTCACATTACAGTGAGCAAAGCCCTCCTCCTTTGCAAATAGCATCTTGAGTAACGTCAGCCAAGCAAGGTTTGTGTGAGTGTGATGACACGCATCACTCTCTGGGAATGAAAGGGAACATCAGGAGGCAGCCTAAATGGCAGCGTATTTACTTCAGTACTATTCATATATTCACACCAGCTGAGGATCTGGCTCCTGAAGCTCCTTTTCATTCCAGGGAAGCAAAGTGCCTCATCACAGTGCAACAAACTGTTCACAGTTGGAGCCGTTCAAGATGCGGTTTACAAAAGTACTTTGGAAATACTGGAAAAATTAAAGGATATTGGTTTCCTATCCAGTTCACTCTTACTGTCACTGAAGTACTCTGCTGTCAGATTCAGGTGAATCACAAAAACTCTATAAGTGGTCCATAAACCACTGATGAAGCAAAAACCTGAATACTTACTGATGATCATGTTTGAAAATTAGTGACTCTTCTGTTAACATGCATATTGTTCCATAAAAATCCTAGACAGTGGTTTGTGGTTATGAGATTATCTTGTTTTAATGTTTCACAAAACCCTTTTTCAAGCAGGCAAGCCACCCACTCAAGTAAATGTATAAATCTAACAGGCAGATCCTGTTCAGATGAATGTAGTTCAGCAGTGCAGAAAATGTGCTTTGTTAAAGAAAAATATTCCTCTATCAAGGTATATGAGCAAATAAAGTAATGATATTGGATTTTCATGTATTTCTTTATCAGGAATTGATTTAATTTACAAGCTAAGGCCAGAAAATGCTTACAGTAGTAGCATCGTTCTATTACATACTGTTCAAATTATGTTGTTTATTGCTTCTCAGGATGAGTGGATTTCTCTTGCCTTTCTGAGCACTTTCACATACCATGGGCCTAATTCATTCTACAGAGAAGGCTGAGGTTAGATTTTGTAAAGATGCCACTGAACAGGGAACAACAGATTTGTTGTCTCAAAGAGAAGCTACATTTAAGTACCAGCCTGCCCCTGTGCTCCTTCTACATGTCATGTACATGTGGAAAAGGAAAGCATACAAAATGGGAAAATACTCTGGCTGTGTTAAATCCACTTCTCATCAGTCTTCTCCCTTCATAGTAGGCCAGCAGAGTAGCAGTCAGTGAAGAGCACTGCTGTGACTTGTTCCAGGGAACACTTCTGAATCACAGAAATGAAGAAAGCCACCGAGGCAGGTGGCCCAGTGCTTGTAGAAGTCTGCAGTGGACTAGTGTTCAGTCACACTGGGAGATCTTTCTTTGCCTGCCTCCCCTCACCTTTTAGGATATCTGTGTGTATGAATTTGCAATTGATTTCTACACAGTTCTTCAGAAAACTCTACTCTCCCTCTTTTTTTTTTTTTTTTTTTTAAGAGAGAAAGAAATGGCATAGAGGACACTGACAAAATGTAGACAGCCATAGGCAGAGAGCTTATAGAAATCAACTGAAAATAAGAGAGGATGGTAGATTAAGATCAGCATTCATTCACTTAGCAAATTTGGTTGTGTATCCTTCTTGTCAGAAATCTGCACTTTATTGCTGGCAAAGGCTCCACAGTGGGCTTGACAAAATCTAGCCCACAATGAAGACAACAGAGTTTAAAATATGCACCTGTTCAAGCTAATCATATTTAACTTTTCCCAAGGTAAATTATCACACAGTTTAGCAAACTTTTTTCCTAGATCACCATCCCTCAAATGTGTGGGTTGGGAAAGCTGAAAGGATGTTAACATTTGAAAGGAGAGACTAGCAACTGATCTATGTTCTAAAAACCACAAGCTGCAACTTTTCTCCACAGCTGCTTCCATTGCTGCACCCCTCCTTCCATTGGCAGGACCTGGGCTCCCAGAGCTTGACCCATTGCCCTTACTCCATCATACTGCAAACCATCTTCTGCAAGCAATTTTGCTCCATATGTTTCACTGTGGGTTTGCTTTCATACAACTGCAGGCAACCTTGCATTGCTGTGCATGCCTGTGTGCAAGCAGTTTCTGCAGAACACACGTAAGTTATTTGAGGAAAGAGGTTGTAGCTTCCTTGGTCAAGCCTACATCAGGATCTGCCTGTGTATCAGAATGGGAATTTGGGCAGGAGGCTTGTTAGAACAGGAAGAGAGCAGGAGCTGGGGGAGAGGGCAGCCTAATGGGACAGGCTGTAGGAAACTAAGAAAGGCTAGTTGTGTGTGTGTTATTTTAAACAACTATCTTGCAAAAGGTCTAGTCTCTGCATCTTACATTAAACCTGTATTTGATGTGTGCACACTATTGTTATGTTCTCTTCTCCACACTGGAATCACCAGTCTGGATATGCTTTCAAAAGCCATCTGTAGACTGTATATGTGGTCAATATTCTTTCTGCATGGCCAAGACCTGTTGTTTAGCAGGAAAAGCATGGAAATAAAGTGATTAAATATCATGTACTTATTTCTGCAGCCAAAATAATACACCACTGTCTGAGCATAACCCATATATTCACACTTTAAGGTACCAGAACAAAAATGAAAGATGAAAACTTTCAATGTTCCTTGTTGCCATATGTTCAAAGGACAAAAATCTAGACAGAATCAATCATCTTCTGTATAACACAAGTATTAATTGGAGTGAGACTAATTAGTTGTCTACCTTTGATGAGAAATGAGAAATGAGATATCTTCTTCCCCTCTTTTTTTGAAGTGAAAGATTTACTGCTCAATTTTAATGTCACTTTAAACATTTCCTTCTCTTTTAATCTGTGATACAAATTTAGTACAGATATCTCTGCAACAGAAAAGCTTTCTGCAAACTGATTCTGATACATAAGGTGAAGCAATATCATTTTTCAATGAAATGTATGTAGGAGTCAACAGCAAGCTTAATATGATGTTCTGCTGTTGAGATCAATTAATAAATTTGGACTATGGATTTAAAATGTCAACAGCTGCTGTAAACTCTAACATATTATATTATAATTAGTACCTCTGACTATAGCATCTCCACTGCAATCTCTCTTAAAAGCAAACAAATTAATATACCTCTTGATTTGGTGTGCTGATCCAAGAAAGCCACACTGATTACCACACAGTAATGAATACATATATAGTGAATAGTTTCAGCGGATTGAAAAAGATGTATTGTATGTAAACTATATATTAATGGCAAATAACCTTCCTAGATACAGTTTATTAGGATCTTCTGAACGTAAGAAAAAAAATCCACTCTTTCCAGTGGCTGAGATTTGATGAATGATATAGCCACCATGTGTTAAAAGTATAAAACATTTTTTAGAAATTATTTTTCTTTGCTAGGTTATTTAAATGAGAAGGCTGAGCACGCTAAAAACTTTTATATCAATGAAATAAGTATACAAGATTTCTCTCTCAGATCTTGCTGGATTTACTAGGTTCTAATGTTGCTAGAAGTCTGTTGGTACACCTATTTTTTCAGTTGATAACATGACAAGTTCAAGAGAAAAAAGTTTAACAAAAACTTCATGGATGACCTCAAGTCTCTGGAGACTTATGCAGAATGATTATAATTTTTCATGTCATGGTTCGTTAGACTCCACTAGTTCCATGCATTTCTATTGCACTATGATTTAACTTGAAAATGGAGCATCATTATTTTAGACAACAATGTGATAGATAGAACATTATTGGCAAAGATTTACAGGGATCCAACTATATCCTCAGGACCTTAGCCTGAATGTTGACGTTCCACTGAGAGACACTGAGGAATTCACTTTCCCATAATAATTCATTCAGAGGTTACCAACCCTGTGGGGGAAAGGTTTTCTTGCACACATTTATATTTACAAACAACAAAAATCAGAGCTTTTCTCAATCTGTGTCTTCTTAGTATTATATGTCTGGATTTTGTATAAAAATAAGATTTTCCTTACGCCTTTTTATTTAATTGGAAAATTTGATAAAGTTACATATGGGATGAAAGTGCTGCATGTTAAAAAAGACTTTCGAAATAAAAAATGCTTACTATTCTACAATGGGACCCATGTGCATATAGTATGTTATTAGGGATTTACGATAATGATGATTCTTTGCATGGTAGTTTTGTCCATAATTTCCATTCTGTAATTTCTGAAATACTCCACTTTGTGTGTATTATTACTAAGGGAAATATTGCAATGCTGAATTTGGTCAAGAAGTGTGATTTAGATGGAAATGTATTGGTCTGTGTTAGCTCTGGATCTGGCTCTAGATTTTTTCAAAGTAGCATCAGAATTAATTCACAATCAATTACCTAGCTACTACTGTGCCATCTGAAAATATCTGTGAAGGTTTAGCAGTACACTAAGCTAGTGAAGGTCTGGTTAGTGTCTTAAGTTATTTCACAAATGAGATTGATTTTTAAAGTCTGTATGTAGCCTCATGACAAAATGTAAACAGAGGTAAAACTGGACAGGCTTTAATTCTGCTGCTGTTCCTAGCTTTGGTTGTCTTTATTCCCACCAGTAAATTACTTAATTTTTGGTGCCCTATTTCCTCATCTCCAAATTAAATATGATAAAACATATCTTGTACACTTGGAAGGAAACATGCTATTGACTCCTAATTTATTCTATAGCCAGGCCAATATTTCACCATATGGAGGTTACATGGCAGAGAGAATCTGTAAATCTCCTGTCTACTCCACAGAAAGCCTGGAGTCTCAGGTAAGCGTTATTTTGCCCTTGTATTATTTCACAGCTAGAACATAGCACCATGCTAAGATGCTGCAAGAAAAAACTCTCCTGCTGACCACCCTGATCATCTCCTGTCTTAAACTCCATCCTCCCCTCTTTGTCCCAAGAGCCAAATTACCTGCCTCCATGCTCCATTAAATGCCCTTCCTAGTGGGGAAAAAGCAGGCATTGAGGGGAGAGAAGACACTCGAACAAAACAGGTCCTGGTTCACCTGTTAGTGCTTCTTGCTTCTTTGTCTTCATTGGCTTTCTTCCTGATAGCTATTAATTAAAAGGCACATCTGAGTTCAAACATTTGTTTCTAAAAAAAAAAAAAAAAAAAAAAAAAAAAAAAAAGCTTAGATGTTGAAAGAATAGATGGAGAGAGAAAAAAAAAAAACTATGTGTGGATGGAAAACCAAATGGAAAAAGCTAGTTCATGAACTGCTGAGAAGAAAGCTCTGCATGATTAGTTATTTGCTTAGAAAGAAAGAAAAAAAAAAAGTGTTTTGATATATCCCTACAAACTGAGACTAACATGAGGCACAATATTCAACAAATCAAAGATATTTAAAATGCAATTTACACTAAGGTCAAAAACAAAAACAAAAAAGGAGATAATTAATGATGAGATAATTACACTTAACAGAGTTCTGTTTATGGCTTTGAGACAGAAGAGATCCACAAATGTCAAGCATTTGCCATCTTTCTGAAATCAAAAGAGTAAGTAAAGCCCTCACGTACTTCTCCTAAAACCTAAAGCAGTGCTTGTTACATCTGTGTATTTTTACCACAGGGAAATTTCCAACTTCACCCTCTCTTTTATTAATTCTATTAATTACAACACAAGTGCATGCAAGCTTATGCTTAGCTCTTCATAACCCATTGTGTACTGACAACAACAACAACAACAACAAAAACTTTTTTTTGCCAATAAAAAAAACACATACAGTTCTGTGTGGTGATCCAGTAACGTAACTTGCTTCAGTACTGTTGAAATACTAGGCCTTTAAATGTGTACAGAAAGGCAAAGGGATGGATTTTGATCCTCATATTCATACTGACTCCTGCTCCAGACTGTTGGGAGTTGCGCTGAAGCTGACTGCTGGTATCTTAGGTACAACTTATTGAAAGGTGAGTCAGAGCCAGATTTACAGTTTAATTTCCATGCAACCATTTTAAGAAAGGATAAACAAGTTCACATAAGCATCAGAAGGTCTCAGAGCTCATCAGGCACTTTTAAATGTTAGCTGGGAGACTGAAGCAAACCAGAGGGCTGTGGTCAAGCAGACAGATTCAGAGAAAATGTTACACCTGAGTGGGCCTGCTAATACTGCAGGAGCTTAAAGCATTAGAGATGAAAAGAAATGCAGTTTGAAATAGCTGTGATTGGTAACAGAAATCAGGCAACTTCAATTAGACTTGCCCCAAGGAGATGTCTGAAGCTGCAATATGAGTACAAATTGCATTGCATTCAGAAAATACAGAAACTGTCTCTTTCAGAACCACAGAATCTACTTTGAACAGACAATATGCCTTCTAGAATATAAGATGGAACAAATTAAAACTGTCAACATCACAGCAACTGTTTTAAATCGCTAATTTAGCATGACCCTAAAGCAGAATAGAAATTAGATGTTCTGATAATGGTCAGAAGAGTAAAGGCAGTGATCAGCAGTCTGCCCCAGCAAACAGCAGTTCTAATATGTGGAGTCCTTCTAAAAAGTGTTGGCTTCTCCCTCCCACACAACCCCCCCCAAAAAAACAGCTTTAGAAAATTTTAGTTTGTGAAATAATCTCCAACAGAATAATCATCCAAGGAAAGGAAGTCATTGCCAATGATTACTCATCATATGAGTGATTTATCTCTAGTTGTCTAAATAATCAGTCATGGTTATTGTGAAAACTTCAGATAATATTTAAAAAAAATGTCATGGAATCAATATCTTTGTTCTATTGCAATATGTAATCGGTAAAAGCATGAAAGGTCTATTAGCATCTGCCACTGCTGTCTTCCTCGTGTTGTTGTTTGGTTTAAATAAAAAATAAAGTTTGTGTATATAAGTAAATTCAAGAAAATTAAGCTCTTGCTCTTAGTATGCTTTTTCAAATTTAACAAACTGACAATTTGACAAATTCATTAAATAGATTTTTTTTAATGTAGCTCCCCAAACATGCCCCATTCACACAGCAACATCAACAAATTATAAGGACCCATGTGAATTCAGGAATCAAAGCGCTAGGCAGTGCCATGCCTAACCTTTGGGCACCTTGATACAGGACAGCTAGATCCACAATAAATAAATAAATAAATAAATAAATAAATAAATAAATAAATAAATCTTCACCAGTAACATTTGCTAAATACCTAGCGGCAGAGCATTAAAATTATAGCTGTGATGTGGCTGAGATGCCCCTGGAACTAGTTTTATCTGTCTGGATCTGCCTCTTCCTCCTGCATCCTGAGCTAGTGTTTGCAGGGAGGTGAACCTTGGTCTTTGACCTACAAAGCATGTACAGGCCTCTTCTCCTACAAAAATCGGTACTCTGAAAGAAAGCAGTTATTTCTTCTTTCTTTTTGGGGGAGTGGGTTGGGGAAGAAATAGTCTAGGAAGTTTCCAGGCTGCAAATCCCAAATGGAAGTCCAGTGCTGCCTGGTCATGCTGAGGTGCTAATTCAACACAAAACTACTGTTCTGGACATCCCTCTAGGCTGCTTTCTGTGTGGTATGTTTGTTTGTTTGTTTTGTTTTGTTTGTTTGTTTGCTTTGTAGGCTGAACATTATCTCTAGGGAGTGGCAGTTCACCAAACCCGACTAATTTTACAGCTGTGACTAAAACTGGATGGATGTTCTTGCACAGATGAACAGTGGCTGTTCCCTGCTAGGTCTGTCCTACTTTCACATGATTCAGCTGCTATCTCCAAACTTCTGTTTGTTGGCATCCCTGTCTGCAGATGTTGCTCCCTGTTCTTTGACTAGATTAATTTCTGTTAGTTTGTCTGTAACAATTATCAGCAGGTGATAAAACCTGAAATTAAGATCTTGAAATAAATTCAGAAAACTGCAAAATATACTAGGCTCTGACCAAAAGCCCCTGAAATATAATAGATAATACTTATCACCAAAAAGCAGGCAGCAGAGCAGGCAGGCAGGCAGCTTTAACATGCATTAATGTGATCACACTGTGAAAACTATAGAGAAGATGCTGTTACATTTTGTCAATAACATCACTTTTCAGTTACTGTCTCTTACACAGATTAATAGCCTTTTGATACTACTAAAAGCATTTCCTTGGATCTAGGCTTTACAATTAAAGCAAAATTAGTGTCCATGCTATTATGATAAAATAGGACGTAAAACAGAAACCTGTGCAAATCAAGGGAAAGCAGATTGCCTTAGCTTTTACCCTGTGCTCGAGATGATTTACAGCATTTTACTGAATTAAATGAGGGCAGCAGTGATGGAAAGATTATTCAGAGTGCAGCAATCCTCTAGTGGGGCAGAAAAAAACATAGCAGCTCCCATGTTGCCTTCAACCCTACGGGAAGGGAAGGGAAGGGAAGGGAAGGGAAGGGAAGGGAAGGGAAGGGAAGGGAAGGGAAGGGAAGGGAAGGGAAGGGAAGGGAAGGGAAGGGAAGGGAAGGGAAGGGAAGGGAAGGGAAGGGAAGGGAAGGGAAGGGAAGGGAAGGGAAGGGAAGGGAAGGGAAAAGCATCCTTGCAGGGACTCAGCACTGTGCTGGCATCGCAGAGCTGCCATAATGGCCATTCAGGACTACTCACAGCAGCAGTTTGAGTATTGTAACTTATGCCACCAGTCTGGTCTGGTACACAGCTGGCCCAGGATCATGGTAATGGTATCCAAAGTAATTTACTGCATCTGTGCATCTCCCCCAAGTTACGTGGTGTGCCTCATGGCTGCAGTGAAGAATCTGGATCATTAACTTTAGAGTCATTTAACTTATGCTTGCATTATGAGTGCTGCCTGATGGCATCCTACACTTCTATCTGCTCCTAGGTTGCCATGACAAACTAAAAGTCTTGATGCAGTGAGAAGCTAGTAAATCAGATGAATTCCATGAGAATTTAGGCAATAGAAGCTCTGCCTCCAACATCTTACCAGATAATCATTTCCATGGCCACTTGACAGTGGCAACAGTTATGACTTCTGTGTACTGCTTCATTAACATTTCCAGGACTCAGCAGTCTGCAGAGATGCTGCCACCCTGATTCATGAACACTGCAGCAGTGCATAGAGACTACACATAGCCAAATATTCATTAACTTGCACTTAACTTGTGCACGGCCTCCTTTTCAGCATAATCAGGAAACTTTATTGTGTCTTTTTGGCATCATTAGAGTGTTTCAACTAGTATTCTAAAATGAAATCAGCTCCTCTTCCTCATCTTTGCCTTCACCTGTAATCTAAAGTGACATTTGTTTCATAAAGTATAGGTAGTCATTTTAAATATTAGCAAACTGTTTATTTTACCAAAGAATGGGTGGTAAGATGGTTGAATTATGCTCCTTTTAATGAGCCCATCAGGTACTAGGTATCTCCTAGACCTTAATTTTCCCCTCTACACTGTAAATACTAAAGGTCTTTAACTCCTGCTTTAATGTGAATTGGGTTCAGACTAACCTTTTTACACAAAGAGTCATAGAAGTTATTTATTTTAAAAGTGTGAAAAATAAGGGCTTGTATTTTTCTTTTAAGGAGCAGAGACAGTTATGTTAATAAGCATAAGCATATAAAATTTGTTTTAGATGAGAACAAGAAAATGTTGCAACGTTGAAAAGGGCAGAACATTTCATTGGATAAAGATGCTTATTTATGACTTTATGGCTAAAGATAACAGTCTGTCATTAAAGCTGTACATCATATTATTTTATATTGCAGTAAGTAGGCTGCAACATAAATATGATCAAGAAGACTTTTTGCACATTGTTTTACCTGGAAATCAAACCCATCCATAAGTTAAGCTTTGGGTTTAGGTTTTAAGCAGGTTCTTTTCTGATAAGTCTTGATCCTCACACAACTTTAATTTCAGGTGAAGGTAAAATTAATTTCATTGTGTTTATATATCATTAGCTATCAGCCAAATGCCTTCAAGTTCATGGTGATGTAAACCAGGAATGCTCACAGCCCACAGCCCAGAGCTACACATGGCTCGTTAGAACAACTCATTTGGTGTACCACTGTTTCCAGCATCCATCTCTCATCAGGCAGTTCAAAAGTGGTTTAAGTCTAATAAATTGATTAGCTTGTTGCCATGTCATGAAGAAAGGATTACAAGTAAAATGATGATGAGGAGCAGGTTGCTTTGTAACAAATGCATTTTATGTAGTCTGAGGAGAGCTTTCCCCACCTCATGTGACCTCCAAGGAAAGAGGCTCCATAACAGCCAGTTCTGCAACATGCTCCGGTGGCACCAGTCCTCTCCTGGATCCTTGACGGTTTTGCTTAGGGGAGGACACTCAATGTTAGACATTGAGTGTCCTCCCCTAAGGGACATTGTCCCCTAAACAGACAGAATGAAACCAATTCTCCTGGGAGTTGAAAAATGCATTTATTTATTTATTTATTTTCTGAAGATTACATAGTCTTCCATTTGCTGCCTTCCCATTTTTCTAACATTTCCTAGTTCATGTTCTCAAGCTTTTCTGCACCACAACAAGGTTAAAAATGCATACCTATATTTCAAATTAAAACTCAGATTATCATAGCAGCTTGGGACCTGGAGTCTTGAGGCGGTACAGTAGAAATTGCACCCGTTGACAACACTGCATCTCATTGATTGGTCTGGTTTATATTTTTAAAGCTTCTAGCACCATTCAGGCATGAACTTTTCGAGAAATGTGAATATTATAATAAAAATAATGAACTTATATTTTTAGTATGATTTTTGGACAGTTTTTTAATCTGCCCTGTATCACGAACACCACTTGAAAGGTAAACCATTAGGCTACTGAAATGCAAAATGATTTAATAAGACACACTATTGTAAACTCTCTCTTACTCTCATCAGCCTTTTTCATTATCAGGGGAGCACAATATCAAATTAGTTTAACTTCTTGACTCGCAAGAGAACACAAAGAGCTCACAAATTAAGATTCTCCTGCAAGAATGTTTTAGTGCCAGGATTAAATGTGAACAACCAGTTGATTGATTAGCAGAATTAGCACGGGTGAGTAAAGTCCTTGGGGGCCAAACCTTCCCTGTGCCCGAGAACATGTCACTTTGTATGACCCCATTTATTTTAATAATATGGCAAGACTGTGACTCAGAATTTTAGCCTGAAGATATATGAGGAGTTGCACCCAACTCATGATTGTTAATGATCCCCATCTCTTGATGCAAATACAGCTGTATCTCATTATATATCTTTGACATAGAAAAGCTTCACTTCTCCTCCCCTGTAGGGGAAATCTCTCGCAGGAACATCAAGTCAAACTTGCCTTTTTGGTTACTTCTCACTGCTATTGGGTTGTATATCTTTCATGATGACGGTGTTACTGATTCTTTTGTTCAGTACTTGTCTCTAAATCCACGAGCTGAAGAAAAGAATTAGGGCTTCACTTAATACCTTAAGATCATCTGGGACTACTGCGATTGCTGTATAGATTTTTAAGGCAGGAAGAAAATAACTGCCTGGAAAAAAAAGGGGGGACAGACGGACAAACAAACAAACAAAAAACCTGCAGTTGAAAGGGACAAACAAACAAACTTCAATTGGCAGGAAAATCTTAAATAACTTGTGATTTAACTAACGTGGAGCTATTCAGAAAGAACCTGTCTCCATTGCTATTAAAATCTATGCCCCATATGTTGACTGATCCTCACTGTTGAAAGTGAGCAACTTTCTCCAATGTGAATTCTGCTAGCCGCAAGTAGAGTTATTTCCTCCTAATATCTGATTTTGAATGTTTATCAGTCATATTGCAAGCAACAGAATGAGGACTGGACATTAGTACTGCTAATTTTCACAAAGCACTTTTTTCACATGCTTCTGTGAATGCGGGAAACTTTCATGAATACGAATGTGCTTTTTCATCATACAAGACACAGAATCATCTATTTGTTTCCAGAGTTATGTTCAGTGGCTCCTGTGAAGAACATAGAAAAGTCCAGCAAGGACTCCTAATGCAGTCTTCTGTGGCAGGGCACTGGAGGAGGAGGAATGAATACAGGACAATTTTTTTTTCTTTTAATTTCTTCTTTATTTTGTAACAGCTGATACCATCTATGAAATATCTACCAGGTTGTTTACAATTGTGTTGTCAGAATATCCTACATTCCCACTTGTTAATCTTACTCCAGCTCACAACTTCAATTTTTCAAGAAATCTTGCTTGCTCACTTTCATGACATTTCTTATGCTTGAAACATACTACCTTTTCTCTGTTATCCTGTCCACTTAATTTTGGTTTTCTCTGACAATTTTAAGCATTTCACTTTAAAATATTCTTTCAGTAAATGATAGCTAGGAAGTTCCCATTTTGGCTTGAATACAAATGTTGCAGCAGTTGTTGTCAGGCCTCCCAAATGTGATTCATACTGCAGAAGAGTTAACACACTCAATCAAATCCTTGGGAAAAAGAAAAAAAAAAAAAAAAAGTGATACTCATGCCCCACCATCTGGGATTAGCCACCAAAATAAAATAAAAAGGAAAATTGGACTTACTGAAGGAGCTTCCAATTTCTCTTCCAAATTAGGTTTAGGTTCATCATTGAGGCAGTTTATTATTATTCAGGAAAATAAAGAAATCTAACAGGGCTTAAAAATCAGAAGTTTGCTGATAAAATATATAAAATTGGATTCCTGCAAATGCAATGCAGCAACTATACCTTGAAAACAAAGTGCTTCTACAGATAAGAAAAAATATATGCTAGGTTCTTGGCAGTTGTTTTGTACCATGCCATAAGAGCAAGAGAAACATTACATACAAGAGAGTCATAACATTAATGCTATGGTCACAACGCATCACTGGAGCTGGGTACAGAGAACCTGGAACACATCAGTGAAACTAGCAGCCACTGTATCTCTTATTATGTTTTCTCTTAAAGGTATTGTCTTTATAAAACCAAAGCAGAAAGCTGTATGCAGCTTGACAGATGAAATCACTGCAGAGAAAATAGATGTTCAATTCCTTCTCTGCCCTATCTGAGATCCATCCTATTGCCAGTCAACCAGAAAAGAACATTTAATCAGGTTGTGTAGCCCAGACATGAACTTTCTTTTGTTGGTAGTTCTGTTGTTAGTATTTGGACAGCTGGTGAGAAGAAGAAACTCCTCAAAATAAACAATTCCTTATCAGCATTTCCTTAGGAAGAAGAGAACATCCCACTGCAAACACCATCATATAGCCACGAGTATATCCATTATCAATCTCCTCAGCTTGTAAGCTTGTTTGTTTCATTTCTTTTATTCTTCCCTGCATACTCTGGCTGGTTTTATTGCAAGTCTTGCTATAGGACCTCAGAGTTAGCTCTTTTCCTTATCACTGGCTTGTGGTCTGACATGGTCTTCTCCAGTCACAGCAGCATCTTTCTGCCAGGCTCTCACCATTCTCACATCTCTCTTCTTATAAGACTTTTACTGCTTAGATCTTTCCATTCGCCTAAATTTCAGACTTCTTACCCCACTCACCCACTATACTCTGCACCCCTAGAAGCTTCCACTGGTGATAGTACTGGGGAGTCAACAGCAGTTTTTATCAAATGTACTAATTTCAGATACACAGAGATCTCTATGATCTCAGTCTCTGCAGAGAAATACATGTTATCCAGTCCCTGCTTCTGTGCCGGATGAGCTCCAGTCCTTGCTTTTGCACCTTCCTATCCATCTGCTTTCTGCTCCACAATTGCCTCTTCCACACACATATCTCAGCCTGATTGCCCTTCCCTTCGCTGCAGCCTCCCTCCTCTCTAGTTAGCATTCCCCATCATCGTTTCAAAACTCTCCTCTCTCCCTGAAGCTGCCCCATTCCCTCATTCTGTCAGTCATTTGCCTTGCCATGGGCCCTCTTCCCCTCTCCTCCCTGGGCTCAAGCCAGTGCCAGCCTTCCCATAGCCATCTCCCTTCTTCTACCCCTCACTGGCAGCAGCCAGCTCCCTTTTCCACCCTGCCTGAATCCCACAGGAAAGCAGGAGGAAGAAAGAGCTGCTCTTCACTGTAGCATCCAGTTAGAGTTGCCTCCAACATCCCAGAGGAGTCATCTCAAGGAAAGGGCAAGCTGCCTGTCAGCTGGAGCCTGACCTGTACACACAGAGCCATCACATACTTTTACCTCTAGAAAATCTCTACACATGTGCTAATTACAATTTACTAGCATGGCCAAATTTAGCCAGGTTTTCAGGAGGACAACAAGAGGCACATTTCTTCTGCAAACCCTCTTTCCCACTTCTCTCTATTCAATTACCTCAAGCCAGATTTCAAGATCATGTCCAAAAGTCTGGGTGGTAGAAAATAAAGAGTTTTGAGGGCTTTAATTTTCATAACATGGGTAATGAACACATTTTGCAGACATAATTTTGTAGATTTTTTATAATATGTAACATATATGCATGTATGTGTATAAGTAATAAATTTAACATAATTCCTCTTGAATTCTGTCACAGAAACAGCTGATAACAGCTACATTTACAAATATATATACATATATATACATATATATATATGCCTAAAATAAAATAATGGTAAAATAAAAACAACCTGAGGCAGAGACTTGTCATAAAGAACTACAAAACAAACAAACAAACAAACAACAACAAAAAAAAAAACACATAATAGTGAGTCACACGTAAAACCAAATGTAAACAGAATTTTTAAAAAAGAATCACTAGAGAAATTTCTTACATGCCATCTTCAGTTCATGGGAACGTTGATTTCAAAGAGAAATAGATATGACTCAGTTTATTCACATAAGTAAACCAGAGAAACAGAAATGTTCTCTTGCACAGTGTTGCTACTTAAAATCACTCCAAAAAGTGTTAGGATTGTTAAACTTGGCTTTCAGAGTGCATTTTCTTGCACTGCAGATAGGATTGGGCTGGCAGTGTTTAAACGATGAGTAACAATACTATTATCAGTTAGTACAAAGTCTGAACATACTGTATGCTTTTGTGTTTGTGTGCTTCCACATGTTTTCTAGCTGACTGTCCCTAATAAAACCATATATTTAGTGGGAAATAAAAAATAAAATTTGCATGAAAGTGCTTTAAGAAGGAATGCATTTTAAATTAACAAAGTTGAAGAACTCACGATAAAAATATCTGGGTTTGGGGGATTTTTTAATTTGCCTTTGCATATATTGTCATAACACCACATAACACCATTGATTATTGTGCATGAATACTTTAAAAAACAGATTCGTCATTTTTGCTTTTTTTTTTTTTTTTTTTGCTTTTCTCTCAGTTCAAGCAATGAATATAGACCAAATAACTGATATTCTGATTGTCTGTGGTTTTACTGAATTCTAGGTTCTTTGGCACAAACCCAGTGTTGCACTACTTCAGTTGCAAACACTGCAGAGATCTGTTTTTCTGTTGATCCAAAATACTTGAGTGGATTGGGAATATTCAAAGACTAAGAATGCTACTAGTAGTCTTAGGTTTTGCAGATTTTCTAAAAACACTATAAAACTCATATTTCAAGCATATTTCATATGGACAGACTTGGAATTTATTCGATGCTGTTTTAGACTTAGTTTTCATTTCCAGTATTTTTTTGATTAGGACTTTGAAATTAAAATATTCAGCATGTGAATTTTCTGTTTGACAGCTGTTTATACACAATAGCATGCCCTGAATATTAATAGCACAGAGATGTTTAGGACATGAATGCAGCCACTCCCTCTACTACCCCATATTTCCATCTCCTTAAAGAATCAAGGAGAAGGGCAAGTATTCTGTGCATTAAATATTGTATATATTGTAAATATACATATATATAAATATTGTATGTATATTTTGCATATAGCAGAATAATTGGGGAATTATTACAGGGGAAAAAAAAAAAAAAAAAAAAAAAAGAAAACAGAAAATGAGAAAATAAGTTAGTTTTCAGTCCACAGCAGACCAGTAATTTTGTTTTCCTGAGTAGCAGTAAATAAATTGAATAGTCAACTGAAGCTTGGCAATGTATTGTAAAAGTTTTGAAAGCTTAGGTGTTGCTAGCATGATGTAGGCAAATTCAAGTTAAACATGCAAGAGGAATCAAATCCCTCCCACAAGTACCCTATTTTTTAATTGTCAATGAAGCCATGTAGTCTTTCTATTCCTTGTTTTCCCTTTTTTCAGTTATCTGGACACAGCGAGCATAAAGGGAATAAACACAAAACAACGCCCTTGTGCCAGGGTTTTTTGCTGCCCTTAATCATTTTGATACACTATGCTGAAAAAAAAAAAAAAAAAAAAAAAAAGACTCCTAGTATAAAGTAATTCCAAAGAAGGTGTTGAGAGCAAATGTTCTTCCCACTGTCAGCACTTACTGACTCTACTACATCTCTGAATAGATCATGAGGAACTGAGAGCCTTCAGGAAACGTCTAGAAAAGTACAGGTGAAGGTAACATTTTTTTCTACATTTTGCACATTCGTATCAGCCATTCGTGAAGCTTAGGAATATGTAAGAAGCCATAATGTAAGAAGCAGACCATCAGGATTTAAGATCGTCTGAAAGAAGAGAGATGAATATGAATAAGCTGCCAATCCTATAATGCCTGTGGAGTATCTGTAATTACAGCCCGAGGCCTCAGGAGTAGACTTGGGAGCACAGTTGCTACAAAGTCATTGGCCCATGGCATTTTCAATTAAAGCCTGTCAGGCCCAAAGGGACTGTGCTCAGATGGAAGAGGAATTGCTAGCTGTGCTCCTCAGAATGGAACTGTCCTATCAGTTCACATTTTGGCACAGGATGGACGTGAGTGCCAACCGCAACCCACCAGGAAGCACCATGGAGGAGAGGCAGCTGAGCTCTCAAACTGATTTAAATTATGTTTCTGAACCTTTAGTCCTGTGAGGTAAGGAGAAGGTACTGACAATAGAAATCTTGGTTAATTAAATGGGCTCCAGTGCAGGCGACTAGATGTTACAGGACACCAAGGTCTGCAAGATACACTCTCTGATGTGCGATGGGACACTTGTAGTCACAACAGGATGGAGCACATACTTCAGACGATTCAGCCTGAAAGAAGTAAGACCCATGGGAATTTACCCACCTGAAACAATTAAAAGGGGAGCTGTGCATGTAAAACAGGATTTTATTTAAAGAGAACACAAAAGCAGGTTTAAGACCTGATGGCAACCTAAAAAGGCTCCACATGTCATGTTTGGAGAATGAAGGCCTGTCTGAGGGAACCTGGGAGACTGTTTACCGGCCATAAATGCCAACCAGACAGGAGCGGCTCAGGTAAGCACCAAGATAAGGAGAAATGTCTCTTGAGAGCCCAGCCTGTTCCTGAAAGGTCAGAACATAACCTTTAGCAACAAAAGCTGCTACCAGTGTTCACTGAATGTAAGTTGGAGGCCTATCCAAATTATACAAAAATTAGGAATCTTTTAGGATCTAGGCCTGCAAAGTGCTGCGTACAGCATTACAGAGGAGTTCAGGTACTAATATGCCTATTTATCATAACCTTTTTTTTCCCTCCGGTTATGCCAAAATTAGTGTACAACAACCGGTAGATGATGATAAAAATACATAATGAACAGGAAAGGTTCAGCATCCAGAAATGCTGGGTTCAGGGCAGTACAGAAACACAAAGGCAACTGAACCAAACATTTCATTATGGTGGGCTTTCTTGCTGAAAGCGGTTGAGAACATCAGGCCACATTGGCTCAATTACATACTTACTAACAGGACACTAAGACTCAATGCTATCACCCAAACTTTTAATACAGCTGCTGGTACTTGGACACTTCAGTTACAAACTATGCCAGTAAATTAACCAGTACTAAGACATCAGCACTGAGCTTAATTAACTAGTACTGTTATTTGTTCAGACTGACCTTAGCAAAGTTTTGGACTTAGGGTGGGTAAGGACTAACCCTGTTGGGCAGTTCTGATGAAGTCAGACTTTGAGGAGGATGCTAGAAGAAGTTAATGTGCACAGGAGGTTGGCCTAAGAACTAGATAATCAGATTGGCGCTGTTTTATTTACTGAATCAGATGCAGCCATTAAAGCAGTATCAGAAGACAGCAGACTGGATTACAGAGGAATGCAGATCATATACAGTAACCATGAAGTCCAGAGAGTAAGAGTTTAAAAGAAAGATAACTGGGAACTAACTAGAGGCAAACACAAGACAAGAGCACACCAGGTCAAAGCCAGGACCAGGAGGATTCAGAGCTTTGGCCAGTTGCTTAGCTGCTTTCGGCACAGGGAAAGAAGTTTGGCACATGAGCCCCATGGAATCATGCTTCTCCAGCCAGAGGATGTGCCTGGACAGCTTGACAGAGAAACTGTGCGAGGCACATCTTATGGGCTTAGCAGAAGGGCTCTAATTGACCATGAAGGGCTGACAGCCTCTGCTGATTGAGGTGTTGCTACAGAGTGATGGCACTGAGAGGAACAAGGGCAGAAACAAGTCCCACACTAACAGCAAGAGCACAGCCACTCTGAACCTGGGTCAAAGACTCACATAGTTAAAAGAATAGAAGGCCTGACACAATGTCTTGATAAAGGCCAAATCATGAGAGCTGACTATGAATTGGGACCAAGTGGCAGCTGGAAGTCTGCAAAGACTTGCCCAGAGGTTTCAAAATAACATGAAAATCAGAGAAGGGAGTAAAGACTGCAAGATACAAGAGTCCTCTGGAGGAAGCCAGCCTGTAAACACATGGCAAAAATTCCAGCTATTATGAAGCATCTCTGTAAATAGATTTTTCGACTAAAGAGCCAATTCAATTAGAGAAATATGGTGCAGAATTTATCACACCTAAATTCAAACATCAGCCATGTAGATGTTTCCCATCCAAGCTGGTTATAGTAATCTCCCTTTGCAGCCAGTGGAAATAATGGACATGATTCATCTCAATTATTTGAGACACCTACTTTAGAATGGCATGACTTGTGCCCTACTAGTACTTGTTTCTCTCCATTTTCTAAGAAGGGAGTTTCAGTGATTAGCTCAGATGGAGACATCTGCATGTGGCCTCATAACTCCCAGCCAGGGAGTCGTCTTGTGTTTTACCTCCCATTAAGCACCATGCAGGAGGCTGATTGCCATTTTCATATATGGAAGGCATTTTTTTCCCAGACAGCAAAAGTGGCACACGACTATGTGGGGTTCTTTTTCACACATTATCTTGCAATCAGGAGGGCTAGCTTTGGGTTGATTTATGATTGTTGGACTGGCTTTTAAGTGCATTTCATTCAAAATGGTCCATCAGAAGTCACTAAGTCAGCAGACTAAAATTTTGATCATCATTTTTACCATGACTTAACGTGTTAAAGAGCTACATTGGCCCTGTGTTTAACAGAATCTGTAGCTCTTTCCATCTGCCTCTCTTCTACATGCTGAGTGCACCACCGTCATCGGATGGATAATGGCTTCCCACAGAGGCTCTTGGCTGGGTGGAGGGCAAATTCCCTGTTGGGGGACACTGGTGCTAGGTGAAATATGCATGGGACAACCCCGCTGGATAGTTTAGGATACCATGGGAGACGTTTCAGTTGCATCTATTAACCATATTACTACTGACTGCAGTGGGCTGTCTAAATGTCTTTTCTACCAGGTGTTCAGATGTACGATATTAATGGAAGATAGGAGCAACAATAACAGAAAGTGAAGTTACATTAACTTAAAAAATTAGACAAGTTTATTACAATTTAACAGGCCTTTAATGCACCCACACAAAGTTCAAATGTTCGTAAAGGAAATGAGGTGAGGTCAAGTGCACTATTTTTAAAATGTAACGATCTGATAAACCTTGAGCTAATATCCAAGGACAAAGCCAGTACTGAGTTACTGCACATTCCAATGAGGGATGAAATATTATTATGGAAGGCTACTAGTAGTTTCTTACAGGTCCTAACATCACTGAATCTTGCAGTGGCAGTGCTAGGCGCCAGATCCTGCACTGTCTGCTCCCAGTTCTCCTGTTAATTTCAAATGGAATCATCCCTCTATAAAGACTGAATAAAATTGTAGGGCAAGGGTCTCACAATATTAGAAACAGGGGAGGGTGTTTTGTCCAAGAGGTTTACCTTTAGAGCTTGAATTCATATCTCCCCATGTCAATACAGTTGATATGCTATAGTTTTCACATCTTAAGAAGAAACTTGCTGTAATACTGCAATATCTTGCATTTTACAAAGGTGTGCTTACCCTCTTAATGTGTATCATGTGCAGATTAAGAGGGAGCACTATTGCTTGCAGAATCACCTGCTATTTCCGGGAAACAGTCATTTGCTGGACCTGTCCTTGTCACTGGCATAAGTGTAATGCTTTTAATAATCTCCCATTCCCTAAGTAATGTGTTTGCATCAAAAAGATGGATATGCTATAGCTGGCAGAATTTTTTAAGACCTGTTCATTTTTATCTTGTTCTTCTGGTGCCATCTAGAGGTTTGATTCTCATTTCTACTAAACTGAAAAAAAAGTGCTTTATTATATTTCAAAAGTTTCCTTTAGAAACTGTGTGTGTGTTAACAGCACTTAGGGTGCTATTATCATTGAACCTCTGTCTCCATACAAGAGCAGATTAATGTAGTATGCATAAGTTTTTGAACTGTGGGATGCAAGTGAACATTATGGGCTGGGGAAAGATTTACACTGGAGGCAAATACTGTCATATATAAAAAAAAAAAAAAAAAAAAAAAAAAAAAAAAAAAAAACACTTTTTTCTCATAAAAAGTACCTGTAAATTGGCCTTGGGAGGAATTTTCACAGAACTTGTTTTCAAGCAAATAAACAGTAACATATCAAAGCTGATTCAAAGGAAGCAGGTGCTTAGAGAAAAGGCAGCCTTGCCAGCCTTGTAGCAGAATGCCAACATGACAGACACAGCCATGGCTTTGGGCCCATCAAGACAACTGGCTGACATCTTATCTGCCTCCCGTGACAAGTCAGCGATGCTCCACGCTAGCACTGCCTAGAAGAGTGCAACGTGAAACTCAGACAACACAAAACTCACCAGTGTGACAGAAAATCATTCTAACAGAAGCATTTCTTCTTAAGGGTAACAAATAGCTATTTCACTGTAATGGGCCCCTGAATTTGTAAAAATAACAGGATAGATTCACACTGAGTAAAAATGAGATCTCCATTGGCTTGGGGGGGGGGGGAGTAGGCTCATTGACATCAGACCCTTCCCAGCAAATTTTACTTGCTTCTCTTCCCATTTCAAAGTTTTTATTAACTAAACTAATGCTGACACCAAGTCTGTGATGGGTGTGTGTAAATGCTAATGCTAAATTACTAGAGCATCCTCTTTGTCCCTCGTATATCCATCCAGTTGTATAGCTCCACTGGGCATCTAGATGCACAGTCACTCTGAAAAGATAGTCCCTTTTTTAACAGAGTTAACCTGATTAATTTCCTAGCACCAATAACAAGGTTATTAAATGTGTACAAGAAAATCAAAGCTACACTGAACACTGGAAAATGTTGCACAGTTTATAAGTCCTTAGCCTTTTGAATACACTGTTCCTGTGAATGATAATTCCTGTACTTCAGCAGAGGATTAAGTGTCATAATAAATTATTTCTTTTTGCCTGAAGGGAAATAAGTGAGGCTTGCTTAACTAGAAAGGCCAGCTAAAGGCATAACTGAGATGAGGCTAACCTTGTCTCCTGTGTCCAAGGATACCTCTGAAAATCTGCCATAACATGCAATAATTTGATAGTCTCAGCTAAAATTAACCTGTGTACTGTAGAAGGAGATAAAAATAATATTAAATTCTTGCTGATACTCACTTTGTATGCTACGGAGACTGACTCTGATGCTTTGTGAGCCTGCCACAGAAAGATTTTGAAAACCTTAAAGGCCTTAACTACTAAATTAGACTAGAAAAGAAAACAAATTTGAAATTATTTTATTGGAAGATTTGCTGAAGTTCTTATGATAGCAGATTCATACAAAAAATATTTTCTTGTTTTGATAGATATTTGGAAGATAAATCATCATTTTGCTTCGTGTTCTAAGATCTCTTAATTAAAATACCTTTCAGAAATGCCATGTTCTTGAGTGTTTAACCCTGTCAGATACTTGTCCGAATAAATGCTGGTCAAGTGGAAGGTGTCCGTGGCCATGGCAGGGGAGTTGGAATTAGATGATCTTTAAGGTCTTTTCCAACCCAAACCATGATTGTGCAACTGGACATGTTGGTTCCATAAGCACAGTGTTTGTTTTTTTCACCGAAAATAGACATATATCAATGTTTAATGTAATTCCTGTTTACCTAGTTATACAAAGTGAAAAAGGATGAATAAGTGGGAGAAGCAGCACTTCCAAATACAGTGAAGAGTGGGGACCAAGCACTACCCTTGATGGTCAGAGAGAGAAGTTCAAATCCCCATGGACTGAGACAAGTTGGCAGGAGAATGACTAAATGTTCCTCTTGTGTCTTCCATATGAGTGCTCCAACCTACTAGCTCTGACAATTTGAAAATTGGCTTCTCATTTCCTCTGCTGTTCAATCTGCTTCAACAATAAAATATATTTGAATCAAGTGAAGTATTTCTTTGCCAGACAAAAAATGGAATTTCTATGTCACTCAGATGAGAAAAAAGTGGGGGAAGAAAAAGGGGGAAAAAAATAATCCCTGAGGTTAAATTTACTCTGGAATTTTTGTGTTTGTGTTTTTTTTTTTTTTTTTTTTTTGGTTTGGTTTGGTTTGGTTTTGGTTTTCAGCTTGTCTGCTGGAGTAAACAAACAAAAATAAAACAAACAAACCCGGGACAATTATTTCCATATTTTCAGACCTAAGCTCTGGAAAATTTACAGACCTGACATTTGTACCAAACACTTTCATCCAGGCTCTCCAGTGCCACTGGGGAATTTGCTGGAAGCTGTTTAGCAAATTACAAAGGTACATCTAAGCAGATAAACACACTTGTACTTAATAGAGAACCTGTTCTAAAAACAAAAAACAGTGCTGTAGTCATCTGCTGTGCATGAAAGACATGCGAGCAGTATCACTGAAGCCCATTCTATTTAAAGATTTCATGAAGACCACATATTTAAAGCTTTGCCTAGCAGAACATTACTCCACCAATGGAAGAGTTTTGTTCATTTTGTATAGAGGAGAATCAAAGACATAATTATCCTAAGTGACTGAGTTGTATACATGTCTTTTGACAATTTGATCTTGCATCTTGACCTGTATTGTAAAGAGTGAAATTAATATTGTAAGTGCCACCCAGTGACTGTGATTAACCATAATTTGCATTCTTTATTGAAAGTCGATTGTCTGCATGCTACCAGCTGTGAAATTGTGCAATAAGCAATAATTAAACAATGAAAGAGTAAACAAAACTAGTTAGGTGTGATTTGGAGCAATGAGTAGCAAAGGTGACTTCTAAAGTTTTATTAGCACAATGCAAGAAAAACAAAATACAAACATGTAACCTATGCTTCAAGGCATAAACAGTGAACATCTGTAAAACTCTATTAAACTCCACTAAAGATAAATTCACACTATAAAATAACAATATCATTACTAAATAGGGACTATCCACTAAACTTACGCAATCAGAGACTTCAAAGCCAAGGGGACTGTGTGTGAGGCAAAGCAGGAATCATTTCTGAACATGTGTCTAACTGCAATTCACTATATTTATTGATGGGATATTTGTTCTCAATGTTTTCAATGTTTTCAAGAGAGTGCTGGATTGTTTTTCTCTCTCTCTCTCTTTTTTTTTTTTTTAGGGCGGATTGTTTGTTTACTTTTCAGACAAGTAGGGGCTGGGGGAGTGGAAATGGAGTTTTACTGTAGGTTTATGCAACTTATATGCACATGGAAGCTTCTGGCAGGCATTTGGCTTTTTGTTACTTGCAACTCCCATCCTATTACATATATTTATAATAAGATCATTGCACATTGCACACCCCTGTAGCACAACTACCTCCCTAAAGCAAAACTCCTAAAAGCTGTTTGCATTTGGAGAGTAACAATTAGTTATGTGTGGGAATACCTCAGCTACAGCTCGTGTATACTATTTTGGTTGTCAAATGTAGTTATGCGCATTATTTATTGGATTTTGTCTTGCCCTCAGGTTCTAAGAACTGTCTTCTGATGGTGGTATTGGTCTAGGTTTTGCAAGCTGGCCAGGTTTAACTTCAGGCACTTTTTCACCATGTCTGTACACACTTACAGTGACATCCACTGTTTCCCCACCATATTTGTTCTTGACATGAATGCTAAATTTGCCTGAGTCTTCTGAGGTCACTCCCTTGATTGTTAAACTGGCATATTTTCCTTGTTCCAGTGAAACCACATAGTGTTCATTAAGTTCAAGGGCCTTGTCATTCTTGAACCAAACCACTTCTGGGTCAGGGTTTCCAAACACAGTACAGGTCAGATTCAGAGTCTGAGGGAGGAAAAAAAATAGAAAGAAAGAAAGGAAAGAAATATTATTAAGGATTTGGCATATTTGATTAACAGTATTCTCAGCTTTCAGGCACTTCTTATTCCTAGTTAATTAAAGACAGTTATCATGCTCCTGGGGACTGAAAAGTAGAGTTCCTAGTTTGTTTGTTTGTTTTTTCTTTCTTTCTTTCAGTCTTTCTACCATCTTACCAGTGATTGTGAAGCAGTAATAGCCCCAGGGTAACAGAGCCTGAAGATGGTAAGTTGGACTGTCAATGCAGTCCTGCCTGCAGGAAACTCCTGGCAACCCATTAGTTTGACATGATGTTCAGGCAATGATAGGTTTAAAAACATCCTTGAAGGTTCCTTGTACACACCAAGGAGAACTGAGCAAATCTTTTTTGACCTAGGCCTCCTGAGGTTATTTCTTGAGATGATAAAAAAAAAAAAAAATCACTTAAATAGTAGTACATAACATGAATCATTGGTCGTTGATTCCAAATGCTGCTGACTCCTAAAATGGAAATATTTTATGAAGACTAAATAATTCATAAAGGTTGTAAAAGTGTTGCATGCATGTACAGTGTATTAATAGAATAGCTGAAAAGACCTAGTAGGTCATCCTGGCAGTTCACGTATTTTCCAAGGACTGAACAAAGACTGAAGAAGCCTACAAAATTCTGATGATCATTCTTCCAAATTTATACGGAGTTACTGCTAATCTTACTTTTATCACTGTATCTATATGTATATAAATCTTATGTATTTAGGTAAAATGATAATACAAGAGGTTTAAGAATCATTTGAGAAGGTGCGTTGATAACTATCTGCTTTGTTCACTTTTGCTTGAATCTCATTCCGCCCAAAACTCTGGCCTATGTAATTAAAATCAGCATGATAATTTCCCATATGTGTTAAAAAATAAATATAAAAAATGTACCAGAATGCTTCTTTATATTCCCTCCCTTCAGTATTACCCTTCAGGTTCCACAGAATTCTAATCTAGAGGGAGGAGAGAAAGCCCATCTGTGCTCACATGTGCATGTTTCTGTGCATTATTTTTCTTGAATTCTGATTTATGATATAACTCAGTGGGGAAAATGAAAAAAAAAAAAGGCAGAAATTTTAAGTGATCAAAAGTACTATACATTCCCAAGTAGAAGCAATTCTGCATACTATTTGCCTCCAAACTCAGAGAGGACCATTGAGAGAAGATTTATATGCTCTGGGTGCAACCTAGTGACAACCTAAGTGTGTGAGTACCCCTTATATGAAGGGGTACATGATCCTACCCTTCATGTAGGATCTAAAGGTAACTAATGACTATGGGAACTAGCTCTTCTATAAAATATTTAAAGGAGTAATGATGCAAAGATGAAAATAAAATGTTGGGAAATCAAACAGCAAGTGGCAAACAGCAAGTTTAAATCTTACTGTCCTTTCTGTAACTCAGGCAGCATTTCATGACTATTGCCTTCAAAAGTGACCTCATTTAAGAACAATTAATAATTAATTCATTAATCAAGTCTTAATATGTTAATATTAAAAGCTTGCCAGAGACCAGATATTTTCCACAGTCTTTTAAAATCATTTGGGCCTGTTCTAATTTACTAAATTATAGATGTGACCTAAAATCATTTATACCCTCTTAAGAAGCACTGGTAAAGCTTTGTCTTGTGTTCATACATTTGCACAGAAAGACCATTCCATTGTATGGGGAAACTTCTCTATTCTGTGTGTGTGCATGCACGTGTGCTACTACTTCTCTCTTGTACTTACATGAATCTTGCATGGTAGCTGTTCATATTTAATTTAGAGATGATTTTAAAATTTCACTTCCTTCTGAACCATTTTGTTTTGCTTGATTTCAGGAATCAGAGGTTTTCCCTTCATTCACTCAGTTATTTAATCCTCACATGGTTAGGCCTCCTTTGAATGAAGAAACTGCAGCTAGCATGTACATGCAGCTGGGGTGGGATGACATTGCCAGGTTGTTTCCTGACTGTTTTAAGATGTTGGTCATGAAGTGGCTTATACCTAACCTCCTAACAGATTAGCTTTCTTACTGTGAAGTGCTTTTGTCTACTACAGTAAGAAAGCACTTCATGTGAATACTCAACAGAGACAAAGGAAGGAATGGGCCAAGAAGGAAATCATGTCAGTTTTGTCCAAAGCTGGGTAGCTTCCAGTATCCAGTGCAAGGCTCACTGGAGCCTCCAACCGCTTTCTCTGGCATAAGGACAATTTCCACACAGAACACAGCTGTAGTCTCTGAAGATGCTCATCACACAAGAGACATAAACACCCTGATCAATATGTTCTCGATAGCCAGCAGATGGTATGAGTCACATTGGCTCACAAGCTAAACTGCTACCATCAGTTAGAATGAAACTCCATCTAGCTCTTTTAGAAGTCAAAAGCAACTACTTAAGAAAGCATGGAAAAATGAGAATGAATACTGTGATCCTGCTCCCTTCCTACTTTCCACAATTTGGTGGAAACTAGTTATAAGCATGAGCTGTATTGAGACAAATGTGTTTAATAGCCCCTGCTAGACTTCACTTCGTGACATTGCCTGTTTTCTTTTTGGACCCAAAGCTATTTTGGCCTAAGGTACTAAGGAAAAAATTAATTATGAAACACTTGAAAAACTACTTCCCTTCGATTTCAGTGACCATTTAATTAGGCACACCCTAGTTCTTGTGCCATGAGAAGTGCTGAATAATCATTTCCAAGTACCTCCTCTGCACCATGCACAATGCTGCAGATTTTTGTCTTTTCCCCCCATTCTCTTGTAATTATTGAAGTGGGACTATCTGCCAATATTTATACAGGGGAAAGAGTTTAATCCATTGGGCCAGGTAGGTTCTTTACCCTGCTTTGCTCTTACCACAAACAAGACTCTATGACTGGCCTGCTGGAGAATGGGACCTAGGTTTTCTTTGTTTTACATTGGGTCTCAGACAGTGACTGTCTCCTCCTCCAGGTTCTACTGCAGGGATGGAGTGGGCCCTTGAACTGTTCTGATCAGTACACAGAGCTGAAATCCAGCCCAGACTGGAGTATGCAGTTAACTCAGAGTCTCTACATAATCATCACAAAAGACCAGCACCAGGAGGCTGACCTTGCCTGCCTGAGAACTGAACCAGGCTGTGCCTCCCCTGACTGTATAGACAGCTTATGGTGCACATTCTCACTTATGACTTGCATGTTCCTCAATTAAATAACCCCCATTAGGTGGTTTAAATTCTCCTCCTTTTTCACTCAGCTTCTGCAAAATCATCTGCATTCCTCTCCTTTCCACCATTAAAGCAAATATCTCATCAGTCAACTTGGCTAATTGACGAAAACAGTCCTTACCTTCCCATCCATTATAGTAACAACATCAGGCAAGCCACCAATGACTTTACCACGATCTAGGAGTTAAAGAGAAAATATGTGGATTATGTGACGTTTACAACTCAAAATTACTTATTTCTTCATAATTTTATAACTTGGTGACCTATCAATTACAGCTTTAATTTGGGCTTATCTTAAGAACCAAAAAAACATCTGTAATGCTTGATTAATGAAATGTAAAATAATACAATTTTTGCAATATTTTGTGTTATTTCCTATTAATGTATTTTATAATCCTCTCAGATTTTTAGCAAAGGTTGTGCTATGGAGTTCTAAACTGATACACTTTACATCCTTGAAGAGGCTTCTGAGCTTGACAGCTGGAGCTTTGAGCACCAAAACAAAGAGGATGCTTTTAGCAACTTGCTGGTATCTAAGATTAGAAAAGAGTATTTTGCCACTTTGTTTCTGAGTAGAAACATCTTTTCATTATCAGGGAACTTGATATCAATGTACAGAATTCATGCAGCCCCTAACAGTAACAAGCTTCCCCACTTTGTCTCTCCATTGTACTCCACATTCATTAGCATGTTATTTTTTGCTCAGTAGGTAGATCCCAATATATTATTTGCTTTCAGAGTCAACACCTCCTTGTGTGACACCCAGAAACTCACACCTCACCAAAACTCTGCAGACAAAAACAGACAGAGGAGTATTGCAAAATGTGTAAAATGCACATCAAGTGCAAACCCATAAATGATTACTATTATTGCACTATTCCTCAGTAACAGGAGGTTTCTGCAACTTCAGAACTCTGAAAGCTATGCCAACATATAATGATAGATGCCTTAAAGGGAATACTAGACTAGATTGCAGAACATCTTTGATAAAATGTAAAATAAACTTACTCTTCTCAGCGAAAGCAGCTGCCCTAAAATTGTTGAGGAGAGGAAGAGACATACATAACGTTATTAATAACATTATTAATAAATACATTTTCAATAAATTAAGATTGTTACTATAGCATTAAAATGCAAAAATTGTAGCACTTACTTGAGTCTCTGGAATTCTGCATAGGCATCATCAAAAGCTGTAACAAAACAGTTGAGAGAGTTACTGTGTGTGACCACTTGCATATGGGGCTCAGTATAAACATTTAAACACATACCCATACTAAAGCTGCTTTAAAAACATTGTTATACAGTACCAAAATGGAAAACCAAACCTCTGGAACCCAACGGTGCTAGTGGTAAAAACAGATAAGAGACTAAAAAGATCATACCAGTTATGCAACTAAATTGCATCTGGTTTTGACCAAAAGTTTTCAATTTTTACTGCATTCCTCTGTTTACTCCTGATTAATCCTATTTAATCCATGAAGTGGATTTAATCCAAAGATTATGGTCTTATATTTATACCTTGCCCAGACAGATCAAGTGTTCGTTTGAAGGATTCCTTGTCACCGAAGATTTCAAAGGTGTAGTTCCCTTTATCCTTTTCAGTGGGTTCAGTTATCTGCAGCCAGGCAATATTCTCTCCACCTCCAATCTTCATCTTTTCACCAGAAGAAATCTTAGATTCCCTTGAATGAATAGAAATGGGTTTGAACATTATTTTCATGTATATTCTCTGTAGGAGACCATCTATGAAAAATTTCAAAGGATAACACACTATTTCTAAATTACAAATAAAATGCAACTAATGAGAGCAATTTCACAGGAGATTCTTTTCTTTCTAGCATGGGTATGAAATAGAACAGGAACAAAAAATCTTTACCTTCCATTAACTTCAAAAACTAATTAAGAAATCCACGGAAGACTTGCATATAATTTATTAGTCTCACATCAAGTCAAAATATACCTTTGTTTGTTTGTTCATTTGTTGTTAAGAACAAGGAAAGCAGCAAATGTTCTAACTGCAGATAATTAATAAATATGTCTTTTTTAAAAAAAACAAACACCACTACCAAAAAAAAATAAAAAAAATAAAAACCACAGTAACATTCAATTAACTTATCATCACTTCCTAAATTAAGAATATAAGAAATGCTCTGTTGATTCAGGTTAGTGGTTCTTCTGGTCTGTCCTGAATAATGGAAATAGATGAAGCTATTTAGGGAGAGCATGCAAACCAAGCTATTTTGAATGGTTGGCAAAGAAGTTTCTTCTTTCCCTCATAAACTAAACAATTTTTTCTCTAGTATCTTCCTCCCAAGCATCTTTAGGTATATATTTATATTATAAATATGTACATATGAGCATATATATATATATACATATGTTTGAGAAGAAAGTAAGCAGTTGCTCCTTTTTGATGAGTTAATTTATTTGCATAAACAGGGCTGATGTGGCTTCATAGCTTGTTTGATGAGGAAAAGGACTTTTTACTATTTCCCTTACTGTAAGAGAACTACATTGAGTTCAATGTACCAGGATAGATAGATAGATAGATGCAAACCGCTATTTATTACAAAATACTACATTCCCCACCATGCCATGAGTGGATAATGCATACTGGCTTTAGGATTTACATTTCCTGCAAAGCAGTATAGTGGACAATTCAAAGTTAGCTGTAAATTTGCATGGTGTGTTTTGGGATATGCAGACAACATTAATAAAACAACAACAACAAAAAAAGAATGATATAACCTTTCTTTTCTCCAGGAGTAATTCTTTAAAATTCCATTTGAAAAAGCGAGAAGGTTTGGTGAGTCTGGAGGATGCTGGTTGGTTGGTTGGTTTCAGTCTTTGTTTTTGTTTTATTTTTTAATAACAACTCTAGCCTCTAATCATAGCATTTAATGAAATACTTGAAATGTTATTTTATTTGTTCAAAATTTGTGTTTAATGATCTTCATGATGATCAACATGTAAGGTTTACCATAAAATCTGTAATATTACTATGTGGGGGAGGGAGAGAGACAGCAAATACAAATACGTATGCTGATTGTTTCCTTATTTGCCATGGAACGTTCTATAGTTTTGCATTGCTAGGAAGTGGATGGTGGAATGGAACATCACCTTTAAAACTAAGCAGATACGGTAGAAGGCAAAGGCAAAAAGATATTTTTCTTCACCTTTTCTTCATACAGGTATCACATTTACTGAAAGAAAGAACAGAACCTGCTGAATACAAAACTTGAATTATGAGTACAGCTGAGTACCCTTGTGGAAGTCTGCTTGAGCTCCCTGAACCTGATGATCACTGACACGTTTCTTACATTCCTAATTGACTAAGACAATGTGCAGCCAAACCAGCCTCTTCCTGTCCTGGTCAGAACACTTCACTGTGTGTCATCTTTGGAGGTCATCAAGGAATGTGAAAGTTGAAAAAACTTGAAGAGTTTTAAAATCGTTCAAAGCCCTACCTGCAGTTTCAAAAAAATGAAGGCCTAACATAGCAAAGTATTTGAACATACTTTAAATACTTTAATACTTTAGATACTGAACTGTAAATACACAGATATATAAAGAGTACTTCTAAAGGTAACAGAATGTTACCTTTGTTACCTTAATGTAACAGAAGATATTGGAAAAGTATCTGGAAATTTCCAGCTCATTTCTAGTCATAGAAATGATTCTCAGCTCTGAGGGCTATTTTCACAATATTCAGTACTTCTTGCCCCTCCTCCCTGTGTCACTGAATACATTTTCAAAGAAAATGAATAGAATTAAAATATTTGGGGTTATATAAGACTATATATTGAAAATTGTTGTGCTGTTTGCTGTTTCTTTTTCTTTTTCTTTTTCTTTTTTTTTTTTTTTTTTGGCAGGGAGGGTTGTTGTTTGGTTTTGGATTTGCTTTCTTGGTACAGGCTGGTGAGAGCAGATGTTTGGTATTCATCTACTCCTGGAGGAGAAATTTCATTCATTTATAGAAAAGGGCAACTCTGAGCAGAAAACTATGCTCCAATATTTTACTATCTTTGAACCAACTAGATACAGTGGAAGACAAACAGTCTGGTGTTGAATAAGAAGTTGAAATACTGTTTATTCTTCTTTTCTGGACATTAAAACCAGGTATTGGACAAGTCTATTAATATTTCTTTTACCATATGTACTATGTGAAAAGGGAACATAAGATGCTGGAAAGAAATTCACTAAAGAGCTCCACTTCCTAAATGAATGCCACAGCATAGTATATAGTAGATCTTTAAGACTATATTTTTCTCAAATAAATTTGAATGTACACATGAACTTGAAAAAATATTCTCACCTACCTATGAGACCAGCTGATTTTCATTTCTTCATTGTAGTACTTCAAGAAACACTGAAGCCTTATTCCTTCTTCAGTGCAGAGTATCTTCAGTGGAGAAGCTGTCTTACCTACGTAAAGTAGAATACATGCAAATCAAACAGGATAAGGGAATAAACAGAAAACAGTCAAATGGACTGTTTACAACACCAGGACAAAGGGAAATTCAAGATCTGATCCACTGTTCTTGAGTACAACAAAAAGACAGTGATTCATGCTTCTCAAAGATCTGCTGATTTATATCAGGTAAAAGTTTAGCATGAGTTTATGGTTTTATTATCATATACAAGCATTATGACTGCTTTGTGAAGTAATAAGCTACTTATGTAATTGCCATGAAATAATAGTATCGTGATTTTATTTGCATAAAAAATTTATTCTTGTACATCCCCCGTTCTTTCACCGGAATTATTCCCAGTTTTTTTACTGAAAATAGGATCAGAATCTAGTTCTCTCTGTATCATAAGGCTCATTTACTAATGGGAAGTATGAAGAAAATGACTGCTATATCATCGTCACAGTATCTAAACCAAATAAGCCAGGTGGAACAATTCTTTGTTCCCTTTTAATAGTGTCAATTAGCAAGGTTGAATGCCTGTTCAGAACCTTAATAATGTGCCCATAAAGATATAAGCATCATGACTCCCATAGATTTTCCACTTACAATAAAAATTGTCTGCCTCAGGCTCAGCTGACTTTACTATATAAATAAATAAATAAATAAATAAATAAAAAATGACATGAAAATCCAAGAGAGACTTTACTTACCACTGACTCTGCTCAATGCCAGAATTATATCATCATACACTGAGGAGAAAAAAAAATAAAAAGAAAGCATACAATCAAAATTCAATCAGAATATAGCTTTGTTATGTTTAGTTTAATTAAAATGATACGGGAAATCTTCACATCCTTAGGCAAAGAAAACCATTAAAATTGCAACAGGTGTACAGGACAAATTGGAGACTGTCTGCATACATTAAATGAATTCTGTGCTGTGTTAATGAGTATCTCCGCTGTATGCGGAGTCAGATATGCTGTCATTTTTTTCTCTTTGTATCCTTCATGCCAGAAACAACAGAAGGTCATAAAAGCTTGATAGTTCACATATGAAGAAGAGTTCAGGAGAAAGAAAAATTACTGCATTTCTGGAGAAAACAGTTTTCACCTGCTCCCTGTAAGATGGCATTTGGCAAATGTAAACTTCTCGGCAGCAGGAAAAAAACAGGTATCATATCAAGCTTTTGAAACATGATGGAGCTGTTGGGTTTGTGGAAGGGGAGAACCTCAGTCAAAAGGGCAGAAGACTAGAGCACTTTCTGTAGCACAAGTAACAAGCACACAAGTGACATTCAGTGTCACTGTGTAGAATGAAAAAGGCAGAGAACATCTGGTAACACATAAAACCTTGTGTAGATGCCTATCATCAGCACATTTTCAACTAGATCCTCTTACCTTTGATTGCATTTATTTTCATTTGAATTCCAATGAACATTGAGCTCAAACTATCTTGCCTCATAGAATATGCAGTTTCAAGAGCCCAGTTCTTACTAAACTTCTCAGTTTATCAGGGTCAAATCAAACATTTAGGGGATCCACTGATTGGTTTAATACTGTAGTTCCTGTGGTTTTGCTGGTGAACATTTGCAAAGCCTCCTGGTTCCACAAGTTAGACATGGTGTTTTATCAAAACAGGCATTTCATTGTCTACATTTCCAGCACAAGCTAGTTTTTCTGTAACTGCAGAAGTAGGAAGGGCCCCCAGTCATAAGATGGAGAACTACAGTATCTTCTGTTCGTTCAAGTGATCAAGATAAATGTTACTTGAAAATCCTACTCTGATGAGTTGCAAATTCAGTTGTGTATGATTTTTATTTCTCTACATTTACAACTGGGTCTGTTCTTTCACACATTCAAAATTACAGCTTTACTATTTTACAATTGAAATAACAGTCACTGAGACTCCCACTTCAACATATTTGGTACTTTGAAGGTCCTGGTGCTGTTAGTTTTTTTGTAGACATTAAAACTTACCAAATCTGACAGAGGGAAAGAGCTCTTTACAAAACTAACTAAATAAATAAATAATCCCACATAAAAGGGCGAGTCTGATTAAAACTTACTTCTTGCCTGTGAAGGTATTAAAGAGTAACCATTACAAAGCCCAATGTCACCCCTACTAAACTGGTCATCTGCAGATCAGGCCCCTATAACGTAAGAAAATACCTGATAAAGGACCCCAAATATGCTTGCTGACTTGCCATTTGCAAAGATAGATCTTGAACACCTCTTCAGAGAATGTACAGAGAATTACTTCAATGTAGTAAATGTAATGTTACCTTTTCCTGATAATTCAAGAGTAGATACATCATGACCTCTATCATCTGACAGTGTTGCCTTATAAACACCTTCATCTTTGCGAGACAACTACAAGGAAAGCACAGGATGTTTACTGAACAACTTAATAAGAATATATTTGCTTAACCATTGCACACATTCACAAGTTAAACAATACACATTGTACTGTGTTCTGGATAAATAATCTTTCTAAGCTATAAAAGGCTTGTATATGCTTTTTTATGCAGCTATAGTTGGTCCTTAAGACTAAAATATAATCTGATTTCAATTAAATTGTCTCAAGAAACTTTTTTTTTCCTTTCTCTCTTTTCTCTTGTTCCATAGAGACAAATAGGATTGATTCTGGTCACTAGAAATTATAAGTAGCTTAGTAAGATGTAATAGAGGGTAACTTCAACCCACCCAAATTTTAGAAATGCATTTTTTCTTCAACTGAAACTATTACTTTTTGGAGTCATTATGTGTAGAGCATGACGACTGATCTATATCCTTTAACTGTCCAAGTATCAACTAAGTGGCTTTCATTCAAGCAGCAGCTGTAGTCAAATTATCTGTATGCTAAGTAAATAATGCATTGAGGGCTTACATTCTAAAATCTATCACAGTGATACTGCTTTAAAGGCAGTAGTTTCTGTTTGGGTGATCTTATTTTATTTTATTTAAAAACATGAAGTGAAATATCTAAATACTTACATTCAGGTTAGAGGTTGTTTAATTTAATCTTAGGTTTATACAAGCCCACAAACAAGTAAATAATGGAAAAAGTGTCATATATTTAAATGATAAGTAATGACAGCAATTCAAGACAAGCTGAAACTACTCTCCCCCAGAAAAGTCTACTCAAGAAAAATGAAGTGACTAGAAATTCAGTAGCCTACTGCAAGTGAAATGAAGTGAGTAAATAATAAGAATATGAAGACAATAATTGAATTAAATAAACTAATTAAATGGAATGCATATTATTCTGAAAGCAGAAAGACTTGATCAAGGGGAGGTTTGGACACTTGAGAAAGAAAGCAACTTTTCAAGGTAAAGCTTCAGACACAAGTTAGGCTATTTTGTTTACATAAATATAAACCTTAAGAAGTGATACACCTCAAACCTATTTATTTTAGTAAATAAAACTGAGACAACTGTCAAATATGAGGTGCTTGAACAAACTGAAAAACTGAGAAGAAGTTTTCTTATTTTCAATAAGAAAAAAAATAAAAAAGAGTTCAACAAAGGATGCTGAAGCAACTTAAGCATAACCTGGCTGAGCTGGTAACAAAAACATATACTCTTTTTCTAGCAGTAACAACTCACTAGCTAATTGAAAGGCAGCAAATACACCTTTTCTTTAAAATGGTTCGTAGAAATCATGATAACTGTTTTAGTGATCTGCCTGGCAAATCTCTAACACATCACTGTCATTTCTAATCAGAAGGTGATACTGTACCCTGGGAATACTTAGGTGACATTCTCCCTTCTGCAGATCAGGCATCTCATCGACATCAATCCCAGAACCATCCTTATACCACTTGAAAACAGTCTCCTTCTTTGTGTTTGCAACCTGTACAATAAAAAATGCACATAAGCATGGCTCTATCTTGATGAAATACATTGTAGTGTATGTAGTTACATACACTTTCAGCATACATACTGTTACATACATACATACATAGTTACATACTACTTTCAGCATAAGAAACCTTTTTTTTTTCTTATATATATAACATACATCAAATAGCTAAGCAGAAAAAACAATTCCGATTCAGCAAATTCTTAGTATTTGCAGCACAGAACTGGTCAGAATTAGGCAGCTCAGTGCTTAAGAGCACTGTCAAATCTTTAAAGGCAATCCTGTCCAGGTCCTTCCTTAAAGGATTTTGCATCCTTGTTATACGGTTGTAGTTTGTCTAGAGATATCTGTGAGAAGTATATTTGAAATTACAGATGCTGAACTCTCTTTTATTGTTTTATGTTTGCCATGTGTCTCCAGAGACCTGCAACACATTCTAGGCCCTATCTTGGAGAACATTCAACCAATTTGCAGATTCATCCTGGCTACCTAAGCAATGCCTTTCAGGGCCAAACCACAAAAAGCAACTGAAATTACTATTCTGAAAGCATTTTACTTCCCTTCAAAAAGACTTCAGAATTGTGAGCTGCACTAGAAATTCTTTTTTTTTACATTACACTGTATCCTACAGGAAATACGAAGACTTGAGAAATCCTACAAATTGAAGTCTCTTTCAATACAAAGGAGCTTTAAAAAGTGTTTCAGATACAGAGAAGGTTCTTAAAAGACCAAATTTTGCTGTAATAGTAGCAGCTAGTCTGAGCAATGCATAAATAAACTACAGCTATACCTCAAGTACTGCTATAATTTTGAAATATAAATTGTCTAATAATGACACTTAAAATATTGCTGGATGAATGGTCTCAAAGTGTGAATTCAAAGAAGCTAAAAGCCCAGATCTCCTTAGAAACATTGTTAATATATTTTATTTTTCTTCCTTTCAGAAGCACTATGGTTTGTTTGACGTCACTAACCTTATACCCTTCCAGGAATCACAGAATTACAATCGTATTTCTGTGTCTAGCCTGAATCCCCATCAACATGGCTTTGGTAAAAGGAAAGAGCTAGCAAGATGCTTAATCCCCAGGCAGTCGCTTAAAAAAAAATAAAAATCCTTAAAGAACTGAACAAATGGATACTGGGGAGCCCAGAGGTTAATTTATTTCTGAGTTCTGCAATAGTTTTCAAGTGGATTGCTAGGAGGGAAATACATGCACCAATTTCTAACCCTTTCACATTAGAGGAGTCTTATTCTGTAGATGAACAGCTCTATGAAAGCTCTCTGTAGAGATGACCAGACAAATAGGAGGAATTTCCCCACCACCACCACCTTTCTCCTGTACTGATTCCTGGAAGCTCTCTAAATCCTGTTCACATTAATCACATATATTGCTGTTTAATAACTAGCGTGGTTGCTATGTATCTCTGACAGAGTATTTGGGATCACAACCTGGCCCAAAGCAATGTCTCGCCTGAAAAATAAAAAAAGAAAAAGAGCAGCATTTTACATTTACCAGTAACTACAAAGCAGCTGTTCCTACAGTCATATGACATGAGTGGCAATTTTATTTGAACAAAGCCCGAAGGAACAAGCCTTTAATGCTTTTCAACAATTTTTCATCAAAGACTGTTAGCACTCAATCTGACAATAAATAGACTGAGATTCAGACACATGCAGTTTGCAGCGCCAAAGTTATTTCATGTTGACATTTACTATGAAAAGTTACCTTTTTTACTGTTTAACCGCACACCAAAAATCTTGCTTTTAACAAATACAGTACAAATAAAGGTCAAGACGATGCAAGAGTGGGTAGCTTCTGAACGTTCTGAAATTTAGAACTACTTGAAGAAAAATGATGGTAGATGCTGGCATGTAAAGAAAAATAAACATGCAATGAAAAGGAAACACCAGCAAATTGTTACTGAGATGGACAAATATGTCCCCCTCTCATTGAGGGTCTAAAAAGTTCATCAATACAGTTCATCAACTTCAGCTATTATGGAATTAATGATTAAGTCAAACAAAAGTCAATCAGGTCAAATCCCATACAATGGAAGTGGTACCTGAATGCTACATTTTGTGTTCTGTTACATAGCACAATCTTTGTTCATTATTATTGACAGCACAGGAAGGATATGGACCTATTAGAACAAGTCCAGAGGAGGGCCACGGGAGGCTGGAGCACCTCTCCTGTGAGGACAGGCTGGAAGAGCTGGAGTTGTTCAGCCTGGAAAAGAGAAGGCTCTGGGAATGGCCTTCCAGTACATAAAGGTGACTAAAGGTAAAGCTGGGGAGGGACTCTTTGTAAGGGAGTGTAGCAACAGGACACAGAGTAATGTCTTTAAACAAAAAGAGGGTAGATTTAGATTAGATAAAAGGAAAATAAATTTTTTACTGTGAGGGTGGTGAGGCACTGGAACAGGTTGCCCAGATAAGCTGTGGATGTCCCATTCCTGGAGGTGTTCAAGGCCAGGTTAGGTGGGGCTTTGAGCAACATCGTCTGGTGGGAAGTGTCCCTGCCCATGGCATGGGGATTGGAAGTAAATGACCTTTAAGGTCCCTTCCAGTGCAAACCATTGTATGTAGAACCATACCTTACATATTTGACATGTTTTTTATATGTAGAACCATATGTTCACTGTTATAAATCTGGATCACACCATCAGTTATGTCTTACACAAGCTACCAGTTTTTAAAGTCTTCTATTTCATGCCATAGTCTTTGAGAAATTCCTGTTCAAAAGTCCTCTCTTGCATGTCACATCACATCCTTCACATTATCCCAGGCTCTTTCAAGAGATAAGGACACCCACAAAAATTATTTTTTCACAAGGGCACTACAAAGAGGTTAGAAGAGACCCGGATCTAGGCAAGCCCAGTCTTCTTTACAAGAAGCCAACTAAGCAGTGTGAATATGAGCCACTCTGAAGGAAATGATATGGCCTAGGAAGGCAACAATTGCTCCTTGGATAATTTTATTACTGAAGATACAGCCCAGGTCAGCCACACCTCTGACTGGAATGTCAAGTACCTGAAATTAGTCAGACAAATCCAGGTGTTATTGTTCAACTTCTTCCTATGTATAAATACCAGTTAAATGGCCATAAACAACAATGGCCTGAACCTAACAGCCAGTCACACACTAACAATAATGAACATTATAAGGTCAAAGGCATAGTTAAAAGGATGAATTTGAAGAATGCCCACATCCTATATTGTATTTACACAAAATGTTTTGACCAAACAAATGAAAAGTACACTGGTAAAAAGCATATAATCAGCCTTTCACAATTTCTGTGGTATAAATAGGCTCTACTGTCAAAGACAAGAGGATAATTTCAGATTAATTTGTAGAGAATTAACACTAGTATAACTGGTTCAGCAACACTTAATTAATGAAAGGATAAGCAGAGTTCATGCCTGAGGCAAATGCACTATGAGATTATAAAATGCAGCAACTACGCAGCTCAGTATCAGCAAAGGTACCATGTTAGCTAATGAGTCTTGAGCACTAAAAGGGGGCACGCAGAATGGCAGCTTCACCCCCTAGGTCAGTTCTGCTGGGAATAAATTGAGGTTAAAGGCCTCCTAATTAGTGAGCAGAGGGGAAAAAAAAAAAAAAGGAAGAAAAAACTGCATGTATATTACTCATATTACTCATAATGAATGATTCAAGTTAATCTAATTAAAAGTCAAAAACTTATTCAAAAGAATGAAGAAAATGAATACAGTTAAGTCTGTACAATAGGAAAAGGCAATGAAGAAGAGTTCAATGCTTGTTAAATTCAATTAACTTTGTTATTGAGACCTCTAATTAGTCATTCTAGAAAAGAGCTACAAAAATGAAAATATATCAGTTCAGAATGGCATATAAAGACCTTAATAGAATTTACTCTGAATTCTATGCACATATGCATTAGTTATGATTCCAAAGTCATTAGCTAAATATAATAAAAATCCTGTTCTATAACTTCAATTCTAAAAACTTTTATTGCATGTTTGGCTACAGTTGATTAAATAATGGACAATTTGTTAGAGGAAGCTCCAAATCAGAAAACTGCAGGGAAAGAGTTTGAACTGTGGCTGCTTGTTGAGGAAGGAAGAAGGACCACTTAGGACTGATTATTTTATTTAAATAATTTTTATGACTCACAGTTATTATAAAAGATTAGATTATCTAAATATTTCCAAAAATTGTTTTTCCTTTTTTAATTTTTAAGACTACTCCTGTTCTAAATGAAGGATTTAATCTTGCTTTTTGTTTGTTTGTTTAAATGAGAACTACTGCTGAAGAACAAATCAGGAAGTTTGATTTAAAATTCGTCCAAATAAAAATATTTCAGTAGGAATTTTTCCATTGTAAAAACATCAAAATCTTTCCACATATTTTCCTACCTCAGCTACTAAGCAACACATTCTAAAAACATTTTAAGTATATTTCCTCACCTTACAAGCAAGTAGAACTTCGCATTCTTCTGTAACTTCCCAATACAAAAACTCTGAGAAGTGAGGACCTAAGAAACAAAATAGCCTTAAAGCATGTGTTGTAAAATGAAGGAAAGGATAACAGAGTTATCCTTTGTGAAAGAAACAAAAAGGCTAATAATTACATTCTCACATCCCTACACCAGAATTATCAGAGAGCACTCCTGAACTACCCATGAACAAGAAGGAAAATCGTGCAGTAAGTATTAATTGTATTAACACACGTGTCTAAAGTATAGATTAGAAACCTGAGGCACTTATCTGTTAGTTTGTAGGGTAAATCATGTAGTATTCCAAAATGTAAAACAGTGAGAAAAACAACTATGTTTATTAAATAAGTTTATGCCCAATTTCTAAGCAAGCATAGGAAAGAAATAGAATAGTTACAAACAAGATGATGTGTTTAATGCATGTGGAACTTAAGAATAAAATGCTGTATTCAAATGCTCACCAAATTACAATTTCAAAGCAAAAAACCCATGCCTGACAGTTTTTGTCCAAATTAATTGAAGTTAAAAATATATATTAATCATTCCAGCAGAACAGGAAATATCCCTGTTCCCTATTTAGGTTCTGAAGTCAATTATGTATGTCCTTCAGTAAATTTACTGATATACATACTCTTTGAAGTTATTGTGGTTACTCATATCAGTACATTTTTGAGTATGTTTTAATGTCTGGAGGGTCAGATTGCAATACCCACAGATGGGAGGTAGCAAAGTCCCAGACTTTCACTTAAATCATTGATTGTGAGTATATATACAGTATAATTTCTTCCCTAAATCTATTTTTATCTTAGACTATAAAACAAATGTATGTACATTTAGTACCTAAAATTTTGCCTGGACAGAAACCACAGGCTCAGGATTTTAATCTTCCTTTACTGATGTTTTGCTGTCAGTTCTTCTGTCAATTATAATGAATGGACAACTTGTGTGTTTAAAACTAAACATGCTGAAGTGTTTTGCTGGTTTGAAGCCTACAGTAAGCATACTTCTCATGAATATTCAGCAAATATAACCTCTTGTAAGGATTCCCACTTTATTTCTCTACTTAATGAAAGTTCTGTCAAAATTTGCAAGTATTATACAACAATGTTAGAAAATAATATCCACATCCAGCAAGGGTTCAATACCCCCTCCAACTGCATGATATACTTATCTTCTAATGAAGTCAATGGAAGTTAGAAGCACCTAGTATTCACCAGGAATGCATTGTGCACTGCAAAATGGGCCAGAAATCACTAATCTGTTCTCTTACCTTGCTTCCTGAGAAATTCCTTTCGTTGGAGCTCAGATTCAGCCAATACTGCCTTAAATGCTATATTTCAGAAGAGGTGAACAAAAGATCAGTTAGTCACAAAAGCAGTCAAGGAATAATTGAAGTTTATTTCTTCACCTGTCTCACTGAAATTTTCCATGTTTAATGAACTTACCATCTCCAATGAGAACCAATGAAGACTGGTTCTTGGCCTTTCCATCTTGAATCTGTACTGTGTAGGTACCTTCATTGTCAATTGTAAAGCGGTCCATCACCATTTCTATAATACCATTTGGACGGTCGCAATTTATTTTATGCCTCTGAAATAAATAAGCAATAACTTTAGTATGGTGTTAATTACTTACTTATGAATCACTATCAAAGTATGCATGTTTTGGATCCCCCAACTCCACACTTGATCTTTTTCATGTTTTCATTCTTTTTAATCATAAACTATAGGAAGAGGGCTGTGATTTCCTTTGCTATTGTACAAGGTCCCAGAGGTGGCAGGAACCTCTGTGTGCATTTGGAATACTCAAATCATCATAATACAGGTGTTTTAGATTTAAAAATAATAGTTTACTGTACTATGCACGTTGGAAGAAGAGCCTCCACATCCAGCCTTTAGCTGCAGTACAGCTTCCAGCTCAACAAAGGGTTTTGCTAGTTTGAAACACTGTTCCTAGCAGAGTATAAAGACAGCTGCAAGTGTTAAGTTTGTAGACACAGATCTTCAAACATGTACCTTGTAAATAATTCCATTATAACAAATTCAAACCATCATAACTACTAAATACCTCTAAGACATAAGTGGCAGCTTGATACAGGATTTTTTTCCTCACTAAAAAAAAATATATTTAGGAAGGATATAATGATTTGCTCGTCTTCTACTACCTATTATTTTTGGGGAACACTAAAGTGTAAGACCATGACAGAGAACAGTAATTTGTGGCTTCCCCGTTCAAAACCAACAGAGATTCTGGGAACTAAGAAGATTAACAAAGTCCAACAAAAGAGAATTAGGATTCTGTCAAAAAATCTAGCTACCTACTAAAGTCCTTGGAGAATACCCAAAATACCAAATATTGACTTGACTTCTAAAATAAATATGCTTTTCACTGTTTGTGTCCTTTTTGTGTTTGCTTTCTAATAATTATTCCAGAAAGATAAATTATAAGCAGGAATCTTCAAGAAAATAGAAAATTATAAGCAAATATTGGACAATAAGTGCAAAATGTGTTTAGAATTTGCAGGTACTATTTTAGATATAACCATATTATCCTAAATAATATCTCTTTCATTCAGTTAGTAAACTATGAGGATCATGTGTCCCACTAACAGTGACATTGTTTGAATCTCAACTAAAAAATTCCTGAAGTAAAGCAAAAAATAAGTACACAAGTTACTTGGTCAATGTGTTTGGGTAACTAAACAGCTAAGGATGTTACATGACAACTGTTCCATTCATGAGGGGGCAAAAGTATCACTTTTAAGTGATGCAGTAAGTTATTATAGAGCCTGTAGTTGTTATAAGGAGACAGGAGGCCTTATAAACAGAATATTTTTATTAACCTTCTTGGAGTCCAAAACCTGAAACAGATAAAGCCATGAGCTTTATCTGTGTGTTTAGGAAAGAATAAGAAAAAGGAAAGGAAAAAAAGAAAAGGGGGGTCGGGGGGAGATGGGGTAAAAGTAACACTTGTTGAACTCTCTTGGACCAGTTCCTTAAGTGGAAGGAACTTTAAGTACTTGTCTAAAATTAGAAAGAATGACCCCACATATATTTCTTCACCTTTGAGGGACGGCTCCCAGCCAGCTTCAAGAACAGATTCACTGTTATATGGACAGCAAGCCTGGTAGAATAGCTCCCACACAGATGCAGGACTTAATGCAATGTATGCTCACTTAATGTTCAGTACACCAAAACTACCAACTGGGGAAAACCTGCAAAAGTAGTCAACTGAAGGACAGCTATAAAGGTAGGGAAATCTGCCACACTTGCAGCTACCTGAGGTGCCTATCTAAGAATAGCATTGACATATTCAAGGTTGTTAGCATTCATTACTGGTGCTTTCAAATGTACCAACAGTACAAGTGTAAATTAGGGTATGAATTTGTAAAGTTCTGTCAAGTTTATAATAATGTCAACAACAACAACAACAAAAATGCATCCAATGCACATTATAAACTGTATGATACTACAGAATACCTGAAAAAGAAAGAGTCAAAAGTACCGAGGAGAAGACAGAACTGAAAACATGAAAAATATTGTAAATGCCTTAAATAAATGAAAATATAAAGCCATGGTTCAATGTAACAGAGAAAAAAAAATACATAGGCACTAAAAATGAGACATAAATGAAATGTCTTTTCATTCCCCTTCATCTTAAAACTAAAAGATCATTAAAAGAACATGTATTATGGAATTGTGAAATGACAAAATATATCTTAAAATGGATGAAGACGGTAGGACCAGATGACCTTGACCCTGTTTTGAATTGAATAGCGGTGGTGCCTGCCCTCTCCTAGAAATCAGAATAAGGAACACTGAGGCTTTGGGAATGAAAAGACTTCAGTGCAATTCATATAGAAATAACGGGCACCTGAAATTCAGAAAGGTGTTAGGAAGACATGGCAATCAATTAGAAAAGAAGGAAATGTGTAAGCTTCAGAAATTATTTATTCTCTTGTATAGGAATTTGTGAAAAGCGAACAGTTCCAAAAAATTAATATAACCAAAAATAAGTATAATTACTCATATAAGAGATTATACCACTCATATATATTATATATATGAGTGGAGAAGATCGGCCAGGTAGATTTAAAAGAGAGGGTAGGTATAGTTGCGGCAAATTGTCAAACAGCACAAATTCAAATTCTCACTTTTAATTTCTTGCCCACAGAAGTCAAGGACAACACTTGCATTAATTTAATGAGTTCTCAGAGAGAAGGTTAAATTGAGATTTTCCAGAAGCAGAACAAGAAAAGCAAGGTGTATGTTTCAATCTGATTCTTTAACACACTTCCTAAAATGTTTGTATTTCTTGCTTTTGAGTAAAGAAAAATCATTAAAAGATTAAAATTACAGCTGAGTAAGTGGGGTTCAGTTCATTCAATTCTCAGATTATTTCAAAATATTACAGAAACTGTTCCCTTTGTAGCACCTAGAAGGAAAAATTTATCACTTTAGCCAGTGTCAAGAAACAGGCTACTATTCACCAGCATAATGGTCTATTGAACATGTTCAGTGACTGTAGTCCAGTCTCCAAGCAGGTTTTAGAGTGTAATTAGGCTTCTAACTATTGCCATTATGCAGCAAGATGAAGTTCAATGATTTTATTGGCACCATAAATACCAGGCTTTTATGTGACTTTCCACAAAAATATCATCAATCTCCAAAAGTAAATGTCACCTGTGGGTTACTAATTAAAGAGGTGAAATAATGCAGATCCACTTCAAGGCACTCTCTCTCTCTGATGTCAACACTTTCAAAACATATGTGAACTAAAAATAGCTTATTCTGTTCCAACAAGACTGCCAAGAAAGAATATTGCAATTTCAATACATCCTAGTCACTAATATTCAGGCTTTCACTGCTAGAGTTTATTACTTCTTAAATTAAGAAATGCAGAGAAGAGAAGTATTTTGCTGAGGAACACTTCCTCTTCCACCTGTCAATATGTAATTAAAGGAAATGCTCCTTGCTTTTCTATGGTGTAAGAATGCTGACAAGCTTCTGTAGCCAAAAACAGGCTTTGCAACCTCAGGAATAAACTGAAACTTTCAAACAGCTGCACTGTAGGTGGATTCCTCACAGGAAAAGATATTTCTATTTATGCCCTTTATATGAACCTTACTCCAGCTTGGCAAGGATATGCCCTTGCTTTCTTCTCAGCCCAGTCTTTTTAGTGTCCCTTAGCATGAATGGTCTTGCTAGACCACAAGAATACAAGAAGATGCATTCCATCTGTTCTTTCGTTTTCATGTAGCCATTCAGTGCCTATTTACTGTCAAGGCCAAAATTAAAAATAATAATAAAAATAAAGGCAACCGACACCATGTAAAACTTTTGTATGCATGATTATTGTTGCATTGTCAAGTGCCTCGCACGTTATATATAGAACTACTAGCAGTGGCCTCAGAGTGCCTCAGGGAACAGCATCTTGCTGTTTTGCAGTCAAAATCTGTACTTGAAGCAAGCAGCTTTTTTGACTTGAATTCTTTTCCTAAAGTATTTCAATGCTACTTTTAATCAGATGCATTTATTAAGGGTCTCTTTGACTGTTGGTCATCTAGAATAAGATCTCTCTGCAACATGAATTCTACATTGTGAAAAAGATTAGGGCTAAAGATTGACACTGCTTTCAAGTATTATCAGACTGATACTAAGTAATTTTAAGCAACTATAAAAATAGAAAAAAAAAAACAACTCAGTGCATAAACTGTTATTAAGCAAATTCACAAATATATAATACTCAATATGCACTTACATCACTATTTTCAACTTCTTTATCATTAATAACAAATCTGAAGGTAGAATCTGGTGATAAACTCTCAGCTTGAATCCAGAAACGAACTTCACCTTTCTCAAGAACCTCATAAGCTAATTCTGATTTCAGAGGTATTGCTGCAGGGGAAAAAAAAAAAAAAAAAAAAAAAAAAAAAAAAAAAAAGAAAGGAAAAAAAAGTCAATAATGCATGAACCCTCCTTAGGAAAGGGACAATTGTAGTAAAACATTAGCACCTCCCCATTATTTTTGGAATGCTAAATATAGAATAAAGTTTATGCAGGGAAAATACATTTAATGTTCATTTTTAAATTACGTTCTCAAAGAGAGAACAGGGTTTATAATTTATTGTTTGCACAATATTTAAGGAATCTGCTAGTAGCAGACTATAACATATTGTCAAAGTAAAGTTAAACTCTGAAAGACTTATAAGTAATGACAATATTTATTCAATGCAAACTAAATGCAAACTTTCCATTCTTCTAAATGAATGGAACGACAAGGAAAGCAAGTTATTCCATGAGAAATGAAGCTTCCATTGTCTCAGGAAGAACCTTTTGGGAACTCTAGTCATAACCACATAATTATACTTCTTCTAGAAATATAGAATAAATTCAGATTTTCAACTTACTTGGATTTTTTATTTCATTGCTTATTGCCATCAAACGTTCCAACTCTGAAATTAAGAAAAACATGCATATTTTCATTTATTCTGAAAAAATAGTCGGAATATGAATGTCAAAGAAGGTAGATAAGAATATCAGCAAATAATTAATCTCTTTACGTCTTATATGTGAAATACTCAACTTTCTTTAGAAGACAATGTCTTAAAAATAAGATTTAAGAAATGTAATTTCTGATGCATGGATTTAGTGAATGTTCCTATTTCAAGCATACTCTCTTATGTGAGAAAATCTAAACAGGGGATGAAACCTATTTTAAACTTCCCGTGGGACTGAAACTAAGGATGGGAGACAATAGATTCTAACCAATGCATAAGGTTCTTTTATATGCTGACCTCCTTTCTGACAAAGTACCTGAAAATCTTGTTTTACTGTGGCAGGAAACAACATTGAGTGCAGATTTGTCTGAAAAAGGTGCAGAAAGTTCTACTTAATACATTAAATCCTCATGAAGGCTGTGTGAGTCTAGAAATCATATTCTTAGGTTTTCATACTAACCCTATTTATCATATTCATTACTAGTATAGATCTGGAATATGAACATCATTGCCAATTCCATATTTCCAGATAATGTAAAGACTGATAGAAATTAGCATTTGTGACATAGTTGAGGATTTAGCAAAATTACAGGAGAATTCATAGCATTTGAGGAAGTTGGCTGTGACATAATGGTTTTCAGCGCTAAGACAAAAACTGACACTCATTCAGGGACACAGTACAAATACAAGTGTAATTTTGAGTGACAGATATGACCAGAGAAGACGTGCTAAAAGTGGGTCATGAAACATCTTATCTTGAATAGAAAAACCTGGAAATATAAACTGAAGGCAACAAGGCCTATAAATGGTTATTGGAGTGATACTTCAAAACTAAACCAAAGGGAAGTTCTCATAATCAAATGCAGGCCTGATTATCAATAGCAAAAACATTAATCAAAAATATTGCAAGTTTACCTTCCCTAGCCAAAGCAGATATTGGTAATTCTAAGAATATACACAAATGGTCCATGTCCTGGAGAACTATTCTTTTGGTAGCTGCACAATAGTTTATTCTCAACACGTACTTTGAATGGGATTGATGCATTTTACACTGTGACAGAAGTCCTGTCTACTGTCAGACTTGCACAGTCTCACTGCTTCTTCTTGAACGTCAGAAAGAATGTGAGTGGAAGGATAATCATGTTTAGTTTGGGAACTGGGCATTACAACTATAGCCTGTGAACTGGGAAAGCAACAGTCATTTTTGTGAAAAAACAGCACCTTTCACCCTTCACCTTTCATCTCAGTACCCCTCCTTGGTATACCAAAGTCAGACTGAAGCAAATTCATTGTAACTCCAGTGATATAGAGTAGGTTTATTATATCATATGTAGAGCCTCAAATTCTGCTTCTGTCATATTAGATAAGACTCCTTGTTAGGCAGCTCATGAAGAACCAATTATAAGGTGTAAAAGGCTAGAAAGTCAAAGCACAGCATAAGATGAAGAGGTTCACAAAACAATGAAAAAAGAAACATTTTCTAGTGAAAGTGAAAAAGATCTTTGCAAACAGCATGCTGTTTTCATGTGCTGGGACTATAGTCCCAGCATAAATAAAACAAATCTAATTGGATTTTTTTTTTTTATTGCCTTAACTTATCCCAATTTTCATTATTGCAATAATCAGAAAAATAACTAATCACATGAAGTCAGTTGAGTTGTCTTTTGTTTTTTCTTTATGCACAGGAGAGAATGTATGGTTTGATTGTTTCGACAATTCTTTCTTGGACAATTTTCAGTTCAGTCAAGGTGATAAAATGAAGAATCATTTGAGATAGTAAGAACCTTACCTTCATCATCCATAACAAAGCTGGATGAAACTCCATCAGTATCACTAACTGAGATAGAATAAGTTCCCAAGTCTGATTTATCGGGATTCTTGAAGTACAGCTTAGAACTAAAATAATCAATAATGAAGGATATAATTAGTGGGTTTTCTCAGGTTATTGAGATTTTTAACAGTACAGGCTTCTGGTACTTTGATACAAACTTGCATGACTTACTGATCTCCTTCTGTTTCAATCTTATATTTATCAGAATCTTCAATCTCCTCATATGATTTACCCCACGCAAAATGAGATGCGTCTGTAGCTTCTTTGCACTCAAAAGCCAGGTAAATATTACCCTCATCATCCACACCTGAAAAGATTTCTTTCGTTCCTGCAAAATGGGAATCAAATCAAATGTCAAAGGTACATTTCTTTTTAGGGTTGCAATTCAGAAATGATGAAAGCCTATGCAGATTCTGTCCTTCTCCACTAATGTATATTGTTTTACTTGCATATATAGAAGAATGTTTGTCATATTCTGATTCAACATCACATTCTACCAACATTCTTACTCTGCAAACACAAAAAAAAAACATGCTAAAATATTAAAAACTTATTGAGAAACAAAGCTATAAAATGAAAGTGAATATGAGAATATGTAAACAAAATAATTTTATTATCAGTCTTGAAGTTTAAATAGACATGTAATGTTATCCTTCTTTTCATCCAGAACAAGTAGCACCTCTGTTTATGAAAAGAAAAACTAAAATAACTGATTATTAAAATATTTCCTGCAGTAAATAAAACAAGGCTTGGCAGTATCTCTGTACCCACAGAAGTTTTTCAAGTTTTAAGGCTAAGAGCTCCTGAACTCTCAAAATACTTATCTGCACTAAAATATCAAATCAGATTTATCAAATCCACTTCTAAGTATTTCAGTATTTTAGAAGTAGAGGAGATAAAACAGTTCATTACCTGGTTTTGCCTCAACAAGCACTGGTTCAGATACCTCAGACGACTTGCCTACCCCAGCATCATTCACTGCACGAACTTTGAACACATAGGTATGACCCTCATGTAAATCTGTGACCTTGAACAGGATAAAGATGTTGGTCAATATAAGAAAACAGTCTAAACTCTTTTGTTTAACTATATGAAGATGTTAGCAGAAGCATATATATATATATATTTATATCTTTGTTGTACTGAACCATGTGTTCTTAAAACTCAGTTTTGAATTAACACTAACTACAATGTAAATGTTACCTTAAAATAGCGCTGTGCAGTAGGTTTTTCATTAGCAGTGATCCAGTCCTCTTTATCTACTTCCTTATAGTCCACTAAATACCCAGTAATGGGGCTTTTGCCTTCATATACAGGAGCTTTCCACAGAAGAACCAGTGATGTGTTTCTCACTTCACAAACTGTGAGATCATAGGCAGGGCCTAAAATATTTCAAATATTGGAATTTCACTTCAATATAATAAACTTTTAAAAAGTAGAGATGGAAATACACAATTTTAGTTTTGTTTTTACTATGTTTGCTTTCAAATATCTCCTCCCATAGAATAAACTTTGTATATATGATATTGAGGCACACAGTAATACCTGCTTTATACGATGAGTGACATTAGTATTTGAAAGCATGCATTCTTAGCTGGATCTCAATAACTCCATTCTAAGGGAAAGTAATTCATCTGGAAAATCCATGAAGTTTAAAACTTTCCAACAAGGAACAGAGGTTTCTTGTGTATTATTTAATTATCTAGTCCCAAATCAAAGTTGCTTCACTGAGCTTAGACTCAGGTTCATAATTTAGCATCAGGATTTTTTTTTCTTGGTATACAGGAAACATGATCCTTCATAGTGGTCCAGAACCCACCAGTACAGTGGACTTGGGATCAGACTTCATGTGCCCTGGCAGAAAAGCATTTTTAATTGTGAGCTGAATAATGTTAGCCAAGAAGAACTTTTGAAAATAGTATCTGCTAGGAGACTTATTTACATCAAAAGCATTATGATGCTGTAGGAATAAGTGAGCATTCTTACTTTTGAAGCTATCAGTTAATGTTCTCACTACGATATTTTTCTCTCTTCCCTTAACTGTTTTACTGTTTTGGTTCCATTTAGTTTAACCTGAAGTATTAAAGTATTACTTTTTTTTTTCTTTTTTTTTTTACCACAGTCTTGATATTTATTTATATCTGTAGGCTATAAAGGCATAATCATATCCATTTACTACCATACTGACATCACCTGTGACACAGTACTGCTATTCATCCAAAGAATGTAGATGGGAGCTTGCCTCCTGGTAATTTAAATTTAGAGTGAGGAAAGATGAAAGTAGCTGAGACTTAAGGATATGCCGGTGTTGACAGTTAGGCCTAAATAAAGATAATACTTTTCCCTAGTAAATGTCTCATCATGTAAAACAAAGTAGAAAAACTTTACAAATAAACATGATTGCAATTGCAGCTTATATGATGTTAATTTGTGAGGAATGAATGTGAGATTTCTAAAGGTTGAAATGCAGCACATTACAGCAAAAACAGCAGGAGTTTCTCCATAGTGGATAAACACATTTCAGAAAAAAAAAAAAAAAAAAAAAAAAAAAAAAAAAAAAACATATGAGTACCTGCTGCAGGTCTTATGAGGTTAAATGTTAGATTTCTCCTGGAAAGACTGCAGTTTTCAGGGAACCTAAATTCTTCTCTCAGGGCTCTGGGAAAATCCCAACCTAAATGTCTATATAGCCAAAGATACTTAAATTTCCACTAGCAGATGCATCTGCTAGAAATCTAGACAGCAGAAGAAAAAATGTAATGAATTATGTTCTATTCTGAGGAGTCTGAGGCCACAGATATTCCTTTTTTTTTTTTTTTTTTAAAGTCATGTAAAATAATTCATTAGATATCATCGCTAGCTCACAGAGGCTCACAGATATACCTAAGACTGAAGTTCTGTAGAATGATGAAATAATAATGGGCTCTGGGCAAGGAATCCATCACTCACACTGGAAGTCTTGAAAGGAGTTTTGGTCATTCGAAGGAAGCCTCTCTTCCATATCAAAATGTGGAAGAATATTTTGTTGACACTGGGAGTATATTGAAGTCACATTACATTAGTCTTCGATATCTTTAGTCAGCCAGGGAAAAGGATCAGCCTCTTTCTTCCAGTCTTAAATCTCAAATATTTCTTTCTGCTGTTGCTAAGCCACTGTTTAAAAAAGGCTTGGGAAATATTTTAACAGGTTTGGATTTGGGGAGACAAGAGGGTTGTTTCCTTGTGGTATGTTTTAAGCAGGAAGGATGCAATACTCTGCTCAGCTGTTTCATAATGAGAACAATGTAATCAGCTAAGGAGCACAAAGGTCAGATTGTTCATTATGAAAATGAAAATTTCATTCTCTTCATTTTCTGAAAGTACCTTTTATTTTATTTCTTTATATATCATTTAAAATGAAGGATGAAGGATAATCTTCATTGGTTTACACTAGGCAATTTCACTGACATTTTCAAAACACTATAAATCACAGATCCTTTGTTTAAGGAAAATAATTGTTCCTCTGATGATGTATTTATACTAAATATTACAGAATGATAAGAAAATGTAATTAACACAGTGAGAGTTAAAGTCAAAAGATTAAACATTTTGTTATTGACAGCTTTGTCATATCATTAAATCCAGAAGATAAGATTTACAAACCCAGAGAAGAATTTAGTTAGAAAACATGGAGAACAACTCTCTGACAAGTGGTTTTGCAGAAAAGAATCTGGATATTAAAAAGAAGTAAACCCTAAACTTAGTATAACAGTGAAATATCTTTTTAAAAGACAAATAGAAAGGGATTTATAAACAGGAAGTCATTTTCACATGTGTGTAATTACTCTTTCTCTGCTCAGTATTGATAAATCTTTATTTGAAATACAGTCTCCAGTTTGTGTCTTTCTTCAAGAAAGACATGAACCAACACATTTATTTAGAGATGGGGAATACATGACCCAGGGGGAAACACTGCACAAACTGTTTTTTGTTAACTGAAGGGGAAAACTGGGGGTCTGATAAAGTTTTAAACACAGGAGGTCTGTTGCAAAAAGGAAAGGAACAGTATCTTCTTCACATCCTCTGTGGACTGGATGAGGAATAAAAAGGATTAAATTGCAAGAAGAAAGATTCAGGAATATCAGAAAAACTTTTGAATTGTAAGCACAGTAAGATTAGGAATAGATCCTGCCCAGAGACCCTGAACTTCCTTCATGGGTGGAAGTCTTTAAAGATGGATCAAGCAAGCCTCTGTCAACAGCTAGATAAGTATAGCTGATCCTGCATGGGGGCAAGGAGTCAAACTGGATGACATCTGAGGCTCTTCCGTAGTAAATGATTCTATTGTCTCACTGAATTATTTCTTGTTTCTGGTTCTAGGCAAGAAATACATTTTACATATAATAGAAAGGGAAAATGAAATTTTCTCACCTTCTTAAGCTAATTATGCCTTTTTGAAATAACTAAAAATTCCGGTAGTTTTACTAAAATAATTTAAGGCATTTGTTTCTGTTTTATAGAGAAAAAAACTGCATGAACATTTAGGCATGAAGCAGATGTGTGTAGGTGTCAGACAGATCCTGACTACTTAAACAGGTATTAGAATGGATCCTTAATTGTATTCTGTACCTCAGTGTCATAAATAGGATACATTTTAACAACACAGCTGTGTTTCACAGCATTTGGGGGAAAAGAAGATAGAAATACATAAATGCAGTAGGTGCCTGTGCTTCATTATGGGCATATATCACTATACATATCGAGACATCCTTTGTTTAGGAAAATCAGTACCAGACATCAGAACTAGTTTCAGCAACAGTGATGTTCAGCACTAGTGAGAGTGTTATGAAATAAGCATAGTGGCCCTCAAAAACCCTTTCACAAATTATTAACATAACTCAAGCACTACTGAGGGAAATCAATTCCCTAGATGTCTAAAATTTAGGAACAAATGTATATACTCATGAAATACCTAAAGATCAACTTTTTATCTGCTAGTGGTCTTGAATTCACAATATTTGTTGTTGTTGTTGTTTGTTTGTTTTGTTTTAAGAAGTTAGCATTGCAATTACCAGATTTGAGCTATATCTGTACTGTTAAACTACAAGCAACCTAAACACAGCTTTGAGTACCAGCACAGAATTGTTCCTACTATGCGGTTGTTAGCACATTTGTTCTAACACTTGGCTAATAACAATCTGTCAGGTAACACCTGGGTACAATCTGAGGTAATCACATAAATAAGGGAGCACGGTAGCTAAGGCTGTGAGAATTTAGTTGTAAGTTGTGAGGTATGTTGTGCTACTTGCCTATAGGCCATGAAATAGGCCCCTGCTGTGTCTTATTTATGAACAAAAACATAGTTTTGGGGTATGAAGCTCCTGAAATAGTCTTAATATACTGAAGTTATTGTCCTGGGTATAACACAAAAACAAAATATGTTGTACTGGTGAAGAGGGTAAGATGGACCTTATAGGTCTGGGGATAAAAACCTGACAGAAATGAAAACACACAATAAAGGCTGAAGACTTTCTGTTCTGATATGGGCAGTGAAAGAAGGTGATGCTCAGCAAGCTAAGTAAGGGTCACCCGCTTCTCAGAACATCCAATGTCATCAGTGGAGATATGGAGGCAGCTTTTAACAGGGGATCTTAGAAGCAGTGGTAAATTCAACCGGTAAGTATGGCAAGAATGAACCAAAAGACATCCAGCAGTTTGGCTGGAGCATTACGATGTCCGTGTTTTAAGGTCTTTATATTAAATTTAAATCCATGAGAAACTAATTAACTTACCAGGTTCTGGCATAGTCCAAGCTTTACACTTAAAATGCTCACTAGGATCTGAAGGTTGACCTATTCCAACTATATTTGCAGCAGCAATTTTGAATTCATAGAAGGCATCTTCTGTCAAATCTTCTACCTTTTTGGAGAAAACAAATCGATATTATCAAAAGCTATGTTTTACTGTGTTTAAATAAATGAAACACTTAAACATTTTGCCGTTATGTAATTCATTTTCGGGATTTACTGCTGTGCTTAGAGTACTGACAGGCTCTAATCTAGAGAGTTTTACTCTTAAACCAAACACGCTATAGAGGTCTAGGCTGTACTTCCATATGTCTGCCCCATCATCCTAAGAACAGCACTCAACATGTGGGCATGAGAGGTTGTAAAAGATTAGAACAAAGGTCCAGGGAGACTCACATAATGAATGGCCAGCTGCAGGTAATTAGAGAAGAGTGTTCTAAGATGAAATACCTTCTTTCACTACTTGTGAATGATTGTTCATAAGCCATTCACTTCAGGAAGAGTTCAAATGGTGTTTTGGTCTATAGAGGTTATAGTGGACTGACCAGGAAAGAGAGAAAAACAGGAAACTAAAGGAAAAGCCAATCCATTTAGTTCAGCAGTGTGCTGGTATAACACTGGGAGTCTTTCTTGCTGATTTTTTTCAGGCTTACGTGTCTTTTTCTTTACATTACCTACCATTACAAGATGAGGAAGTAGGTATGGAATCCATGCTATGCCTCTGCCAACGTCCCTAGTAAATGAACCTGGACTTTCCCAATGAGTCTATCACCACATCGCCATCTCAAATTTTGAGGTCAAGCTATGCAAGCTATAAGGCATGAGATTTTTGACACCCTGAGCACCTCCTTCCTTTACCAGACCACAATAAGCAAGTCTTCTCTGATTCAGTCCTCTGGGTAATTTTCCCAGAGTTTTATTTAATCATATATCTCAAGAGAAAGATGCATCTGTGGTCGGTACATCTAGTAGTAGTGAAACTGGACCGGTTTAAATTTTCATGAATAAATAAACTATGACTGTATTCTCTGGGAAAATAAAAGAGAGAGGATTTTAGTGTGATATTTTTTATGGGAACAAACATATGATGGGATAGTTATGTGAGGCAAGACCAAAGCAAACAAAATAAGCTAGGAAAAGCCAGGCAGTGATACAATTTAGATAGAATTTCCTGACAATAGAGAGCTATATAGTATAAATTACAAGAGACAACAACAACTCAGCTTGTAAATATGGTTTTGAAAACCCAGATTATTACAGAAAGAATGTCTGTGGGTTCCCATAGAATTATTTAATCAGAGAAGGTTACACTTTAGTGATTTCCTGGTGCTGTACTGTGTATCTGAGGGTTCTCTCTGCTTGCAGTATCATAAATATTCTGTGCTACTAAAAACTATCTTCCTTTTATTTCCCTTCAGTATTTCAGATTCCAGTCCATCAAAATAATGTATGAAGATGCACCTTCGGGCACAAATACAGCTACTAGCAGGACTGAGATTTAAATATCATATTAATTAAACTCTGAATGGTTTCCCTTAATTTACATTACTCATTTGTTTACAAATGCATTAAACAGTGAAAATATTTGGAAAGCATTGCGTATCATTGCCCTTTTGAGCCTATCCTATCCATCCTTTTTTTGTTTCTCACAATCCATGCTCCACCTGCTATGTCAGAGATGCTAGTTATAAACTCAGTCAAAAGCACTCATACACCTGAGTATTGCCAACTGCCTTCTATGCATGAAATATTCCTCCTGAGCTCACCTGAAGCATTTTCTACTTTAGCATCAAATTTCTGCTAAAGACCTGCTTCTGCCCTGGCATTTATGGAAAAGTTAGTGGCTTGCAAAGATAATTTTAAGAAGCATTTTTTGGAAAAAAAAAAAAAATCTGATTGTTTAACTTAACAAGCATCATATTGATTTTATCATATTGATAATCAGTATCATATTGATATTAATTACTTGCTATATCCTATCTTATTAATCTTTCTTCTTGCAGGTTAATATCAGAAATTTCCTGTTAAAAAACATTCGGCACATAAGAGCTACCAGAAATAATTTATTTCAAAACTAAAATTATTGACCTAGTACTCTGGAAAGGAGGATAGCAGACATAATGGTAAGTTTATCAATATACTCCCCTTTCCATTTGCAAGCAAAAGTTGAGAGAAAGAGCAGAGCCCATTACATTCCAGCCCATCTCCATTTCATTTTCACATCTCTAGTCCTACAGGCAACATGGTAATCTGTCCTGATAATTTTTTCTTCCATCTTTTCTCTGCAAGTGATTACAGTGGTGATACACGTAGTATTCATTAATGAATACAGTTTATTAAGCATTCCATAGCTTATCTTGTCCTTTGTAAGAAATGTGCTTCACAACTATTTCTTCAACAGTTTCCTCATCTAGATGGAAATACTGGTCTTTGAATTTCATAGCAACAGATGTCACTGATTTATGATATCTCCAGCCCAGTTTTTAGGCTTTTTGCACTCCAAAATACACTGTGGGAGGGCCTGTTTGTATTGCAGTAAATAAACTTTAAATAATTTACCTGTAAGAAAGCAGAACTCTGCCAAAAGTGAAGAAATAGCACAAGTCCAGAAAGTTAAGGATTAAAAAATACCAACCGTATAAATTGTTCGGGTAATAAGGGAAGAATTGACTTCATGCCAGTTTTGATGGTTAGCTTCCCGTTTATCCATATAATAACCAAGGATTGGGGAACCTCCACTGTACTTCGGTGCTTTCCAGCCAAGGGTCATTGAATGACCATCACAGTTCAGAAGCGTAATACCATGAGGATATGATGGGCAAGCTATAAGGAAATAAGCATCCTGAGAGTTAGGACAGTCTAAAACACTGCAGTGTAGTTGTAAAGTTGCTAACAAACATTAATTTTGTCTCCAGGCATAAATGTGGAAGCTCCTGTATGAAACATCTGCCTAATGTGCTGCCCTCTCAGGAGACAGTAAGAAGGAACTAGTGAAGACCTTTGGTACTGGAAATGGTAATGCCAGCAAAAGGGTCTCCAGACCAGATTTTATGCTGGAAGATTGAAATGGGTCAGAAGACATCTTCCTGCTAAGAAGCAAATAAACTAATCAAATTTTGGAATACATTAAGAATCGATCAATAAAAAATGCCTATGAGTTTAAATGAAGTGAAGTCATATGACTGTCTATGGCCTTCATGTTTTTTCCCTCCTATCCCCATATTACAAGCCTACTATAGACTAAGAGTTCTATCTGCCTTTTAAGGAATAGAAAATATTTAGGCTTTCATTGGCTTAACCTATCTTAAACAGAAAAGACATTTTTTTCTTGAGTCTACTCCTACCTGTAGCAGAAGCATAAATTCCATGTAGGCAGCTTCCTATGAAGAGAAGTGTTTTCCTGAGCTGGTTTTTAGACCTATTGAACTGGCAAACACCCTTTCTAGCAAGCACCATTTTGTATTTGCTGTCTGTGTATGACAGTTTGCCAGAAAACATGCCTTTCTTGCCCTGTTGTGCTACAGTCAGTACAACCTAAGGTCCTGCACTTAAAGCTCATCTGATCTTTTCAGTTAAATTGCCAGTATAACTTGAGACAATGTGACTTTCCTCATAAAGAATATAGAGGGTATGTTAATAAAGACCTTAACACAGACCCTGGTCTTGTAGCTGTACTAGTGACCAGCATGAGAACAGATAGTAATCAGCAGAAATAATCTTTTTGTTCTTCTTTTTTCAAATGTGGTGACTCTCAGAGGCCATACAACATGGCCTTTGCAATTACTAGCACTTCTTTGCAACTAAGAAGGAACACAGCAAAGTCCATAAACATCCTTAAAATAATACTGCAGAAATATTCTTTCCATGCAAATGTAAGTCACTTATAAATAGTTGTGCGAAATTCCTGTTAAGGCTACTGAAACAGATTAAAGCCATTCACATCCCATAAGTGTTTATAAGATCCATGTGCTTAGTGTTTGGTGACATACCCCATGCAACTCTCATTTTCAAAACACACAGTGACAAATCAAAAGGTGTGAATGCATTTATGACTGAGTGACAGACATAAACGTGTTTGTGTCCCACCTACCCATATGAGACACACTTCGTCCTAAAAAAAATTGAAGAGTAGGTTTGTCAGTAACATCTCAATTGGAGTTATTAAGGCACTCTCTAAGAGCTCTTCTGAATTATAAAACTTTTAGAGGTATTTCTGACAAGGATGCTTGTTGGTTATCTTCTATAAGATATGGAGGCTATTCAGAGAGTGGAAAGTTGTTCCATGTTAAGTTATTCAGTAAGAAACTGAAACTGTGCAGAAATGAAAATTGGACAATAGAAACCCAGATCTGTGTTCTAAGTATTTTTCAGCCTTTCACTCAGAACATATCATTCCCACTGAAGGTAGAATAGTGGATTGTTCATACACTGAAATTTTGTTTGCAGGGTACAAGTGCAGGTAGACTATTCTCTGATCTAGAGCAGCCAAATGCAATTTTCTATTTGGTCTAGCCACACAGTAATAAAGTCTCCTAAAACTCTTCTAAATGCAGCAAATTCCATACTATATTGATTTTCACCACTCCAAGTCACCCAGAATCTACTGTCTTAATCAAGTTTATTTCTTACAGCTGAGGAGCCAAAGGCAGCCTGAGCATTAGAGTGAATCTGACCCAATACTTCTAATAGACTTTATGAATAGCTTTTTTTTTTTTTTTTTACATCATCTTTTCTTTGTGGAACAGTTACATGCCAGAGCATAAACTTCACTGAGGAGATGTGCTCCAAGGCTGCAAAATAAGACCAAAGGTGCTGGTTGCTGAAAATAGGTCACTCATCAAAGAAACATGAGACTGAGTTGCATAGAATCATACTTACTGAGGGCTGCCTGTACTTTTATAGCCTCTGACTCCTGTGAGTTTTCACTGAATCCTACAGCATTCACAGCTTTCACACGGAAGATGTACTGTTCACCAGTTTCTAAACCATGAACAACAAACCTGGGTTAAAAGAAAAAAGAAATGCATCGCATATTAACATGGTTCTGATAAGATATAGTCTGCTGTAACATGAAATCTTGGCAACAATAAGCTCAACTTCATGAATGCTTCACAAAGGAAATTTTTTCCAGCAGGAAAACTGTAATACAATTATATGAGTTAGTACAATATAATTGGATGGGCCACTGGAACAAAAGTCATAGAACTCATATTAAATGGATAGTGCTGATCTACTGGGTAGCATCATGTAAACTATAGTACATTTCATCTGAACTTTGGCTCGACAAACTCCAATCTATTCTTTTGTCACTTTGTTTTCATATCAACTACCCAAAATAGCTTTCAGTTATATTCTGAGGTTCTGGGCAATTACTGTCACATTGGAATAGTCAGAACTATCCTATTGTAGGATGTGTTTACCTATGAATAAATGTTTTTTCTTATTTTTATGCTGTCCCAATCCCTTTGACCAAGGACTTTTCTGCTTCTCATGCTGCCCTGCCAGCAAGGGGGCTGAGGGTGCACAAGGAGCTTAGAGGGGAAACAGCTAGGACTGCTGGCCAAGGCTTACCAAAGGGATGTCTCACACCATGTAGCATCATGGTGAGCAATAAAATCTGGGAGTGTTGGCCAGAGAGGCTGCCATTGCTTTAGGACAGGCTGGACATTGGTCAGCAGGTGCTGAGCAACTGCATTATTCATCACTTGCTTTGCACGTTCTATTATTATTATTATCATCATCATTATAATTTCTCTTCCTTTTCTGTCCCATTAAACTTTATGTATCCCAACCCACGAGCTTTTATTTTTTTTCCCTCATGATTCTCTCCCCCATCCCACTCAGGGGAGGAAGATGCTTAGCTGTCTGCTGGGTTAAACCACAGCAGTCCCCTCTCCTTCTCACATGCTTTCTCAAGTGCATCAGGTTTGTTCACCCCAGGGGGAAGTCTGCCCAGCAATCTGAAAAGTCTAGCTCCAAGAAACTGCAGACTATTTTTCATCACATTCATTCAACATCCGCCTCCCATCATAACACCATTGCTTAACACATAAAGTGGATTAAAATTAACTACAGTTCTCAATCCTCCCCAAAATACAGAAGTATTGTCAATACCTGTTATATTTAATAGGTTTATGGTTACTAGGTTCCCAGTGATTTGATCCCACCACAGAATAGTCAATATAGTAGCCATACAAATCCTCTTCATGTTTTGGTTTATCCCATTGAACTACAACTGATGTTTTTGTATTCCTTGTGGCCACTACCCGACCAGGTGCAGATGGGACAACTAAGAAAAAGAGAAAGACATGTACTGTTATGGAACACATCAAAATAAAAATAAGTACATACAATGCTGTATACTGTTACTATGCTTAACCACTTTAACTATGATTTATCCTACCATGTCAACATTTCTACATTAATTATATTCTAGTGTATTTGTTTTGCTAAGTCACTTGTCTGGATACTTCTGTATGAGTGCTTATAAATGTATTTATTTTCCAGTTGTTTACTTACAGTAAATTTAGTCTAAGCTGATAGGCTTCCTACAAGTCTGATTTTATACAGATTTTTTGAAGCGTGAATTATAAGGGAACATATTTTCAAATATCAGTGTGGATGAAGGTATGAAAATGCTCTCTCAAATATTCTTTCTCAAATATGAAGTTTATATATAGTTCCTGTAGCACTACTACATCAGTAAAAAATGCACTTAAACTGTAAAGGTACAAATATCATGAGAGTTAGGAAATACCACCTGTCAGTCAACTAATGATGATGGCAATTCAGAAAAGGCCAACTTTTCAGGACAACTTTAAGTGTATGTTTGAATACTAAGTGGTTAGCTAAACTTAGCAAGATGGATTTCACAGAAGCATTGGAATATTGGTTGGAAGGGATCTTAGGGGGTCACCTAGCCCACCCTGTCACCAGGTGAAACTATCACCAGCACAAAGCCAGATAAGTCATGGCTTTGTCTGAGTCTCACAAACTTACGACAATGGAGATTTCACAGCTTTCCTGCATAACCTGTCCTAGCATTGCGCTATTGCACCTTTTTCACCAGGCAAGTACTGTCAAACCTTAATCTTCTAAACTACAGTTTATGGCTGTTGCCTTGTATTTCATCATCTGGCACTGCTGAGATCAGTGTGGTACCACCATCTTTTTAAGTGACCACTCTAAACAAACCCAGCTACCTTGACTTCTCTGCAGGTCACAACCTCTGGGACCCTGGCCATCTTGGTTGCTATCCACTGGAACTCTTAGTTTTTCAGTCCCAAAAGAATACTTACATAATATTATAATATATAAATACACAGTACAGCAGTAAGGCTGTAATATCAAGTGGGAAGTGGGTTCAGCTTGAGATAAAGGTACCTACATTTAGGAGTTTGTGTGTGTGTCTACAAGCACATGTTCTTAAGCAGGCATTATAGTCAAAGTTCTAGGGCTTAATTCAGTTACTTAAATTCATTTACTACCATTTTAGAGCATCTGAGCCTTCTTCATGGAGTTGGCAATATGACTCAGGAGATACTGAACACCTGCACCCCTCTGAAATGGCAGTCTGAAAGCATTTCAAAAGATGTCTGCTTGGGCAATTAAACTGAGCCTCAGATCAGTGGTTGGCAGAGCGCTTGAAAGGATTCATCTCACCCTGATGTAAATACCCCGTAGCTGGTCAGCCAATTTATCCTCCAGGCTCCACTCACCACAGTGAAAGGAGAGACATCCCAAGCACCTGAAGATGCCTACATGGAGATACTTAAATCCGGATGTCAATCTCAAATCTCATCCACTTTTACCACTCAAGTCAATTGTCTAGTACTAAGTGTCATTTTGGATGGCCTAGCATAACCTTTCTGCCCTCTAGTTTCTGCTCAAAAGAGAGAGCCACCCATAACTCACGTGTTATGTTTGGCAGCCCCATGAAGTTGTCTCAGCTACCCTCAGGAATGTCAAATGGCACTGTGTGCCAGCTACTAAATGAAGCCATGTGTGTCTGATGCATTTTAGCTCAGGTGGTTAACTCCATCTCTGAAAGTACTCCTACAGTTTCTCTTCAAAATACAACCTTCTCTTTCTGCTTTCAAGTATGACTACTATTTATTCAAAATGTTTTTTTGTGTTAACCCCTAAGGGGTAGTCTATTTTCTGTACTAAGTTAAATAAATACAGTATTTTTCTTCCCTACCTTGGGGAATGTTGAACAGTTTAAATAATTTATACGCATTAATGAAACATCAAATCAAGAATACATAAAAGCAAAACATAATTTTGTTTCATTTTGCATAGTTACAGATCAAAAGCTAAAGGCAATGGACTACATTTTTTTAAAATTATGATAAATATTAAGAAGTTTACATCTAGCGATATTTAGTGCACTATGGGTATATCAGATACTGTGTTCATTTCTTACATTTTTAGCAAGTGCACTAATAAGACATGCTCTGAAAGTGATAGATGTCAATATATGGGGCTGTTGTCTGTGACCTTTGCTAAATTGCAAAAGTACATCAAATATTTGAGATACACATTGAATAACCACTCCCTACATTTTCATTTGCATACTTGAATGTGGCCCCGAAATAAACACTTCATTTTCATTTAGAATTTTACCGCTGAATATGAAGATGTATCTTCCCCCATCACTGAAATCTACTCATCTGCATGCCACAGGAATTCTGCACCAACAGTAACTTTCAACTTAGAATACTAAGGAAGAAAGGAAAGGCTACCTTAACTAGCTAAAAGTGTGGGGAATTAGGTACTATATAATTACCTGAGCCAGACAATACAATTACGTAAGTTAGCAATTAACACATATTATCTTATTTTTTGACAAGTCATATTAGTAGAGCACTCTGAGGAATGACTAACTAAAATTAATTTAACTGTTTAACAATTACTGATCTTAGAATGGAGACTTATGATCATTATGAAAATTTTTGTATGTTTCTAAAATTTAACATCTTGGTATTTTTGAAATTCAAAATGAATTTGATTACTATTATTGTAATTATACTAATCTAATTATAAGGAGAGTTGTCTATTTACATTTTGTACAATATCAATTGTATTTAATATTAATGCCTTATGATTAATGCCTTACCAACAGTATCTTGTGGTTGAATAGGTTCTGTGATTTCAGATGGATCACTGATGCCATGCTTGTTTGCTGACACAACTCGAAAGACATATGGTTTTCCTTCTGCAAGGTCAAATACTGCGTAGCGAGGAGATTTTACAGCAACCTGTGCGTTGACTCTTTGCCAGCTTCCACTGCCAACCATGGACTACAGAAGAAAAAAAAAAAAAGCTGAAAATCACTTCTGGGAACTGTCAAAAAGTGAACATATTGCTATATTGCATACTGTCATGAATTTACTCATGAATTAAAGGAGAAGGATCATTCTCAAATGCCTCACTTTAGCATATGCAAATTTTCATAGCTCATGCATTCAAATTCTCTACAATAAAGGTCTGAGGGCTTCACTGTCTCCCTGTTTGCCTAGACTTTGGTATATGTATTCTTGTACATATAGCTAACCTTCAGCTAGGACCATGACTGTTACCCATGACTGGTTCCAAGAGTTACTCTCATGTTCTGCAAAATTTACTTGAACACTCAAAGATTCAGTATAAAGCAAGCCCTAATCCAGATTTAGCAAAAAGGTAGGGAGGGGCATGTTACATGGACTTTACTCACTGACATATCTTTATGTACTCTGTTATGTAAAGTTGTGTCTCTAAAGCATTCATCAAATGAAATAATTACTTTTGAATATTCTCTGTTGTACTGCTTTTGGTATAGTAGCTGAGCTAATTAGCATCATAACTGTACATAGAAGAGAGCCAGCAAATCAGCACTCTGGGAGAATTATGTTGTCCATTAGATCCCCTGGATAATCTCTTGGCCCAAAACAAAAATTAGTCATGGTGTATTTCAGAGATTTTAGTAAAACTCAAGTGCCCAATAAACAGCTTAAATAAAATTACCTTCTGACACAGTAAGGTGCATAAAAATTAAATTTTCATAAGTTTTGGAACAGAGAGTCCATGAACAAAGTCTGATAGATTTTAAACTTCTTACAGAAGGAGCAATGTTTCATGGCACCTGTGAAACTACCCTGTATATAATGAGGCCTACTCTAGATAAATAATGAAAAGGTAAACAGCTGGAGCCCATATATCAAGATCTTTTCCATAGATACTGAACTCACCTACTGTTCTCAATAGCAAAAAGGAAATGTAACTTTCATTTTCTTCATTAAACAGAAGATGGAATATACAAAAACATCATTTTGCCATATATTTTACTTTCTAGTATAAAAAACATTAATTTTTACATTTCAGCTTCACAGATACATGAATCAATATCACATTTTACTCTGTAGTTTGATTTGATTTATCTGTTAAAGAATGCTTTAAAGTAACGTTGCTATTCAGCATGGAGAACTCAGTTTCAATTTATGTTTCTTGAGGCTTTTAAAAACTCTTTTTGTTCCTCAACACTGAGACTTCTTTATTTGAAATATATTAATTAGAAATCATGATTTCCTAAATTAACAAATGACTGTGAAAAGCAAATAATAATAAAAAAAATTTAAAAAAAAATAAAACAACCCAAAAAAAATTCACCTATGAACTGATTGGGCTATTCATATATATAAGCTATTTATATGTCAAAGGATTTTAGAGTCAGGTATTAATTAGTATAATGAACCTTTTTTTCCTAATAATAGCCTTTTACTCCTCATTCTCAGTTTCCCTCAGTAAGTTTGGCATTTAATTAAGATTCATTTGTTCCTCATTGCCACTTCAGTATAGTGTTTCTGAAGCTATATAAAGCTATTCCTGTAAAACATGCAGATACATAAATTTTCTAATTCATACGTAGACTGAAATTCAGCTATGTGTAGGTATCCTCAGTAGACATTTACATCTGAGCTTTTCATTTTGATGAAATCTGATTCTGAAAACAAATAGGTATTTTCAGGCCACACTTCATCCAACAGTAGTCTTCTAACACAGGATACCCGAATCATTACAGAAAGTTCCAGTTTCTGTTTCATCTCTGTAGGAAAGTGTAGGTAACTAGCTCAGATGTACAATTCTAAATTATAGGCAGATAAAGTTAGAATAAATCTTGTACTTGCTGTCAGATTGTGATTGAAAGCATGCTCCTGATGAAGGGCATGTTACTTTTATTGTCTTTTTTTTTTTTTTTTTCCCTAGAGTCAGTGACCAAAACTTCCCTTTTGGTTGATGTATAAATACAAGACAAAGAGATGGTTCAAAATGCTTAATTTAGTTGGCATGAAATTTATAGATAAGAGCAGATGTATACAAGTAGGAATAAATATAAAGAAACAATGATATGATATTGTGTGGCATAGAGAGAAAATAAGATACTTATTTAAATGGAATAATTTCTTACCATTAGTTTTCCTGAATATGAAAGACAGAGTGGGAGAAATCATAAATATGCCTAGTGGAAAATCTAACTAGCGAGTGGACTTCACTTTACCCTTAATATTTCAACACCCAGCAGGTAATGGATGCTGAATACAGTAGAGATAGGATATGAAGGGTTTTGGAATTGGGGATTTTGATGTGACTGAGAAGAAAAAGGCAAGATGGTGAGCTGCAAAAAGTGGGGTGATGTGCACAAAATGGTTAGCTAAGAAATGAACTTCAAAGGAATGTGTTGAACAGTTGTGAGAAAAAAAAAAAAGTGTAGTAAGGATCTGCTGACACAATATTCAACATGGAAACTGAACGTGTGGCAGTTTTATGGACAGTATCACTGTCCATGGATCATTAAGAGAGGGCATATGCTAGATCCATCATTCATAAAAACTAAGTATAGCTTGGCATGTAAGAGTTTTAGAGGTCAGGTATGAGGCCCATTTTACTTACTGAAGTGATGGGCAAACTTTGGAGCAAGGCGGAAAGATTACGACCTCTGGCTGCAATTCAACATATTTAATTTACGCACCTGGCACAGAGACAGATTTAGCTAAATCTTAGTAGCCTAGATGGGAGAAGAACAAGCCTCTCCTACTGTCATCATCCAAGTTCCCTATCAAGTCTAGGGGATGAAAAAGGCTGCCAGAAAGACTACCGGGGAGCAGTGAACCTGAGACAGACATCTGCCTCTCTACTAGCCTTTTAGGGAATAAACTGGAAATATCAGGTTATAGCACAGGGTGCAGTAAGCCTGCAAAAAGAACAGTGAGAATCAAGCTATGAGTCACTGATTATTCCTTGCTCTACTGCAGGACTACCATAACATTCCTTGTAATACAGGTAAACAGCAAACTGGAAGTCTTGCCTGTAGGGATGTGAAATCAAAGACTTTTTATTTATTTATTTATTTTCCATTAAACTGCTACCTTACACACATAGTTTGTTCTCATTTTAGCCAGTAACAAGCAAATTGCACAGGGGTATCCTTTTCCCTGGACCTTGAATTTCAATATTCATTAAATCATGTAATATGACATTTGATTGTCCATGCCTATCTAACATCTCATTACCAGATCCTGTGAGACCTCAGAAAGTGTTAGTTTTATTGCTCATTCTGCAGTTCTAAAAATGAGTTGAATATAATTGCATGTGGCAATGAAACCCCTCATAGCTGAATGCCTTTGTGCAGTACAATGTACCTTCTCAATGAAGTACGTCAATGGCTCCCTGCCACGGGGAACAGGTGGATCCCAGCTGAGTACAACATATGTTTTGCTGATTTCTGAAGCATGTACATTGGTGGGAGGGCCTGGAATCTGAATATCGCCTGGAAGAGTAATAAATGTAGCGAGTGTTAAACAGCAGATTAACCTCAGGGTCAGCTTTTACGCTACAGCCCACTCTGCAGCACAGTGCTCAGCTAGGACATCATCCATGCAGTCCACTTGCTCACTTCAGCTCCATTTTGAGGAATGAAGTATCAGCATTAAAAGTTAGTTATTTACTTTTTCAGCTAAAGTTAAATATGCCCCTGAAAAGCTGTGCATTTGTCACACATTTTTTTCCTTTGATCACGTTTGAATTACTTTTATCTGCTGGGCAGAAAGCCTTGGAAAAAAACTCTCCACTATATGCCAATAAGATATATTTTTTGATCAAAGACAGAATTCCAATGTGGCATTACAAGAACTTAGGCTAGAAGATACCTGCAAGGGAAGTACAGTAAGGAGAAGAACAACAGAAAAGGAAACAGAACCTATTAACAATATAATGTGATGTGATTATATGATAATATAATGTAGACAGCTAGCACAGTCTAAAGCACTTCTAAAAAACATGGATAGGAGGCAGACAAATGTCACCAGCCCTTTGGTGACTCCATCAATTGGAGTGGCCTAACCAACCCCCCCCCCCTCCTTACTTGCTCTACAGTGCTACCAGCAAGGTGAGGCAGGACCTGCATGCCAGGCTGGAGGCAGTCAGCACGGCTGTTCATATCATCCACAGTCACTCACAGCAGCATGAGAAGAAGCCAGTTTCCCTACCAGTGGGATTACAATGGTGTAAAGCAGCACTACATAGGAATGGCTCGGGACAGTGAGAAACAGCTTCAGGTAGAGCTACACAGCTCTGAAGAAGCTTATTCTTGGTAATAGTTCAGAAATAGCAATTCAGCAGATACCTTCAATTTTTTTTTTTTTGTTTGTTTACAATGGAGAAAGCAAAAAGTTTCTTGAGGCAAATTTTGTCACTTCCTTATGTTAATAGGGAGCTTATGTCCCCTAAATGGTCAGAATTTGACATCAAAAAAGACAAAAAGGATTCTATAAATAATCTCTAAATCATGGAAGCAATGTTTTAACATTTTATAAACATCGCATTATTGAAAAACTTGAAGCTAACATAGTTTCTAATGATATGACATGATAGTACAGCCCACTTGCTCAGAATGAAATGTCACCTGGCACTAAAAATGAAATACATTTCTGATCTATGAGATCACTTTTTCAAAAGTGGTATCCAATCTTGTGGATGAAAATAATGATCTATACAAGCAATAGTATGTGGAGATTCATATTCTTCTATTAAATATGAATAAATAAAACATGAATCACAATTTCATTATTTATACTCACACCAGATTGGCTGTTTAACCTCCTGATCATTCTCAGGCAATCCTGAGAAGAGGAACATACACTTTGAAGCCAGACAAGTTAGACAAACTTGTTCTGAGCCTATGTTGTGATTCTGATCCTATAACATCCCTAACAGTTAATTAGGATACCATAATCAAAATGGAGAAATTTCATCTGTCCCACCCATGCACTGGAGAAACTATTTAACAACTAATTCTCCATTCAATTGCACCTGTTCTCCAGTGGATTTTCATATATTATGTTATTGTTGGAGTTACAGCTTTATAAGCTTACTTTGTTGAAGACAGTATAAATATATATTTTGTCAATATACTATGCCACTATAGTTAACATTTTTGACAGGTTAAGTGAAAAGAAAATCATTATGTAAGCAAAAAAAAATAAATCATCACATATAGAAACAAAGATGGAAGACATTCGGGCTTTACTCAAAATTTGGAAATGATCTTTCCAGTTCTTCTGAGGAAAAACAATGTTTAATCTATAGCCTTAACAACCTCTATTCAGGGAGAGAGATATTAGTTAAATAATTGGGATAGATTTGCATAAGGTGTTTTTGTGTTGGTTTGTTGTGGTGTGGCATGTGTGTGTGAAAGAGAGAGAGAGAAAGCAGAAACAACTTGCTCAGATCACCAAATTCAGTGTAAAGAAAAACTATATTTAGCTCCCAGAAGGCTAGTTGAAAAGAAAATTTGGGTGATCAGATATGTTCAGCTGTTCAAACTGAGCCTAGCACTGGCCAAAGCTAAAAGGTGAGGAGACTGTCAGAACATAATGAAACTAATATGGTATTGTCTATCCTTTTAGACCTTTATCTTTCACTTGTGTTCTCTCAGGCTTGCAAGCCAAAATATCTGACTATATATGTTACTATAAAGAGTTTACTCAGTAGGAGGATTTCTTTTAAAGCTATGTTTCAAAATAAATTGCTGAAATCCTGGGATACAAGCAAATGGACTGAAATAATAGAAATACAACATACCTTCAAGGTCATCTTTACTGATTACAATCTTTCTCCCTTCATCCACATGAATAGCTGTTAAGCAAAGCATTCAGTTAGTTTCTTGAACCAGATTACTATATTTACAAATTTTTTTCAAATTACTGTTCATCATCTATCAAAAACACTGTATGCCTCTATTTCTATAAAACTGCTTTAAATCTTTCCACAGATGTAATCAGCTCAGAGTCATACATTGCTTCTTTAACTTCCATAGGAAAACCAAACAAGACAGTACTATTTAAAGATGTGCTAAAAAGTAAGGATCACAGCCACAATAGATTTATTCAATTGTCTGGCAGATTGGCAAACAATTGTATATTGTATATTGTCTTTTGCCATATGCATTGGCCATAAAGCCAATGGAAACAGCATATTCAGCTCAGGTCACAAGACCTCAGAAGGAGTTTGTTTATTAGATTGACTTTTTCCATCTGCCAGAAAAGTTACAATACCAGATACCCCCAACCTGTAGCAGGGGAGCTTTGTGCCACTAATGGCACTTAACTGAGGAGAAAGAAAAAAAAAAAAAAAGATGCAGAAAAGATGCAGATAAGTGCAACCGTCTGTAGGATGGTGATTTTTTTTTTCTAAGATAGACATTTCAATTACTTTTTCGAATGTTTCTGCCAGCAAATATAGAAGTTTATGGGACCTTAGTGCCTGTCTCACATTGCAAATGTTACAAGCTTCCAGGGCATACTGAAAGCTTGAAAACATTGTTCTTCGTAGTAATTTATATTGTTTGTATTTAAAGATAAGTAAAAACAGCTATAACTGAGATGGAATCTCCAGGTCCTGAAAAATTGTCCATGTGGACCTTGCCATTCCAGCTATACACCCTCCACCCCACTCCGCACCCTCCCATTGAAATTAGTGAGATATTCATTGAAAGGAAGAAATAAGCACTGCTGCTTAGGTTAACTAAGCAAATAGAATCTGAAAAAAAAAGTAAGATCACGTATTTATTATCTGTTCCAGCCTCACAGAACCTACTTTGTGTTCTTTCCAGGTCAACAGGGTCAAGAGCTGCAACCGGTTCAGAGACTCGAGAAGGCCTGCTAATGCCAGCGTTGTTCACTGCTCTCACACGGAATATGTAGGACCGTCCCTCGTAAAGACCAGTCACAGGATACTTGCAGATTTTTACAGGAGCATCATTGCACTGGACCCAGTTTTCCAAGCCTACTTCACATCTTGGAGTAGCAGAAGACAGCTTTTATCAGTGTCATCCCACAATAAAAATACGCCGTCCTACATATTCTGTGATGAGTCAGCATCACAGAAACCACCCTCATTAAGTTGAAGGACTAAACTATGTCACTCATCAATGAAACACTCTTTATACACTCTTTCCTCTGATCAGACAACCAATTCTCACCTTGTTCGTATTTATTCATAACACAGTTGCAAAGGTTATTTTTCATGCATGTTTTTTTTGTCCTTGTCAACTCTCTCTGCCTTCCTTCTACTTAGTTCTCTAACTTGTCATATGACACAAGTTATTCACTTTTATTTTTAATATGCATCTCTCCAGAAGATGCTGAAATTGGAGCATTTACCTATTTTTTTCCATCTCTTTCATGTCATATTTTTAAGGAAGCATCGTGCCTTTTCCTCTGACAATGGTTCGACCACCGAGTCATCATGAAGCACAATGATGTCCCCATACTGACTTCTTTGTGTGTACACATCTGTTTTGTCTCCTATTACTGTAAACTTTCATGGAGAAGACTGCCTTTTGCCCTAACAGTACTGGGAAAAATAGGGTTGTGATCAAAGGCTACTTGGTGCTGCAGCAATCCAAGTAAAATGTCAAAAGAACAGCTGGCTAGATTATATACAAAATAGGTGAAATACTCCTGTGATCTATGCACTGCACAAATTGGATATAACTGGTAGAGTCCCTAGGGCTTAAGTTAATTTCCTCATGCTGACTGCTATTCATAAACCAACATTTTCCAGCAATTCCCAGACAGTTGTCTCTGAACTAGACCAAATTACGGGGTAGCAAATAGCAATGAGCTACAAATGTTGCTTTTGAGTGCAGAGCATTATACACTGTGAAATCACTTCAGTAATGTTTTTGCTGACTGTCAGTTTCAAATACTAAAGATCAGCTGTTCTGCTCTGGCTGCAAGGGGCAAGCCTACACTTCAGTGGAAGAGATGCAAAACAACACTTGGGACCCTGATCCTGGGCTGCCTGCACTGAGCTGAAACCCTAGCAAAGTGCAAAGCAGACTAGAAGAGGGAGAGAACTGCCATTCTGATTTAACCTACCAGCTCCCAAAAGCCTGTGCCTTGAGCCCCTGCTATACCACAGCTATGGATGAAAAAAAAATATAATTATATAATAAATCCTAGATTCCAGTGTTTACAGTATACAGATTAAAGAGATGAAATCTAATTCAAGATATCTATGGATTCTGGCTCCTATAAATTAAATGATGCCAGGGCTCATTCTCTGACTTGGCCACATCCATAGTATTGAACATTTTAATGGTCTGATAAAGTATGGCTGCTTGCAAATGATTACTGGAAATGGCCCCTGGTCCTTAATAACTCCCAGACTGTACTCAGTATTGCCTGAGAAAGAACTAGATTACTAGAACTAAAAAAACAGTCCAGTTATTTAACAAAGCAGGCAACCTACAGTGCCTGGGGTCTGTAAAAACATAGCTAAAAAACCTAAGTGGTCAAGGATATATGATGGAATTTTTGTAATTAAGTATATGCATGCTTTGGGCAATAAAATTAAATAAATACCAACGTTTACATACTTGTCAACAAAATATCCAATGACTGGGCTCTGGGAGGTCGTATTTGGTGGCTTCCAGGTAACAATAACATAGTCTCTGTTAGCATCATGGCACTTCACATCCATCGGTGCCCCGGGTGCTCCCGCAATCAATGCATCAGCATCTGGATTACAAATAAAAATAAATCAGTTTTGACTGTGTCTCCTCTGAAAGCTACAACAAAGACAAAATGGTATATTTTCAGTTCACTCCGCTAGCCTTTTACGTGAATGGGAGCCCAAAAATTTCATTATACACTAATTCACTGCACTAATGAATCAGACTCATGTATATCTCTCCACATGGTTAAAAGTTTGCAGGGATATTTTTAGGGTATGGAAACAGTTTAAGCATCAAGCCCCCATTACTTCTCACAGAAATTAAAAGCCCTACTGCCCCACATGTTTTTGATCTTTCCCACTGAAAGCTGTAACTCAGTGGGTTACTGACCAGACCAAGGTAACAGCTATGTAGCTGAGAAAAATAAACCTCTTAGGAAATGAAAAGTTTTCAAACTCCTGGTACATTTCTAAGGCTACTTTTTATTTAAAGTCTTAGAAGTAATGAATGTACTTTCATTAAGATACTTTTTTGTGGTTTCATTTCTGAGGTATTGATTGATATAGACCCATGACTCCTAGTGGAGTCTCCTAACAGGTTCTCTCCCTTCAAAGAATGTTTTCTATAATACAAAAACATACTGTATAAAGGGCAAATTTATCCTTGTATGGATTTTTTTTTTTCTGAAATAAAGCAAAAGCTACAAGTTTAATTTGAACCTTAATTTGATGTTTTCCCAAATTTTCCTAAAATATCAGCAAAGAACCACTGTGATCCTATAACAATCTACCTCCTGGCAAGGCTACCCCAGACTTTGCTGTTCTTTATGCACATTTCTTGCAGATGAATTTGAGGTATCTCAAAGGAGGAAACCTAAGGGCTGGGAAAATCATTTGCCATAATGCAAAGACAATCAGTTTTGAGGTGGCTGATGCTCAGCATCAGGCCTGTAATCCCTTAAAATATTTATTTTCTATGGTCCTGACTCTACATTACAATGACTTTGTAGCATCAGATCACAACCTACATTAAAAAAAGATGAAAGACCAACAGAGGACACTACAGACTCTGGAGGACATAGCTCAAGTCCTGGGTTCTGTGCATGTGAATGCATTAGACAAAGTACAAAATGGACCATAGAGATACCTAAAATTGACCCACCAGTATGCAATAATCTTCTAGGAAAGTTAGTATACATTAGTGAGCATTTTTTACTTGAGTAGTTCATTTCCTTGAAGGTAATTGGGAACTAGAAATCTTTAGCAAATTGTTTCCAGTGAGATCAGGGTGGCTTGCTTAGGATATATTGCAAAGCTGATGAAGCCCATGTGCGAGTCCTGTGAGGAAGATGTATCTTAACCATTCAAAAAAAACATTCATTGCTCCATGCAAACTGTCTGGAAAACTCTTCTGCAAGACAAGCATTTTACAATACATTTCCAAAAACATCCCAGATCTCTGTAGGTTTAAAATCAGTACAGCTCTAATGGCTTCAGTGGGGTTGCTCCAGCTTACCACTGCTGAACATGTTGTCTAATGTATTTAAGAGAGTGAAAGCATTGCTCAGCTAGAGTTATTTTCCTCCTTCAATAAAAGAACATAAAAGAAAAACCAAGTTTTGCCCGGAGGTGCACGTGGGAGCTCATTCTCCCTTCACTGAGAGTTGTACATGCAAATGCAAGGGCAAATTATGACCTTTATTCTATTTTAATACATTTATCTTCCTTTCAGCTATGTCTCTTGTGAAAACTGTATTTCTTCAATGAGCTAATTTCTTACTTTGCTTCTTTTCTCTGATTATTGAGCTGACTGTGATTGGTACATTGGTGGGAATATTTCTGTTGCTTCGTCCTGTGCCTTCTCCTAAGGCCCAGAGGCACAGAGCGTGAGAATGCCCAGCAAGACTCATTCCCACTTGGCAATCTCTATGAATAAATAAAACAGTGAGTACTGGTGCCATGTGAAGAAGTTTAGTCCCTATCAGGAAAGGAGAAAAACAAAGGAACGGGTGCTTTCTTCATAAGAATGATTTACCTGGTTCCCCAGGAAGGAAAATAACCTCAGAAATATGTTCTTATGAAGCTACCCACTCATGTAAAGTGACTATGCTGTTTCTAGCACAGACTACAGTATACATCTAACGACTATGGAATACCACAATGCCAACTTTCTTTTCTGCTTCATTCCTTACACGTGACTTTTTAATAAAATAGCTCTTTCTACTGCTCTTTTTTTAATTTCTCACAAGAAAGGAATGAAAACCTTACCTCTGACAAACAGGTATGCACTGCATTCATTCACTCCACCTTTTGTAATCATACGCAGGGTGTATAAACCTTCATCATCCTTGTTCAGATGAGTAAAGGACAGAGCTGCCTGGCCTTCTCCAAAATACAGCTTTGTCCACTTGGAGTCCTTTATCAGCACATCTGGAACAGAAGACCCATCAGATACATCACCACGCTGGGCAGAACTGCATATATCCTAGTGCAGCTGTGCAGCTCTGTGCTAATCAGAGGTACCCACTACGCCAGCTTTATGATAACTTTATTCAGAGTGACAGTGCTTTGATACTACGAAAACTCAAGCTGGGTCTCTCTAAACTCATTTCCTCAGTGAATTTTAGAGAATATGAAGTCTCAGAATACCCTATGTAATGCCAACAGCAGAATTTCCATCATTGTCACTTTGCATATGCTGACAGAGAAAAATATTATCCACATTTTGAAACAATTATGTGAAAATCTGTCATACCTTGTAATGAATGCAGGGTGGAACTTCATTTCATTATTAATAAATTTTCCTACCTGTTCAGGTCAAATATCAGATTACTCAATTTATTTCTCCAAGTTTAAGAGACAAGATTTCAGTTTAATCTGGACCGCTATAAATATACACTAAATTTAAATCCTCAAGGCATGCCTGTTGAGCAGTGAATGAAATTAAATTTGAATTTCTCACAGGTGAGAGGTGGTGACCCATGATTAATGCAAATTAATCTGATTGCCTAGTGAAACCTGAGCAAAAGAACGAGCAGGATATTTTATGCTAGCCAAGGGACTTTCTTCATATCACCTTTTTAATAATTGATTGGATTATTTTTAATTCTTAACTCCCTGAGACCTATTGCATACTAATTTATTCTAATTGATGCAGCAGAATTATATTTAAAGAAGCTGAATACCTATAAATGTTTATTACTCTATTGCTTAAATATACTTTGAAACAGGCTCTTGAATGATTGTAAAGGAATCAGGTTTCCCAGTTACCAGCTGAATTGCATAAGAAAGTATAAAAAATGAAACACGTTCAGATAATAAAGCATCTATAAGACACACACTACTAAAACTTACAGCAGTAAATTACATGATCACCTAAGAACACAGTTGTTTAGTGAGAAGAGTACAAAGTAAATTCAGTCACATTTGTTCACAGGAGATCCTTTATCATGAGATCCTTGCATGTCCCCTTTCTGTCATGTCACAATGGTACTGACACTTTGTGGAGAGAGACATGAAGTACTTTAGATGAAATCAGAAAATGTCTCCACCTAGAAACTTTAACTAAGTGTGATTTCTGTGGAAAATCCTGAAGAAAAAATGAAGTTGAACAACCAGCTCCTTTGAATAACAGGTCACTTATTTAGGTTCCAAGCTTGAGTGGAATCATAGACACTCTAAATTGAATATATAGAAATGGCAAAAAAAAAACTGCCATATTGTCTATCAATGCCAGAATCATCCATTCCCGCTGTTTATGTGCACCTTAAACCAGAAACTATGGAGGCAGTTATGTTTGCTAAGAGCAGAAAAACTTCTTTCCTTTACACAAGGTCAAAGAAGCACCAAACCCCTCAAGTAAGAGGACTATTTGTTAATGCAGTCTGGATGGATGACAAGAGAAGCCAAGAAGACAAAAGAAGCCAAGAAGTAAAGATATTCACAAGTTTTAATAGGGCAGGTATTTATGTACTTGTGATCACAATGATTTTACAATACAAGGGCGTCACTGTTGTGATCAAATCCCCAGTCTACTCACATGCTGTGCTCTGTCATTCCTATCAGAACTTACCAAGGAACTAACATGGAAGAGACTAACACTCAGAGTCAGTGTGACTCAACCCTCACTTGCTGACTTCAGTACATGAGATATTTTTTCTAAAACATTGTTCTGCTGAAGAACATTCTGCTGAAAAATCAGATATAGAGTGGGGAATTACTATAAATTGAAGTTTCTCTTTATCATGTATTTTGGTCTGCTGAAATATAAACTCAATTCTGCACTCTGATTTTTTCCTCTGAATTAATTTTTTTTTATTATTATTCTAGATTACAGTATAAATAACTGCAGAATGCTGGTGTGTATAGCTTTATAATGTTTATATTACACTAGAGATCAATAACAGAAAGCTCCAGTTACCAGCTGAACTCACATCAAGATTGGATATATATCCCTTAACTATTATTTTGATTTAGTTCTTTCAGTATCTTAAACTGTTATAAGTGGGCCATGAATTGTAGACATCATACTCATGTTTGTCAAATCCCAAAACACTTTAGAGGATTTGATTCAGTTGACTTATATGCCCCTAGGAGTCTAGTAGACAACCTCAATAAGCTTCACTCATGTGAAGCTTATTAATACTGGATAAACACGTATTTCTCTTGTGTATAATTACTAAAATTAAATCATACAGATCTATGCCAGGGCTTTAGTTGTTATTATTTGATTAATAAAAGCTGAAAAATCTTAGGAAAAATACAGATTTTCTTAATACAAGAGTAGAATTAAATATTACCTCTCCAAAAGAAAAAGAAAAAAAAAAAAAAAAAAACATTGAAAGCACATAATGTTGAACAAATTATTAACCTTCGCGTCATTTATATTTATGCATTGCCTCCAGCTCTCAAGAGACTCAATACAGGTAATTGTAGCACACAGCAAAGGTTCATAGCTCAAGAATTCCTGCTGTATTTGGAAACAAGTTCTGCCAGTTGATACATCTTCAAAATATTGTGATCCATGTAGGATCACAAGGAAAGACAATCTTAAGCTTGTTCATATCATCGTATTTCCCTGTAACATAAATAGAATAATGGGATGAAAGTCTACCTGACTCACTAGCAAAATCCCATTGCATTCAAAGAGACCGTGTTTTTATCTCAGGTTTTCATTTGGAATGTAACCCTATGGCAAATAAGGGGAAAAATAGAGCATAGCTTTGTTATATATCAGGAAGGAATTATCTTGGCATCATAATTAATCTGAACGGATAAATTGTTGTTCAACTATCCATAGTGCAAGAACATTTCATAATGGATGAAATTTTGAACAACATGGTGCAACGCTTGAAAATTAGTAGCTCCTCATGGCTGTAGTTCCCAAAACAAAAGTTCAGAGACTTGGCACCTTGAGAATCTGGGCCCAGTAGGAGACAAAGTTAAAGTACCATTGAAAATAATGTCCCTCCTCAAGAGTCTATTGATAGCAACTTACAAACCCCTGTACACTTCAGTGGGAAGAGAATCTGGGTTCAAGGATGAGCCTTGTATTTTAAGTTATTCACCAAACAAAACAGCCATTTTTATTATTTCATATTTTCACTGAATATCAAATTTATGTAAAATAATGATGTGCATGAAACAAAAGGTATAACTATCAGCAATAAAATAGTCTTTTTTTTGATTTTCCTAATCTCAATTTTTCTTGACTTCCTTATCAATGTTATTAACATTTCTTTGTTTATGCACCACATTTTGTTAGCTATAGAATTTTACCACCTTGTCTATGACCAGTCCAAATACCAGCACTGGGAGTTTGCTATTCCCATATGTGGTCCCTTTGGGGTAAGGTTTCAAGGTTTTAGCATTCACTTGAATCCTCAGAATGTGTACTTTAGGATCCTACACTGAAACTGTAGTTGGTGAAAAGTTGTAAGCTTAATATCTATGATAGCCTAACGTGTGCTAAAATTTAAGTAGGTGGTTTTATGTTTCTAGGTTTTTTATTATGTTTTTTCGGGGGGGGGAACGGGAGGGTGGAGAACTAATACTACTCATACAGGGTTAGTATAGCATTAACCAAACACTGCAATGTGCTTCGGGGATGTTTTTTTTTTTTCAGTACTTCCATTAAAGACTGCTTTACTTAGCATAGCATCATTTTTCAGTGACAAAAGAGACAAAGGCCTACAAACGTGGTACTTACACAGCAGAGCAAAAGCCTGTATTTCAGGCCTGATTCCTCTAAGTATTTCTGAACTATAAATTAAATATGTGTTAACGTAAAATTCACAATAGTGGAGCAAGATGGAATAAGAGAACCACGCCCACACCTCAGTGCTTCAAACATTAATTTACTGCTTTGTGAGTACCCTCCAGTTCAGTGGTCACAGCATTCAATTATAAATTATGCTCAAACCTAGGAATTGACTTTGGTTCTCCACCTACGCAGTAAATGTTCTAACCACTGTTATTAGTTAATATGAGATTACCTCCTTTGCTGTAAATGTGCACCAAGTAATGTAATTTAAAGAGAGATCAAGCCTGTAAATTCTAACTAGAGATATTTATTTGCTCTATTCTGAAATTAGTTCTGAGAATCTCATGTTCCAAGCCTGGTCAGTGTTTTCTCCAGCATTTTCCAGATAGCTTCTATTCAATGTACTAACTTACCATCTCTATACCACTCAGCACGGGGCCGTAGTCTTTTCAGCTCTGGGGTGACCAACACGGAACACTTAAGGGTCAGTGTTTCACCTTCAGTTGCAAAGGTGACTCCAAATTTCTCCAAAAACTGGACGTCAAAGTGTGTGAAGCAAACATCATACGACAGGGGCACTATGCATGAGAAAATGAAAACATTATTAAGTAACTTTTTGTTATCACAAGCGGATTACTGTTAAATCTGAAGAGGAGATGAACTCTCTAGTATACTATACGCTGATGTAGAGATGTAAATGGGAAAGAAAAAGCATCTGGACGGCTCAGATTGCTACTGAGTGAACAAAAATTAGAGAACAAAATCAGAAGAAACAAATTATATTTTATCTTCTCATCTGTAAAACATTATTCTGGCTTTTATTAACAATAAGGGTATACAAACTATCAAATCAAAAAAATATATTTGCTTACAGTGGAAGGGCATTATCCCAGCTGGGTGAGGCTCTTCACCCTCTCGGAACCCTGTAAAATACAGACAATAAAGGTTCAATGACGAGAACATATTTATTTCTTATTTTAATCATGAAATAGGACTTACTTCGTACAACTACAGCACAATTAGTTGATGCCTGCCCATGGACATTTGTTGCAACTGCTGAATAAGTAGCAGAATCATCAAAATCGGCTCTGAAAAGGGAAAATCAGAAAATAAATGACTATGCAAATACAAATGCTCTTAATGATCAATATTACAAACCAAGCTGTGTCAGCACTAGGTAAAGTGTATAAAGCTCTTTGCTTACATCACACTGTACAAAAAGTTGATGAAAGACAATCAGAAAGCTGGTACTGGTTTTGCTATAATTTTATCACAGATTAGTGTGCAGGCTGCATTAACTTAAGCAAACTGGAAACGACCTTTAGAGAATGATCAAAAGGAGATAGCTGGAATATGCCAGTCTGGCTCTTTCCTTTCTCTGTGTAACCTTCTTAATCTGTCTTGCTCTTTTGCCACATATTTTAAGAAAGAGACATGGGAGAAAAAGATGTGATGCTTGCAGAAAATTTGTCCCTCTGTGGCTAGCCCCAGCAGGTAGATACTGGCATTTTTTGCCTCTCTTATACTTCTTTTTAGGCAAAACAAGTGTAATTTTGGAAAAACTATGGAATATGACCTAAATTCTTTGTGGGCACAAAAATTTTGGTTTGATTTATTTTTAGTGAGAAAATATATTTATTATGTAAGGACAATAAAATATAAAATAAAATTAAATAAAATTAAAAAAAAAAAAAAAGTTAATTCACATAACGTATACTTAGTAATGGAATGTCTTATTTACTCTATCTTTTCTTGAAGGATAATTTATGTTAGCAGATATATGGCTAGTTAAGATACGAGTCCATACCTTGGTGTCCCAATTCTTTACTTATTTAAAATTGGTTCAGTCAGGAGAAATATTACATCCATGGATGTGACATAAAATTGAGGTAAAGGAAAGGAAACTAATTCCTTATGTCCTTATATTTTTGGTGCAATTACATGAAACTACAGTTAAATAAACTTATGTGCTGTGTCTAATAAATATAAATATAACTCCCTATTGGCTAGAAACATTAAAAATACTTCAGACTGTTCTAAATACAGATTTAGGTAGAGTGATATAGATTTAGGTAGATTTAGGTAGAGTGATATAAAATACAGATTTAAGTAGAGTGATATAGACTCCCCCCCAAAAGGAAGGAAGGAAGGAAGGAAGGAAGGAAGGAAGGAAGGAAGGAAGGAAAGAATTAAAGAAAGAAAGAAAGAAAGAAAGAAAGAAAGAAAGAAAGAAAGAAAGAAAGAAAGAAAGAAAGAAAGAAAGAAAGAAAGAAAGAAAGAGAGAGAAAGAAAAAGAAAGAAAGGAAAAGAAAGAAAGAAAGAAAGTTAAAGAAAGAAAGAACTTAGTCTGGAGGAAAAAATAATTGTGAAAAAGTTGGAATATTTTGATATTTCACAATAAACATTTCAATTCCAAAAAAAATCAGAATTTACTTCTCCTTTATTTTCAGAAACATACTAAACACTCTAATATGAAATACTCCAATATTTTTGCTTTAAATAAACGAAGTCTTTTGTCTGGCCCTATTTGATACCTTTTCTTGAACTTTTTTTCTTTAGCCAAGTACTCAAAACTATGTCTGTGTCAAACAAGATTATTGACTTTTTTTCTATTTCTTGGAATTTCTATTAGGTCTAGCCATCAGTTAATCAGAATGCTGAAATACATACAATTAAATCCTGCTTCTGTGTAGTTCCAGTGCATTTAATAGAGACACTCTCAGGAATTTCTGTTGATGTCTGCATATACTTAGTTTCCTCTAAAAAGAACAAATTTGTATCTTCATGGTAACTGCCAGATGAAAGGGATGAAATTATGGTTGTACTTGTCTTCTAAGAGGTCATGTATCCCAGGTGTGAAAGAAGAAAGAATATGTAAAAGTGTTAGATGTAAATTGTATAACAGGATGCCAATTTGGGCCATGTAGCACTTGTGACAGTCACATCAGACACCTGTTTTTCAGCTCTTGCATATATTCTGGACAGTGTCATATCACAAAAATGATACTATCTGTACCGTGATGCCTAAAACACAACTTGATAAAAGCTCTCTTAAATTGAGAGTTACCTCCCTAAACATACAGGAGTAACAGCTCCTCCTAGAGGTAAATCTCCGGCCACAATTTTCACAAAATAAAGCAGCAAAATACCAAGTCTATCATACAATTAATTATAAAAGCCAGAGAACTCTTAAGATTAACCCACTTAACCAGAAAGCCTGGTGTAGAATATGAAGCCTGTGAGTCACTACACTCAGTGACTGTGAGTCACTGTGTCACTACAGTCTATATAGGCAAAGTCTGAAAAACACTACAGAAAAACTGCAATACTAAGCTAAATACTATTCAACATCTTGGGGTTTTCAGGAAGGATTTTAAAAATGACAATACCTGTTCAAAAATCTACATAAAGCTTAACTAATTTCTGGGCTTGCTTGAAAACTGTTGGAGTTAGTAACACTAATTTAAAAACAGGAACAGTTTTTTCCTGTCCCAGTTTCGCATTATTGTTTGTGCTATAATATGCCAAAAGCAAGGTAAAACAGTTGTACAGGATTTTTCCTAAGTCATGTTGTAATGTCTCTATATTGAAATTTACATAATTCATACACTTTTCATAGCCAAATACAGTGCCTTGCTATAATGAAACAAGCTAACATCAAATGTGGCATCTCAAAAGTGTTTTTAAAGAGGCATTGTAGAATTGACTGTAGTGGAACAATAAGGTTCTCTGTAGTTACTCGGCACTACATCCCTACTTTAAAGGAGGTATATATAGTATATATTACATACTATACTGTGTATAAAATAAAATATATATTAAACAGTGTTAGGGATTGTCCCCTGAAATTTTATTTTGATTACTCTGGTGCTGATGTGCTAGAACAGCTCTAGGCATACTCTGGTGTGTGACAGCTCCCCAAAAAGATTCCTGGGCACAGCTCAGGAGACAGCAAGAGTCATTTCCCAGAAAACATTCTGGATGTAGCTGCCCTGTCCTGAAAGACAAGATGAGCAGCAGGATATAGTGCATCCCATGCCAGGGGGCCACTGTGTCAGAGGATGTTTTTAGGTTACCATGGCAGGCAAAGTCTAGGACAGCAATTCCTAGTCACTGGAGGGAGGTATAGCATACACTGCATACCCCCAGATGCATGTCCTATAAACGATTCCTGTCCTCCTGCCCATTCACCAACCTACCTGGAGACTATGGAGGTGCACAAGGTCTTCCTCCAGCCTAGGTGCCCAGGTTTCTCCTGGAGAAGCCATACCCTCCAGGAGCACAGTGCACACTTTCCTCCAGAAGCATGTGTGCTGGGGGAGCCAGTCTGCGGGTGCAGTGTTGATCCATCCCTGGCTGTACACAAGTTCGGCAGCTTACAGCCCCCAAACTATATGTGAGTGATGGATGACTGCCCCACCATTGCCGTACTGGGCTGCTTCCTTACATAAACAAAGCATTACTTCAGGCTGCTCTGCTGCATCAAATGCAACTTAATTGCTCTTTAACATTTTGTTGTTACAGAGCATTGGCACAAGGATAAAATAACAGTGTGTCTGAACTGAGGTTAATCCTGATTAACTATCACTTTAAAATAGTTATCTTTTGCTCTCAGCGTTGGCTTAATTTTCTAGCAAAACAGCAGCTAAAACAGTCAATAGGAAATAATTGCCTTTAGAATTACACAGGATTCGGGATCTGAAACATGATTTATTATTTAGCACCGGATGGCATAAAAATAACCAAGAATCTCTAAAAGCATATTCTGAAAAAATGTGAGGCCACAGTCTGCTTGACCACTCAAAACATCAGAAATGTAGAGGTGTAAGAATTGCAAAGCTCTCTCCCTAAAATGAGGAAGCAAAATGCCAAATACCTGATTAACTTTTCAAATGGATATACAGCTGTGCTACTCTCAGTCCCCTCCCCATATTCTTGTCCTCTCGTAAGGAACAGCAAAATGCCTCTCACGATTTCACTGATTGTGAGGGTCTCCAAAGTAGAGGAAACAAAAAATAATCATTAAAGTCTCCAGACAGGAGATTCACAAAAGGATTGTTTTTTAGCCCAACCAGCTCAATGCCTGAAAGCAACTATTTGGCAGAGGTTGTCTGGATTTGTGATGGAGTAAGAATTAATTTTATCAGAGGGTACAAAAGAAAAAAGAAATTACTGATCTACTGACTGACCACATGTGGTTTTGTTTTGTTTTTTTTATCAACATTTTTGGTTTATGATGAAAAACAAGGTCCTTATAGTTATTATGAACATAAAAATATCTCCTAAGTCCAGGCACTTTCTTCTATTTAAGAGTTCCTAACAATTCTACCTATTTTCTGGAGGTCACTGCTTTGAAAGCATTTTATAGTTCCTTCCTATGATCTCTAGCCTAGCTCACCAGGGGATAAATCAAATCATCTTAGACAGCCTAATACTCAGTGGTCTGCCTTCAAACCTGGTATTGGAAATGTATGGTATTAGTGGGTAAGAGCTACACAGCACATTGGTTTAATACACACTCTGAAAAAAAAAATTTTGAACAGGAGGACAAGTTACTTCAAGTCCTAATTTTTCTTTTGTGCCAGATAATGCTTCAATTGAGGATTATCCTAATAACTGTTTGCTTCCCTTTATGCTGAAAACAGATAAATAAAGTTTCCTAATAGCATGACAAAGTCCATTGAGTCAAGACAACTTAGAAATCATATTTGAAGTACCCAGGAGGAAAGGTGTGGTCTCTCCAACAGTTATTCTTGCATCATGATGGAGAACGTGTTTTCCAACCTTTACAAAGGTCAGCTAAAATATGCATAGAGTACATTTAGATAGCATGAAGTGTGAGGGCAGAGCTGTATCTGTCTCAAGGTACTAATACTTTTTGTGAAAATTAAATTGCCCTGAATCCACATGAGATTCTGAAGTGCTAATGTTTGTGCGAAGAATATTCCCCAGGCAGATACATCTGTTTAAAATGCATGTATTCATCCATCTGCCTTGTGTAGATTTAAACACAGGAGTTAAGAGTGAAATAACATTTTTCCTGAATTAGAACACAATTTGGTGCATGTCAAGAACAGGAAGCACAACGTAGTAAATTACACAGAGTTAAAATTGTCTCCTTTGAATTCAAATGACAAAATTTTCAGTGTTACGTTTAAATGACACCAAAATGTGGAAATCCTCTGCTGGAACACCATCTCATAGACTAATTCTCCAGTCAGACTGAACCTGACTTGTTCTTTTTGTTTGGTTGGTTTTTGTTTTTATTGAATAGGGGAGCTCTGTTTTGGGGCTGCATCTTCCTCAAGCCCATCTCAGTGGCTCCCAGTTATTGCAGATGATAGGGTACAGTGACTGACAAGCCAGAACATCACAGACCTTTTAATGTGGGGGATGTTGTCTGTGTTTCAGCAAGGAAAGAAGAGAAGTACACCATACATGCTGATTATGCACACACTGGCACTGCATATCTGCAAAGCCCTGGGACCTGCAGTTTATCACCACACAATCAACCCTACACAGCTCCCAGGCTTTGCCTCCTGAACTGAAGGACTGCCTTTGCCACAGTGCCTGCACACCATCCTGCTTTCCCCCACAGAAGGAGAAAGGGCAGCCCTCACTCTCTGTATTTCCATTTTAAATCATTTTTAGCCTTTTGTTCCTAATCAAACTAAAATAGCACTGTACTGACTGTATTGTGTCATTTGTTAAATTACAATAGTTAGAAAAGAAGGCTCATTCCATTTTAAGCTTTTTTTTTTTTTTTTTTTTTTTTTTTTTAAAAGCAATGCTGACAGTGCTTAGGAGCTGAGCGCCTGATTAGGGGGCTAGCTCTGCCTTCTGGCAGCAGGTATTACACTGCACTCTGCTGGTTTTGCCATACATTTTTGCTGATGCAGCCACAAACCCTTTCTTGCCGCAGTTAGAACATTTAAGCAATGACTTACTGAAACAGGAAAGGGAGAGGGCCCTAATAAAAGATAAAACACTGCCAATCTTTGAGCCTTGTACAAGTGGCAGTGTGCAGCCACATCTCACTGACAGAGCTCTGGAAAAATCAAGCTTCCTTCTCTGCTTATTCTACCATCCAACTCCCACCAGCAAACCTGCCTGCTCATTGCAGGGAGTCAGGAACAACTGGAGCATACTGCTGCCCCCTCTATGCCCCAGTCAACATATCAGAAAACATAATATAGCCCTTCATAGTTGCATAAAGCCTAATGATTCATTTAAGGAACAACTTAACTGTCATACCAGTGAAAGAACTTGCCTATGCATCATAGAAAAACAAACAAACAAACAAACAGAAACAAACAAACAAACCCATGGCTAAAGAAGTAGCACCAACTAAGAAGTTCATCATGTTAGGATTTTAAGTACTGCGATATACACTAACATATAAAATATTTTTCAGCCATGCTATAGAGAAACAAGGCATACTCGACTACCTCCAATACAGAAATCTTTTCTTGGATCATGTGCCTATTTCTAGCTTAAATTAGGTGGGATAAAGAAAACGTATTGACCAAACCCACACATTTTCAAGCATGTATCAATTGCTTCAGCTACCAGTAGCTTTCCCTGAGAGAATTCCTTTTAGTCTCCTCCAAATCACCTATCAGAAGTGAGATGAAAGATGAAATGAACCACTACCTCAGTGCAGGCTCCTATAACTGTGAGATGTGCAAAAATTGTAATAAAAGCTTCAAATCCTCTTCTTTTTTACTGCACATTGGAGATCTTGAGCCCAGGCTCCCAGATGAGGGAGCCTAAAAGGAGCAAGAGAGTGGCACTATACAATATTGATAGCACTGAATTAATGCAGAAAATGTGGTAAATTGAGCACAAAGCATCATAAAAATATGAGACAGTGAAACGAAAATGATCTGGTTACTGTATAGGCTTATGGGCCCTGGAAGACAGCAAACGGGATGGATGAAATTGTGTCCAGTTACTACTTTAAGATGACAAAATGACGTTCTAGTTTTGGTGCCTCAAGAATTTTTCCACTGGGATCAAGGAATACTCATAGGAATAAATATCACACTTGCATCAGAAGGAAAAGTTCACTCCCTAAGCTTCACTGAAGCACTAAAAAGGTAGCCAAGAAATTCCAAGGCCGTTCTGAGTGGCTGTGGATCAGATGACATGCAGCTCAGCACTTTGGTATGAACAGCTGAGAAGAGCACAGAAGTGGATAGGTAGAAAACCCTAACTGTTCTACTTCTAGGAAAAAAATAATACTTCAAATATGCATGCATAGAGATATTTATGGAGGATCCAGAGTTAATTGATACATGTTTATCCTTAAAACATTAATAATATATATGTATTAAGCAAATACATATCATTTCATTGCCTAATACTAATACCACTGATAATAGCAATGTAAAACACTATCAAAACATTCTTCCATGTCCTGCAAGCTGATTTGCCATCTTTTGGGAAGCACAATACAGTTGATGGTCAAATTTTGAAATAAAATAGGTTAGTAAAAAAGATCTATATTCAAGCTTATATTTTTGTTTGTTTGTTTTAATTTAATAAACTGTATAAATCTATGGTAAATTTATCATAGGTCTATAGGGTCTATAATTCTCCAATGTCCAGTTCTCCAAGTGGAGAAGGGAGACCTGTCAGAGAGAAGCAACTAGCAGCCAAAAAGACCACACTACCAGATAGAATGAAAGAGAAACACAGCAACAGTATCTGAAGAGGCCAGCTTGGTTGAACATAAGGGACCATGTACGAATACATACAGATCTGCACCTAGTAAACAGTGGATGATGATAAGTGTATGTGGGAACCAGAGTGGGTGCCAATAAATCACTCTAAGGTATGTCTGAATAATCCCAAAGCTGATTGTGAATGGCATCTACATGACTGATAACCAGCAAAAGAAAGAAAAAAGCTCCAAGATGTTATAAGACAATAGCACCCTTCAGTCTGATGGTTACTGATGCTCAGAAAGCACCATCCACACTAATCCTCATTTCTTCAAAAAGCCATTTACTCCCAGAATGTCACAAAAGGGAACTATGTTATGTATCAAGCACCAAGACTCACCAAGTAGCCACTTTAGAACACTAACCAAGGAAGATAAACACAAGAACAATCATTGATTGGCAAGAAATAACCTAAATTTCATCCATCTCCTCAGTCACTCACATCCATACATCATTTCCCTTTTTCCCTGCTGTAAGGAAGAGGAGTATTACAAAAGTAACGCTAGTGGGATAAAAACAGCTGTGTTGAGATATCTCACAGATACAAAGAGCAGTCAGCAAGTTACTCATGTCCTGGAAGTTGAAGACTTTGAGGTACCTGTAAGTACTCGTAAGTACTCAGTACTTATCTCAGAGGTACCTGTAAGTACTACTAGTCTCTGAGAAGTATCCCTTAGGAAGCAACAACAGAGTGTTTCTGGCTGAGAACTTCCGTACAGGAATACGCTTCTCCCATCCTGAGCTATGGAAAGGTGAATCACAGAACCAGAATTGTAGGGGTTGGAAGGGACCTCAAGAGATCATTTGGTCCAACCCCCCTGCCAAAGTGGGTTCCCTACAGCAGGCTAGGTGTCCAGACGGGTCTCGAATATATTCAGAGAAGGAGACTCCACAACCAATCTGGGCAGCCTGTTCCAGTGTAATGCTAGCAAATGGGATGCTAGAATCAAGATGGACTTCATTTCAGGATAACAAAGCCATGTAGTGCTTCCCAAAAGCAGACAGAATGCCACTCTTATTTTCTGTACTAATGCCACAGGGCTGTGCTCAGGGCTGCTTCCACTACTGACACATGAAGACAAGGTAGAAGATGAATGTTTGGCTAGACAAGTGTTAGCCACAAAGATTCCAGCTATGTGAATACAGCTGATACTCATGTTCTGGAGAAATTAAAAACATCTTTTTTGCGCGTCTCTTCTCTAGATGTTAATTTTTCTTTTTGAATACCACTGTTATGTCCTCATTTTAATTTGGATATTTTTATTTTTTTTAAATCTAGTCATAGGTAACAAGTGATATTTCAGTGTTTAAGAAAATCTAGTATTAGTTTTAGGAAGCTGGCATTTTCTATACTGCAACACAGGTATTTTCTATACTGCAAGATTAACATCATCATAAAAAATAAAATTAATTAAATTATATATTTTCTTTTCTTTAACTAAAACGTCATTAGTTTTTGGAGAAAAAACAAGTCTAGATCAAAAGGAAACTGATCCTAACATGTAATAAAACAAAAATTGATGATTGGGTATCTTTGCCACGAACAGTTAAATTTCTGATTACCTTAAGTAGTTTCATCATGACAAGATCATAAAATATACAGACAACTTTCCACTTTGCCAAGAAAATAAAATTCTAATAAAAAAGGAACTACTTATGTCAGCTACTTACCTCTATCTTACTATCTTCTTGTATATTGCTGGAGCTAAATAATAGAAACACCTAATTTTTCATTTTCATTTCATTTTCCTGATCTAATATCCACCTACTTAGTGAACCTTCTATAGCTTAAGTGTGAGAACAACAGAGAAGTGTGTTGAATTTAACAACTCTCTTGCAGCATTTGTATGGTTGTTTTATTGTATTTGATATAAAATATTTTGTGTAGAGAATAAAAATTTGTTGAATTCATCAGAATAACCTACCTATTTATATGCAACACGTGTACTCCATATTTGCTTTCAACTCTGTACTTTGCTGGATCACTTGCAGGTGTAATCAATTCCTCATTTTTGTACCTGACAATCAAGAAAAAAAAAAAAAGAACTAATAAGCAGCTTCTATTCACTGTAATAATTCAGTTGATTTTTACTCAGAGGTATAATTTATTACCATCTGAGTTGCATATTTATAAATTTTCTCTACCTGTGTACTTTCCAGTATGTATGGATAGATACACATTGGGCCGTGAAAGTGAAGGAGAGTCACCACTGCAGTGGAAAGAGATGTGCACCCAAACCAGAAAAGCTGGCAGTAGAGAGAAGGCAGGACGTGACTTTGAACTTTCCAGTCCACTAGCCATGACATAAGATGGGAAATAAACTTTGATCACAATAAAGCACTTCAGCTCAAAAAAGGAAACAGCAACAGAATAGTGCCTCAGGTTAGTTATTCACAGTCTGCTCTGTGGACGTCCCATATATATATAGGATGGTGCTTACACAGCTTCAGGGCTATTACGTGACTTTCCACCTCAACAGGGGCTGACGCAAAGTGAACACACAAGCAGTCTGTGAAAACAATTGTCTATGACAGCAATGGTGCTGTGCAAGTTTACCCAGGCTTAGCAAGTAGCCTGTGAGCTTTGTGTATTGGGATTTTTGCTACTTCATTTTCAGGAAAAATGAATGTCCAAAAAGACTGGAATGCCTTCCACAGACTGCCTTCTGAAATATTCAGCTCTGCTTCTCACAGTGCACAGGGCCATTCATCAAGCTTTCCTCCCACTCCTTCCACTGTGGTATCGAGTGCTACAATCCAGCACATATATGAGGATTAAAAAGGGGTTTTAACATAGCCATTATGTATGCAACACTTATCAGTTATGCCATAGCTTCCAAATGGAAAAAGATTAACAACATTTTTAGAGGCCTGGATAAGTCCAGTCTCTTACCATTGTACAACAGGGGTAGGAAATCCTTGTACAGTGAAGCAAAGACTCACAGACATCTTCTCCCAGACAGTGTGAGACCTCAGGCGCACTAGGATTTCAGGAGCTCGACTTATTCTTTCCTCAACAGCATGTCTTTCCATAGCCATATTTTCTTCTACCTATTAAAAAAGGCAAAACAACAAAAGCAGACGTAGAAAGGAAGCATTTAGCACCAGACTCAAAGGGGATAGAAGATTTAATTTTAAATCCACAAGATTAAAAGATGCTAAATCCCTAACAATATTTGAAACACAGACATTTTAGTATATCTTATAATTGTGCTCGCATAGGAACAAAAAAACTTGAGTACTGTACCATCCTTTGTATAGCAAGTCTATCCAGTTGTTCCCTAGCACGGTGCCTGGCTGTGTGAATCTCTTTTTCCAAAGCTGACAACTCACTGGCAAACCGGATTCTTTTCTCTTCACTAGCATGAGACTTTTGTTCATGAGTCCTGTAGAACATGAAAAAATATCAGATAAGAGTAATCAACATGAAGCTTTAAGATTATCGCTCATACACATTAGGCAGCTGAGGGTTCTGAAACAATATCATCAGGATATAAAATCTAGTTTAGGAATTATTCTTGGAGTCTATCTGCCTATCCTAATCTGCATATCAGATAAATATGAATTTTCCTTCACAGTCTTCCCCCCCGTATATATGGTGCCATAGCCCCATAGCTCTTGGAAACTAGCATGGTGACACTGACCTGGCACCCCATAGTCTTTGTCCTTTGGTAATCGCGATCAAGAACCTAGTTGGCTTCCTTCTGGCCCCTAACTTTCCTCCCCATAGATGCAACAAGGCAGTTGAGTGAAGGCATGTTATGTGCCTACGTCACACTGTGATAAGTGTTGGGCCTTGGTTTTGATATGCCTTTGGCTCTAGCACATGAGAAACACTGCTAGCTCCATGGGCTGCATCAGTTGACCTCACCTGAAAGATACAGACTAAAGAGTTCGCAAAAGCTGTCCTGGGACAGGAGTGAATGGGAAGTGATGCAAAAACTGGTAGGCCAAGACAACCTTTTGAGCAATCTCTGGGTTGTAAAAGGCTTAGTGAGCCACTTCAGGAAACTGTGAGGAAGCAATTCTTATAAAAAGTTAATCAATATTTTTAGGAGGAGCTAGCTCAGGCTCCTTTGTTCTGGATGACTCTATAAACAACTTATGGTACTCTGCCTTGAAAACAGCAAGAAAGTAAGGAGCTGACTACAAGAAATTTCTAATACGACTGTCATTATAGACTCTCAAATTATAACCCGACATGTAGCAAAGCAAATGAGAAGACTTACATGAACTTCAGCGATCAAGCTGTGATTTCTCTGGCATTTTTTTAAGTATTTATTTTTGCCATTTCAATGTACTTTGAACACCAGCCTTATTCTGCCATGTATAATTTTATATTGATAAAATTTAAGACAATTTAAAAAATAATATATTATGCGAATGAGTTTGATTTTCCTGGAACATTCCACTTCCAGGGTATATCCTTCAAAACAGTCAAAGTACTAGAACCCTATGTATCTGTATGATTCCCTTGATATATTTTCTATAAAGATGGTAGAATTTATTCTTGCAACACATATTCTCTGCCTTTGTTAAAGTCACTGTAAAGCATGGCAGAGCAGAAACAGTCAAATTCACTAACTCTAATATTTCTGTCAGCACATTTACTCTAAGACTTCATATCAAGTCTGTAATTGAGACATGGTGATAAGCCCTCTTGGTATTATGGAAAGAACTCAATGTTTAAATTGACCCAATCCAGAAATGCAGTAATAGTGTAGTAGATCTGTTTGAAAATGTTTGGGATCCTAGGCAGATACTAATTTCTTTTGGTATTAAAGCTGTTTTCAAGGGTCAGGCTAGGGATTAGAGGGAACAACTCTGGGCTGAAATATAAGACTGAAAGTGACACTCAGTCATTTAGTATTCCAGCCAAAATAGATTAGTGAAGAACAGTGACAGAGAAGACTCCAGTCTTGCCAACTTTGAAAAGAGCCCTGGCAAAAGAGAGATCCTAAATGGGACCAGAACCACTACACAGGTCAAAGCTTTACCTTTTCCTGGATTCTTGCATTGTTTCATGAGCCAAGGTGCGTGCCCTCCTGGCACAGAGTCTACATGTTGTTTTTCCCAAGCCAGATGATTCATAATAAGCAGCCTGTCTAGAAGCAGCCCTTCAAATATAAAAGACACTGTTATAACCTAGCAAATCTGGTAAAACATGAACTCACTAAAGTCAAAGAAATTACTTTAAATGAGCTGAATTCCATGACTGACCACTGTTCAGTAAGAATGCTAGTTTATGCTAGTGCCCTAGTAGCTCTGATTCTCACTTGTCCTTCAGAGGCCTAATGCCTATCATTTGTCGTTGGGGATCGTTAGGCATTTTACTTCATTCAGTTCTATTAAATTTATACTTAGTCTCCAATCTTTCAAGTGCTATTCACTGTACAGCGAATCATGAGGGACCAGGTCATCTAAGAAACAAGGCAGAATCCTTATAATACTGTCTATTTCTAAATATTCCTGCCTCTCTACTTCATATAACCTTCCTCAAACTCCCTTCTTTCAGAAGGGAATCTGGACAAGCTGGACAGTTAGCTAGGCATCGTAATTACTGAGGAGGGAGCACAGTGATTTTTAAGCAACAAAGATTCAATATTCCAGGCTTCAAGATAAAAAAAAAAAAAAAATGTATCTTGTTACTAAAACTCTGAGATTTCACATAACAGGAATTGAAAATGTTTTGTTGTTTTGTTTTGGAGGGGAAAAAGGAGAGAAAGAAAGAAAAAAAAAAAAAAAAAAAAAAGCCACCATAATTAGAAATAGCTAAATTCAGGAGTAGGAATAGCCAAATTTAGGAGAAGGAATATCCTCATGCCATATGGAATAAGGGATATTATGCTTCTATGATTTCCAATTAATTTCATGGCAATTTTTCTTAAGTCAGATTGAGCTTCAATCAGAGCCTAAAAAAAGGAAATTCCAAGTTGGAGGTAGTAAACAGAATGAATTCTCAGATCCATCTCAGATCCAAGGATCTGTTGCTGCATAGCTAGAAAGTCTAGCTGTGCTGGTAGAATACTGATAAGTAGCATCCCTGTGGAAGGACTTGGAAGGCTACCATTCTGAGTATGTCACAAACTGGAGAGAGGAGGATGTAAATATCTTGAGTCTAAGAACTATTTATCCAAAATAGAAGCATCTCTATGTTACATATGTGAAATACACAGTACTCACTTTCTTGCTGCATATTCCTCAAGTACATATCTTGTCTGAATATTGCGATAGGACTGATCAAAGTGTTTGTGCCTTCTCTGGTAAAATGGCACTGCTAGTGATGACATGCTTCAGTTTGTTACAATCAGCAGTTCCTGCAGGGAAATCACATTCAGCCATATGTTTCAGACATTTAGGTTTGATATTTTCACATACATACATATACGTGTGTACAGGAACAAATGTATAAAATTTCATCACTTTGTGACAAATAGAGACATCAATTATACATATGCACATCTCAGACTGTATCTTAGCCACACAGTAAGTCAAGGAATTACAGATGATAGAACTAGAAGGTAAATTGTTGGATCATTTTTCCCTTCATGTTGTCACTTAACACCTCTTCAGAAGTTTCCAGGGACAGAAATTTGACAGTTTGGGGGGCATTTTCTAGATATTTCATCTCTCTGCTCTTCAAACGTTTTGCTTTGTCCTTGTTGCAATTTGCACTCACTGCTTCTAGTCCAGTTCACCATGACAACACAAAATAGACTATATCCATCCACTTTTGTAGCAGCCTGTTGAAGGTTTGAAGATTTTTTTTTAACATCTTTCAGCTCTCTTATTTAAACTAAACAAAGCTAGGTTTTTCAATTGTTTCTCATGATTTTTCTAGACCTCCAATCATTCTGGTTGTCCTCATTCATAATTTCTCCCACTGTCAGAGAGAAGCAAATTCCCTACTATAGTGTTAGAAGGCAGAGGTGTCCACATCCCTTTACACTCATTAGGAATTTTTCACTCATTAGGAATTTTACACTCATTAGAAACTTTTCACAAAAGTTGGTAATGCTACCAGCCATGTCCTGAGTAGGTACCAGCTTGTGTAACTACGATCTGCTTCCGTCAGTCCCGTTTGCATAATCATTTGGATATGGGGCCCTTGGTCTAAATGGCTGTGAGTGACTCCAATAGGCAAATGAACAGCCAACACTTTCCCCAAGAAATGGCTGCACTTTGGTAACAACAGAAGCGATTTCCATTCATAAAGTCTATAAAGCAGCTTGCGCCAAATCCTAAAGTTTTTAGTTAGGCAGATTCACAAAACATCTGATTTCTTCCTGAAACATAAGGGAAATGCCCCACCTATTATGTGGGTTTTTGCCAGGCAACTCTGCTGGGGCACAGACAGAGGGGAGCCTGGGACCCACCTCAAAAGTAAAGCACCACTAGCTCACCCAAAGGACACATTAAGAGGGTTCCAAGGCCCAGGGGCAGTAATGGACCTGACTGACCCTGCTTAGCCCTCCCAAGGCCTTCTCCATGGCCCTGGATGTCAGCCCCCAGGCCTCAGCCCCTGCTTCAGTTCCCCACAGCACTTCCCTGCCTGGCCATGTGCCCTGCTGAGAGGAACTTGCCTGAGTGAAAGCCTCAGAACCACACCAAATGTCTGCATTTGTCATAAAAAGCCCCAGAAGTAGGCAGTTTTATGACACATATAAAATGAAAGCTCAATAGAATTTGAACAGAAATCTTATAAACTCATTGTAATACAATGTGAACCCCCCTTAATCAATTTCAAAGGTTCTGATACTGACCAATTCAAATCTGTGTTCTTTTTCCTATTGTATACCTGGATAGGTATACATGCTTTAGGGAGAAAAATGAGTAGTACACAGTTTAAAACTAGAGGAATAACTATTTCAGGAAAACGTGTTTCTGGTAAAATGAGATCTAATTCAAAATTAAAGAAACTCAGTCACCACTTGATTGTCAACTTTCAAATTTCAAGCATTTTTTTTGTTTGTTTTATTCATCTTTTTACTACATAAAAAGTACATGCAATCAATTTAGTTCAGTAAAATACTGCTGCAAATAGTATTTTAAATGTTTATTACTTATGCTGAAAGCAGTGATGTTTTCTGTCAGGTAACAGAAATTATCTCAGGTTTTGAAAAATCATTTGCAAAATCTCCATCTAAGAATAGGAAAGCAGATATAAAATTGTTAGAAATCATGGATATCATCAATAATTTTGCATTTAAAATTAATGTGACTTTTAAATGTTTCTCCTAATTGTACTACTAGCCAGACTGTACATGCAGGAATAATCATTTTGTACATTTTGTTGCAACAATTTATTCTTGAAAAATGAATGCTAGATTTCTTATATCATGCTTTTAGGAAGAAGCACATAAGATGATTCATTGAAAAACTGCGATTATAAGTTTAGTAAATCCCTCCTTTTTATGTGTTTATTTGGCAATTTTGCCTGAACCCTTCAAAATCACGCCTAATTAATTAAAAGCAAACAAACACGCTTTTAAGTCTAAGAAATTGAAAGTTAAAATATGGTAAATTATCTGCAAATACACTATTTCCAGCATATACAATTATAAATTCCAGCTGTGTCTGATAGTTTGTTTCAGGTATTCAAAAGCTGAATCTGATGCCCCCATGTCATGACATTCTCACATCAGCTAGTCTTACTTTTCCAAGAAAAATCTCTCTGCAGGTATATTCAGATATATTTAGGAGGTATAGTTAATTGCAGAAACATCTTAGGGGAAAAAAAAAAAAAAAGACGTAAGATTTGGAGGTGAGGTTTTATAATTTACCACCTGACAGCTGCACCTTCTGCACAGCCTATAGTTAGTTACCTTTTCAATCCTTTTTAAAGAGATATGAGAGCTTTAAGTCACGAGTGTGCAGGAATGAGAACTTTAGGCAAAATACCAGGCACTGCAAGACAAAAATAAAGCAGGTTGACAACATTAGAAATAGGCATTAAAGAAATATATTACCACATTTCTAGAGGAATAAGAAAGTTAACATCATCCAAATGAGTATACCATGGTTCAATACCTTGCAGAGGTGTGCAATATTGAGCTGACATGATCCTATTTAACTCCTTATATGAGCAACACATTTTCATGGCTACGTAAATGGTTACACAGACACAGCTCTGACTTCTCCTAATTTTGGTATCTGTACATGACATGATGCCTGCAGAGATCTAATACTTATTTTCTTCCTGCAGTCTAACAGTGTGACTATTGTGTACATTACCTTTGACTTTCCCCTAAGTTTGTATGTTAACCAGACAGTTAATGGTATAATGTTCCTTCTGTTCTATTTTTAATAAGCCCTTTCACTTAAATGAAGGTGCAAATGGCAAACCCATGGATATAGCTGACTCAGCTGTTAAGAGCTACTCATGTTTACGTGTGGTCCAGTTAAACAATTCTATGAATTTATCAAGATGCAATTTATGTGTTGCTGTGTATATAACTGCCCCTAAGATCTGATGTATAAAGGTTGCAGAGTAATGCCTGTGTCTGGATGGATCACAGTCTGGGTTATTTTCATTTCTGATAAAATATCTTAGCCATTTACAGTTCAGCCTCTTCCACTGAATGTAAAACTTACATTTTAACTAGTGTATCTTCTTCTATTAATCAGCACCCACGGTTTCTTAAAATTTAGGTTCAGATGTTCTTCGCATTTACCCAAACAACTATAGAATAGAAACAGGCATAGCCCTTTGCTCCCAGCCTCCATGCAAGCAATTAACTGAGCTTGTTAGCAGCCAGACTCATTTTGCCTTCTGTTAACACAGAGGGGAGCTGCCTGGCAACAGTTCCAAATGTAATAATCATCAGTTAATTACAATGATGCTTGCAGAGTATGTATTTAATACTTAACAGAGATGCAACAATGAGTATAGGAAAAGAAAAATCACAGACCCACTGTAAAAACAGCTTTAGCAGAGTCTACAAATACCATAGGGTATCGAGTTTGGGATAAGAGAAGTGTCTATTGTCTTCCTAGGAACAAGATGTTGACTGGTTTTCCAGTTTTCTGTTAATATACATTTATGTGAGATGTTTGAAACATATCACAATATTTATTCAACTTGTCAGTAAAAGAGTTAGGTAACAGGATATGCAGATGACAGCTTAGCCCCACTGAAGTTACTGACTTGGGTAAATCAAGATTTTATTACTGGCAGTGGCTGGAGACATACTTAATGCTGGCATGTCAATTGGTGGAACTGACCCAATAGCAAGATGGAGGCAATGCTCTGATAGAGGCATCAGGGGAAAAGAAAAAAAATCAATTTCCCAATGAGAATTTAAAAATTCCATAAAAACGTTACAGAAAAGATCATAAACAAAAGAAAGACAATTTAATTGTTTGAATAATTCTAACGAATTAAAAAGCAAATATCAAGTTTTGGTCACCAAGTTCTGCTAGAATGTGACTGCAAGAGTGAACTGAAATATATGGTCTGTGTGTCACAAAAAATAAAAATAAAAAAATTTGAATCCATCCATGCAGATCCTATTAACTTCCCTGGATTTCAATAAAAAGATCTAGAGTTACAGGCCAAGGATTTTTTAGGATGTTCCTCACAAATTTAGTTTCTCACCTTCAGTCTTTTGGTGGAACATAGCACAGTTGTACTCCTACATTTTTATTTTTAATTCCTATATATCTCTGTGATTGTAAATGGTGGTCCTGACATCAGCAGGACCTAAAATGCACTAATCTGTGTGCTGTATAAACCACTCAGAGGACTATTAAATGCAAACAAAAATATTAGGCCAACTAAAATGCCCTTAAAGATTAATGATATAAAACACAGGTAAATTAGACTAGTTTACACAAATATATGTTTCTTCACATTTAGTAGCATGTATATGACAATTTATGTGCATGAATAAAAGTGTAAAACTTACAAGTAGAGGGCAGAGTTCCCAGGCCAGGATATGCATAGCTTCAAGCCATAGTAATACTAACCTGAATAGAAAGCAATAATCTAGGACCATGTGACAGGGGGCCACATTCTTGAGCTGGAAGCCAAGGGTCTGATATAGAGACATTGTTAGTTTGATAAGTGAGTTAATTTAAGATTTAAAGGACAGGCAGTAAATTCTAGCATGATCATTCACCTAGCCTCAGAGAGCAGGCACACCACCAAGTAAATTGATGGATGGGATTGACAAATGCCATGGGAAAGAGAACATGGTTGTGCTCACCATAGATAGAAAACTTGCATTCGTACATTCAGGAGGCTCCTGTCATGAGAGGTGCACTATACAGCATGTACTTTCTCTGCCTGACCTGCCAATGTTATACCATGGAACTTGCACTTTCTTTGCTGATCTCTGTCCTTGTCCATCTGCAAGTGCCAAAAATGTTTCTTAGGTTCTGCCCTCACGTAGCCTATCTTCCTCATTCTGGCTGAAAGATCAGTACATCCTGCTCCTAAATGCACATCCTCATTCCTGATCTTCCTCTGCATCTCATCTTTCTTAAATGTCTTTGAACTTTTACACTGAATCAAGAGTTTGTCCTGATTTTCCCCATGACGTAGGAGCTGGTCCCTCTATCTGTCTGTGGTTCTGCTTCCTGTTCTCCACATCACTCGAAGTTTTTTTGGAAGCTCTGGTTTTTCAACTTATATGCCCATCATACATTAAAGTCCATGATATTTATGTGATAAAATATATTTAATTCCATACTACCTATATGTCACAACAGAAGATTAAAAAATAAAAATAAAATAAAAAACACCTCCCAGTCATCAGTTGCTTCTAATGACCTTTTTAAAGAATTATCGCTCTACCTCAGAAAACATATGGTCCTTTCCAGATGGTTATATCAATCCTGTAGAAATTACAACAGATACATAAGAACATTTTCCCCCAGGAAATTCACTTTGGTGGAAATCTTGTAAAGCCTGCATGAATCATTATGTGGCTCCTAGACACTGCAGTCTAAAACAGAATAGTATGTAAAGGGTCTGGTAGCATCTTCCTCATTTCAGTAATAAACTTCTAAAATGCTAATATTTCTGTTCAGTCTTTTATCTCTGTATGTGTGTTTTTAGATCTTATACAGGAAATTAAGCTCTGTGTATCAAAAAGGATGAACTAAAAAGAAAAATATCTACTGTCATTTCCAAACACTTGTCTTTCGCATTGAAGTTATTTTGTTTCTCCATAATAAAAATTCAGTTTCTTTTTTTTTTTTTGACAACAGAATACAAATGCTTCTGAAATTAAAAAAGCATATGGAATTTCCAACGCTTAAACCATATGGAATTCCAGACATTAGTCATCAAGCTCTGAGACTCCTTGTCTTTTCTTTCCTTGTCTTGTCTTTATCTACATCATTGCATCATATTTTACTGATCACACCTCCTTTGTCTGGAAATAGTGTTAGCCTAAAAACTGGTTTTAAACAAAAATCTTGTGGACAACAGCAACAGGTTCAAGTAATCTCCAGAACTAGACATTACTTGCCTCATTAAACCTAAAAAAAGAATTCTCTCACTGATTTCTAGACAACTGAATGTCCAACAAAGCAACATTTTCACATCACATATGTCTATTTTTGTTAATAAATTAATATGTTTTGAATAAGCAGACATTTAACAACTCACAAAATAAACCTGCTTGCAAAGACATACAGGTATATTACAGGTATATATAGCACATATATGATTACTTAGAATGTGAACCTTGACCTTGTAACAGTCTCTGAATGGTTTGTTTCACCTTCTAAGTTAGTGTGGAGATGATTTGGCATATATGGTGCGTGCTGATGGTCACAGCTGTAACCACTGATGGAGTTAACCCCCAGCTATTCTCTGCAGCATGTAGATAGGAGGCAGAGACATGGCTCTGTTCCCCTGCGTACCCTTCTCTCCAGTGAAGTCACTGCAGTGCAGAGGAGTACCAGTTCTTGCATGCTTGCTAGTCTAAAAAAAAATACATAATTTTGGCTTTTCCACAACTCTCACAATGGAAGGGAGTTGAGATCCCATCCTCATCATCTAATCAACATATAACCTAGAGAGAACGAACATTTAAAGAGAACCATCCATTTAACCCACTGATGTAGGTACTTTCTTATCAATTCGTAATGTTATTTCACTGGGAATTAAATGAGTCTGAATTTGGCCACATTGACCTGACATTTTGCCATCCTAACGCTCCAAATACAAAAGAGTTGCAACAAGTTCCAATAAAGTTTTAAGATTTCCTTTTACTGGGCTAGTGTACTACATGTCTTCAGCTGGACAACAAGGAGTGTGAGACAGTGAGATAGTGAAAGTCAGTCACTTCCCATCATCCCAAGCTTTATTATCTCTCATTATGATATTTTCATTGGCTTGCAGGTATTATCAACCCACAGGCAAAGATTCAAGAGCATGAACAGGACTCTATCAGTGGTATTTAGCTGGAATCTTCATGTGGCACAGAACACATCACGTAGCCTAAAGCAATACAGACACCAGAAAAGTGTCTTCTGAAGATGTATTGAAAAGTAGGATAGACAAAAAGTAGAACTTTCTGTCCCAGCTACATTCTGTTCTTCAGCACACCAAATAGCTTTGCCAGCTACTATAGAATGTATTCTATGCTTAATTATTTGTGCACAGACTTCACAAATATCATGCTTTATCTCTTCATACAGCATAAACCCACAAAAAAAAAAGTGTCACTGTCAATATACATGCAACTGTGAAAGCACATTGGCCAATAGAACTGGAGATTGGTATAACGTAGTTCTGTAAAAGCAGGAAAAAGAAAAAAAAAAAAAAAAAAAAAAAAAAGAGGAAATGTAATATGCAATAAAATAAAACTGACCATGCACAAAATAAAACACTTTCCTTTTTGTTTGTCTTTTCATCAATTAATCTGTATCCCTCTTAATGCTGGTTCTCCCCAAGGAAGAGGAATAATAATTCATTTTGCACAGAAAAGCACCCAACACTTTCTCCATAATCCCCACTTGGTCTGAACTAGAACAAGCTATATAAAGAAGGGACTTACCAAGGATATAGAAATATTGCAAAGCAGAGACGAAGACCAGCCTTTCCCGGCTTAGCAAACTCTGGCTGAGGAAAATAAAAATAATTCCCCTCTCTGAAGGCTACTGCCCCTTCACTCCCATTTAAGGGCAGATGCAATGCTATATTTAGCACTAACCAAGTGATTCTCCCAAAACTGAAGTCAGCATAATAAGCAATAAGGGCATGATATAAGGGTGGAAGAAAAGCCCTATCCCATATGCAGTTTTGAGCTGTATTTTTATAAAAGATAGACCTTACTTCTAAATAAAGCAGTTTCAATAAAAGTGGGGTTTCTTTTCCCAGCAACACCTAGCACATGGAAATCTGTTTAATGTGAGAAAACAGTTTAAACATTTTGTTTAGAAATGGTTGAATTTTTAAAATAATTAGTAACTTAGAAGACCTGTGAGGAGCCATAAACTCCAGAATCATATTAGAGATATGAGATTCCCTTGGTGCCTCAGGCTGTAAAATGAGCCTCCCCGTTGCCTCCTTAAGAACTCCCTGGATTTTGAAGAACACGGCTGCAATATGTTAAAACATAGCAAATATATAAAAAGCCTATTAACACAGGCTTAAAGAAAGCCCAACTGCTACTCACTGTTTCCATCTCCGTAATGTCACCAGTCAACCCAAGAGAGTTTTCTCTGCTTCTTGTGGGTAAAATAGGAGAAATTAATAATCAGAAGCATATACAAGCAGAGAAAAAAAAAAAAAAACATACCCAAAGCTCACAATTCTGAGAGACTGATGGTCCCTGATTACTACCAACTAAAATGGAGGTTTGATGCCTGTAGGGTTCATAGATTTACATCTGGCAGCTCCAAGGCAGAAGCATGGATGCTATCATCACACAGCACCATGGTGGTGCTCAGACACATCCAGAAGAGGTAGAGGAGCAACATTGGTCTGCAGAGCTGGTGAGCATGGGCTCAGTGGTGATGCCCTGCTCTGGTGGTGAGCAACCCTGTAGGGTTTTGTCTGGTGACATGACTGCATATAGAATGAGGGAAGGGAAGGGAAGGGAAGGGAAGGGAAGGGAAGGGAAGGGAAGGGAAGGGAAGGGAAGGGAAGGGAAGGGAAGGGAAGGGAAGGGAAGGGAAGGGAAGGGAAGGGAAGGGAAGGGAAGGGAAGGGAAGGGAAGGGAAGGGAAGGGAAGGGAAGGGAAGGGAAGGGAAGGGAAGGGAAGGGAAGGGAAGGGAAGGGAAGGGAAGGGAAGGGAAGGGAACTCTGACAAGTCTTTGTGACAAACATAAAGAAACAATCACATTCTCTTATTATGTATGGAAATAAGGATAACATGTCTGGGAATATATGGCACACGTAATCACACCTCATGATTGGGCTCATAATGACATAAATAGTAAGTCAGCAACATCTAATAAGTAAGCAATTAATTAATGTCCAAAATATTGAAAACAACAAGATCCATTTTCAATTCACATATACAAGAAGGGGATCAAGACCAAAGTCACTAAGTGGCAATTAAGATCTTTCAGTGCTTGCTATAAGAAACTTTAGTACATGAACAGTGCACTTCTAGGTCACACTTTTTTTCTAATGCATACATGTCAGGGAAGCAGAAAAAGATGTGGAAAAACCTTTAACCAGCTGATTCTAATCACATCTACAATATTCATCCGAGGTGCTTAAATAGGTCTGGTTAAGGATTTTTCCTACTTTCTTATCATCAGAGACTACCATTTGCTTGACACAGACTTCTGCCTTCCTCCCATCGATCTTAAATTATAACTCAGTCTGACAGAATTAGAACTGCAGAGACAGACGCAGTGGAATGAGTGCATATGCACTGAGCGTAGATGTTACTTCAGAAGCAGCTGTCAAAGTGATTAGTGTGTAATAAACCAGAGCAAACCTACTTTACTTACACAGCTCCCTCTCTCCCATTTTCCTTTGGGAAGGAAGAGGTTGGTTTGCAGGAAAACTTTAAAGTTCTCATTACACTCCCTGCTTTTAATTTCTTGTTCTATATTTATTATCTATAAAAAAAAACAGAGGAATGTACAGCCTGCTCTGTCTGCCTTTGCACTTGAGCTCTCTTCTATTTTAAGTTGTTTCCTCAGGGTGTGGTTGGATGTCAAAAATGAGAAAGTGCAACCTAAGGGATGTGGGGAACAGGCCAGGGGCAGGACCCAGTCATGCAGGGGTGCTGGCCCCAGGTTGTCTCCAGGTAAGTCAGAAAAATAAATTATCTTTTTCATTATAGAAATTCACAAAACAGGAAGGGGAAAATACAATATTGTGTTATTTAGTGATAATGAAATTGAAGTGGCAAAGCACCTACCATTCAAAAATTATTCATCATTTTAATCATAAAACAATTTACATTATGTCCTCACACAGGCTGGCTTCCTCCCTGATGCTGAAGGCACCTTCCCCTGATCCCCGCACTTCCCAAACAGAAATTCTTTCCCAAGAGGTAATTTTTTAAAGCCAAGATTAAGCAGGGTATCAAAAGGATTATTCAAGCACTTAAAACTGAGCATGTGCTAAAATCCTTTAGTGAATGTGGTCTTTTGGAATTACCCCTCAACCTTATACCAATCCCTTGATGTGGGATGTTTAAATGTATACAAGCTTAAGTAATGGTTTAGCTATTCCCATTAAGGGGGAGTCCAAGACCTGAAATGGAGTTTAGGGAAAAAAAAAAAAAAAAAAGGCATTAGCTTTGTAGCTACTAGGGGAAACATCAAAACAGCATTGAAATGAAATGTAATGGTATTAAAAGATGTATGTTTGTTGCCTTCAAGGGTGCCTTAATGGTGGCCTTGTGCTTTTGCCTTTCTCCATTTCCAAAAAAATGTTATTCATCTTTGTAAGGCAGCTTCTGAAGTCTGGCTTTGTTAATATTTTATCTCTTGATTTCTTCAAATGCTTTTAGTATATTTATAGTTTCATATGAACTAAGAGCTTGGAAACTAGAAATGAAATTCCTCATTTCAGCAGCAGTCCTAATTATTTACAAAGCCCTGTGGTGAGATTTTTAAAGCCACATCATAAGAATAGATCTTGTACACTAGCAATAGTTTCTTGGATTTTTCTTCACAGTTACCCAGGTTTTAGCATCTCCCTTGGCATTATGAATGAAAGACAAAACAACAGATAAAAATCCAGCCATATAAAAAAGAAATCAGGCTCTTTCCTCAGTTACCACCTTCAGTCAGAAGCTCAAAATTATCTAGTATGAGGTCCAGGTATATGGCAAATATAATGGTTTCCCTGTACTCGGCTCTGGTGAGGCCGCACCTCGAGTACTGTGTTCAGTTTTGGGCCCCTCGCTACAAGAAGGACATCGAGGTGCTTGAGCGGGTCCAGAGAAGGGCGACGAAGCTGGTGAGGGGCCTGGAGAACAAGTCCTATGAGGAGCGGCTGAGGGAGCTGGGATTGTTCAGCCTGGAGAAAAGGAGGCTCAGGGGTGACCTTATTGCTCTCTACAGGTACCTTAAAGGAGGCTGTAGCGAGGTGGGGGTTGGCCTGTTCTCCCACGTGCCTGGTGACAGGACAAGGGGGAATGGGCTTAAGTTGCACCAGGGGTGTTTTAGGTTGGATCTTAGGAAGAGCTTCTTTACCGAAAGGGTTGTTAGACATTGGAACGGGCTGCCCAGGGAAGTGGTGGAGTCACCATCCCTGGAAGTCTTTAAAAGACATTTAGATGTAGAGCTTAGGGATATGGTTTAGTGGGGACTGTTAGCGTTAGGTCAGAGGTTGAACTCGATGAACTTGAGGTCTCTTCCAACCTAGAAATTCTGTGATTCTGTGATAATGTTCGCTATTCAAAAGGGCAGAATATATGCAGTACCCTAAAATTGTCTTGTGAATCTAAATGATTTAATTCACAAAATGTTGGGGGTGGATGCTCTTGGTTATCAAGGTTAGCTAACAAGAGAGCAGTAACAGCTGCACATGACTGCTGACAGCCCTGTAAATGTGTTCCTACAGCTGAGCACAGATCCCCAGGGGAAAACACACCTGACTGCCTCTCACAGGTGAGCAGAGGACAACGCCATCCCAGCTCCTAAGAAGCTTGCATAATTCTTTCTCTACCTCCTTCCTTCTGCTTCTTTTCATTTTTCTTGATGCAATGGCAATTCCTATTCCTTTAGTAGAGCCTTTTTGTTTTTTGTTGAGTGCCCAACTCACAAGTATTTTAAGGCTGGCTACATGAAGCTGCACACTGCTGAAAGCTCAAACTAACCCTCCCAGAAATGAGGACAGGCTGTGTCAAGATGAGCCCATGGGAGAGTGAGGATGTTAGGAGGAGAAGGAGGGGACACATGCAACCAAGGGAAGGCTGTGCAGCTCCTGGGAGAGAGGACAGCAACAGCTGCAAAAAGCACTTGCTGGAGGCAGTTTTAAGCAGCCAGATGAGGATTTTCTACAGGCAATTCTACAGAGCCAGGCTGACTGCATCCAGAACATCAGACACTGCCAGTATGAGCCCTCAAACAAATGCTAAAATACCTGAATATACAAAATGTTGCATTATTTTCTCCCTGCAAAGTAAGATAAAGTGAGCCCCTTGGCAACTATCCTTATTTATACTTAAGGCAAGCATGCCCATGAGTTGCAGTGAGTCAACCTTTTGAAAGATATTTAAGCTGTAATGTGTCACTCTGCTGTCCAAGGACCTACTCTGGAGCACATCAGAGTCAGCGGTAAGGTTTTACTGACTCAGGAAAGCTCTGAATCATATCCTTCTTGATTTAATGCCTCTATAAAGAGTTGACAGAGGGTTAGGTCAAACACAAACTGAAAATATAGGGTTGCCTCATGCAGCAAAATGTTTCAACTTCTTATTTTGTGAGTTACTGGAAGTGGCAACAAAAATATATTTTCCACTGCTTTGGACAGCATGAAATACTCAAAAGCTGGTAACGGGCTGACAGGGATATTTTAACCAAAATCAGGTTTTCACACAGTAGGATTGCTTACCTAAATACGTTTTGCTAAATTTTAGGGTAAGCTGAGCAAGTTAGTCTCTTGCCAGTGACTTGAAGTTACTTCAGAAATTGCTATTTATTTATTTATTTATTTATGTATTTATTTATTCAAATCTTTTGGAAATTTTATGATAAAGCTTAATGAAAACAACAGCACTGCCTACAATTTGCTGACTGTGGTTAGTTAGACAAGCTAACTAGCCGTGGGAGACCCCACTAGCAGTATATAAGCAGATCCTTCTCCATTTACCATTACAACCTATTTTTCAACCAGGTACAGAGATAAGATAATGATTATGTCTTACCCTGGTACCTTTATTTTAGTATCACACAACACCTAGTGAAATGTTCTCCAGGTATCTGCTGTAGCAACCCCAACCTTTATCAACTAATCTGAGTGTCCTCCACCCACCTGGTACCCCTGCCTGGACTCAGGGCCTGTTGAGTGCATCCTAGAGTTTGCAAATGACACATGCACATCCCACACACACTCATTTTGGGGAAGATACAGATACTTGGCACCAGGCACACAGGCTGTCACCCACAGCCCTGCCCCCAGGCACCCAGTTTTTTCCCCCAGTAGCTGGTTTGGGGACACACACCATTTGTGGCCTAGTGGCTGGAGGTTAAATACCCCCGCTGGTTTGGAGACACACACCATTTGTGGCCTAGTGGCTGGAGGTTAAATACCCCCACTGGTTCCAGTCACCGGCTCTGGGGCTTTGCTGGCTCCAGCAGCTGGCACCAAATTCACTCACACTGGTCCCCCCAGTAGCTGGGGGGCACTCACACACACAGGATGGAGAGTGAGGTTGCACAGAGAAACATTTTAAAATGGGTATAAAGAAAATAGGACAGACAGCCGTGATAAGGCACAGGGCACAGTCAGACAAGTGTGCTTATACACAACAGGCCCCTTTAACACCTGTATCTGTCTCTTTCCTCTTTTGTTGCCCCCCCATTCCCTTCCCCCTAAACACTCCTTCATCAGTTTGCACAGTTCTACCAGATCCTACCCTCCCATCCAGCACTCAGGATCCCCCCACAATTTCCCTTATTTCCCCAGTTTACAATCTTATCAGTTGCAAATCCAGGTTAGCCTTTCTGGGATAGCCCATCAGTCAGTGTGACTTCTCACAGTCTCCATCACTGTTTGTCAGGTCTGTGTCTCTGTGTTTGTTTATTGACCACCTTTTCTCATCCTCCTGATTTTAGGAGCTCCTCCATTAGATTGCGTTGCTGGAATAAATGTTCTCCACCCCACTACCCTTCTCTAAGGAGTGCCACAAACCAGGTTTGTTACTGGTTATTGACTTTGTCATTGTTAGTCAGACAGGTTTTTTGTCTCTGCTTGGCCCTCCTCTTTTCCTCCTCATGCCATTTGACAAGGTCACATCACCTTACTGAGAAAAAACATTTTCCCATTCCACATACCTTCACGCAGATAACATGGAAATTATCTGCTCCTGCTTCACAGGGAAAATGGGAGAAGGAACCAAGTACGTAACAGATCACACGGCAGGTCACCTGCATGACGAGTCCAATGTGAGAGCACGTGTGAACACATCTAATGGTATCACGTTCAGGCATATCCTGCTATTTAGAGTTACTGAACTTTGTGTGACATGTCCATCAGTTAGTGTCACTGAAAGCATGTAGCTATGCAGTGTGTGGCCTCTGCCGCACATGATACACTATCTGACTTACATATGCATGTAAATGCCTTCTAGAGCTGTAAGCCTTCAGTATATGCCTGGCAGCAGGTAATTCTCATTAGAAAACATGATATTATTTGGTTCCAGGACTAAATTGCTCACATGCACAGCTGCTTAAAGGAGTGATACAGTGGAAATCTGAACAGGATTTCACTGTAAACAGGCAAGAACTATTGCAAATGCAGCCTGGGAACAATTTTATTTAGGAATGATAGCAGCTGTACCCTGTAATTCCCGTTCTTTGCTACTGCTGGAATTCTCTGAAGGAATTTGTAAGTTATATGAGTTCTGGAAGTTATAAATGAAAGGATTGAATTCAACACAAATAGGTACAACAATAAGTACTCTGAGATTGTTGGTCCAAGTAAGGCCCCCAATTTACAATATTTTTAAAGAGAGAATTTGGCATTTTTAGTGACAACAAGGGAAGAAGCCCCTGCTTTGAAGAAGTGCCAATGAGTCTCATTGATCCTTCTCCAACCGCCCTGCAGTTTCATCTCTGGGTCTTCAAGAGCAGTGCTGAAGTCCTGCTAGTGCTTCAAACTAAGATACATTTGGCACTTACCAGCTCTCACCATTACTATTACCGCTCCTCAGTCATTACACAGCTAAAAGTGTTCCTGATGGGAGGTTTTGCTGAATTCTTTGCCCATGCCATTTAGCTGTTAATTTACTCTTCTCACGCTCTGGCATTCAGTTGTCAATAAATCAGTCACCCAGTGTAGTTGACACCAGCATCCTTCATCCTCAAGTTAAAGAATTATTTGACTTCAAAGAATGTTTTTACCCAAGTAAAGGTAAGTCAGTTTTCCCACACTAACACTCCTCACTTTCAAATGCAATTTATACAAGTTATTCATATTTTATTATGTTTAGTTTTCTCCACAGGTCATCTAAACAATGTCTTGTTTTGTGTCCTAGGCTTGCTGAGTATTCTTCTGCAACTATATTTTTATCACAAGGCAGTATTTACATTGCTGACTAAAGAACTTTTACAGATAGGTGTATATATATTTTGGCTCCTACCTTACTAATATCTGAATCAAATCATTTGTGCATTATTGTAGACTTCAGATATACAAATAGCTTAATAGTATTACAGAGATGGCAGTATATTTTATTCTCCACAGGCAGCATAAAATCTATTTTGTTCTTGAATTTCTATTGCAATAAGGCAGCATTAGGTACCACTCTGGATTCTACTGTAATGTATCTAAATAATAGGTAAGCAGATTCTGTGATCTGCAAGACCAAAAAGGGCCTTCTTCCAGCTTAATAAATATCTTGAGGCCCTGATCACACCAGAGCTGCAGAGAATGTAAAGCTTTGAATGCTCAGGACAGCTGTTCTCCTTCCCTGCCTCAGTGGCCTGCCTGGTTATGCTTGTACCTGATCCAATCCACTGGCAGCGTTCCCCAAGTGACACAAATACTACAGCAGAGGAGGAGAGGAAAATATCTCAAGCTGAGTGCAGTCGTCAAGATGTCTGGGCATTTACAAGAAGACAACAACAACAGCAACATCATAACATGGCAGCAACCACTGGGATTGCTTAGGACACCTCAGGGAGTGACAGATACTTGCCCTCTCCCTGAGAAAAGGACACAAATTAGCTGTTCAGTTTCCACTGCATGGGAACTCTTCAGTGGAAAGATAAAGTTTGAGACCAGAAGAATCATCATGGCCATCTTATTTATACCTCACGGTCTATTCAGTTATGTTTGCTACTTTGGTACAGTGACATCATGAAATTAATAAAATGGGCTGAAGCACATTTTCTATAAAAGGAAATCTGTCTTCATTTGGATATGTACAGAGATTAATTCTTCCCTGTTCCTTGTACTTTGCTCCAACATTTAATCACATTTGCTGTCAAAAAGTTGTACTTTTTTTCTTGAATTGGAATTTTACCTAGTATCGCCTTCCATCCAGTAGTATTTGTTGGCTTCTCAGTTAATTTTTTTTAAAGGAAAAAAATAAAACAACAACAAAAAAAGTATTTTCTTCCTGTGAAGGTCCTCATGCACCTATCCTAGGGCCACTTATTAGGGGTTGGGAATGTCCTACATATGCCTCAATAATAGAAAGTATTCACCAAAGCGTTTACAGAATAAAACCCACTCTGTTAGCACTGGTGAGGCCACACCTGGAGTACTGTTTCCTGTTCTGGACCCCCCAAGTACAAGACAGATATTGACATACTGGAAAGAGTACAACATAGGGCCACAGAGATGATCAAGAGATTGGAACACCTCTCCTATGAGAAAAGGCTGAGAAAGCTGGGACTTTTTAGCGTAGAGGAGGCTCGGTGAGGATCTCATCAATATATATAAATATCTGAAGGGAGGATACAATGAAGACGGAGCCAGGCTCTCTTCAGTAGTGCCCAGCACTAGGACAAGAGGCAATGGGCAGAAACTGGAACACAGGGAGTTCCATCTGGACATCAGGCAACACTTCTGTGCTGTGCAGGTGATGGAGCACTGGCACAGGTTGCCCAGAGAGGTTGTGGTGTATCCTCATTGGCGATCTTCAAAAGCCACCTGGACATGGTCCTTGGCAACCTGCTCTGGATGTCCCTGCTTAAGCAGGGCTTTTAGTTGAGCCAGATGACCTGCAGAGGTTCCTTCCAGCCTCAATCATTCTGTGATTCTGTGAAATAGAGAATATAGGGATATAGGCAGATAAAGGAGTACCAGACATAGTACTGATCAGCAGCTAGGTATTTTCTGAGGGTGTGAACACCGCTTCACCTTCCCACTGCAACTGCTGGACAGAATATCTGTTTCTGACTATGATGCTGGTGCAGCCCACTAGCACACAGTAGTCAGGTATTCTGTGAAATGTTAGAAAGAATCATAGAATCATAGAATCATAGAATATCCTGAGTTGGAAGGGACCCTTAAGGATCATCAAGTCCAACTCTTGACACCGCACAGGTCTACCCAAGTTCAGACCATGTGACTAAGTGCACAGTCCAATCTCTTCTTAAATTCAGTCAGGCTCGGTGCAGTGACCACTTCCCTGGGGAGCCTGTTCCAGTGTGCAACCACTCTCTCTGTGAAGAACCCCTTCCTGATGTCCAGCCTAAACTTCCCCTGCCTCAGCTTAACCCCGTTCCCACGGGTCCTGTCACTGGTGTTAATGGAGAAAAGGTCTCCTGCCTCTCGACACCCCCTTACGAGGAAGTTGTAGACTGCGATGAGGTCTCCCCTCAGCCTCCTCTTCTCCAGGCTGAACAGGCCCAGTGCCCTCAGCCGTTCCTCGTACGTCTTCCCCTCCAGGCCTTTCACCATCTTCGTAGCCCTCCTCTGGACACTCTCCAACAGTTTCATGTCCTTTTTATACTGTGGTGCCCAGAACTGCACACAGTACTGAAAGGACTGAAGAAGAAGAAAAAGGTTTGCTTTAGGGTGTTTATAATTGTCATTTTCCAGACAAGGGAGGAAATAGAGTGATTGATTACACAATATTAGAAGTAGGCAATGAAATAACAAAGAAGTTTGCATTATATGTTGACCTTTGGAAAATCAATTGAAGATGAGGGAGAGATATAGGTCATGATAAACTTTAAGCAATGGAAAAAATAGTTTGCAGTAGCACATTAAAAGAAAAAAAAAATCTGAAGAAAGAAGAAACTTGTAGAAAGAGGAACCATGTCAAAAGAACACCTTAGGGTTATGATCTTTTCAGAAGCTTTCTGGGGGATACTAACTGAGCAAGACTGCATTGCATTCCTGTACTGCGATACAAAAGCCCAAACTTGAACTTTAGCTGTGTGCATACAGAAAGACAGTATACTGTGCTTTGTAGATGTTTGTTTCCTGTTTAATCTTAATGCAGTGAGAGTAAATGTGTAAAGAGTGTAACAATGACTGTGACAGCTTCTGGCTGAAAGTCTGGCTGACAGCTTGGAAGGTCATTTTTTCAGAGGAATCATGAAAGGAGCCAACAAACAAAGGTATGTGGAAGGGAAAGTAAGAACTGTCTTCTGGACTTTGTGAGTTTAAATGGACAACAAGTGAGGCCAGTTTTTTTTTTTGTGGATCTCTGATCTACCGTGTTTTAAACTCACAATACATCTGGTACAGAAATAATGCCTCCATTCCTGTTTTTTTAAAAATATGGCACTGAAAAGACAGCAAATCACTGCACATATATGTCCTTTCTAATAGAAAGGACATGTGCAGTGTCACACCTTTTCCAATGGAAGTATGGCAGAAATTTCCTAGTGTGTCGCATGCCCTGGAAAATAATTATGCATAATGCGAAACACATGGAGATAGTCCATTAAAGCCCCAGTCTCAAGTAATATAGAGCAGCTGTTTAAATATTTGGACTTCTGCCTCACAGTATGCCTTGCTCATTATCACTTTTTGCTGTTCCCCCCACATATCCCCAACTCCCTCCCTCCTTAATAATCTTCAAGAAGCAAGAGAAAAAGGAGGTCTTCTGTTATTGGTGCCAGAAAAGGAGGGAGATGAGAGGAGGACCAGGAAAGTGCTACTGTCTTTCACCACTCACCAAGACACAAAATCATCAGGGTTACATAGGGCTTACCAGCATAACTGGTTGTGCCATCCCTCAATCTACAGGCAGTCACACGTCCTGTTGAGGGACCTCAGTGACACCTGGAACACAGTGGGCTGATGCTGGTCCTGAAAATAGCCCTCCACATCCAGCCCTCCTGAACACATAGCTGCAGAGGTACCATGATCCTCTCAAGGATCCCTTAACCTGCAATTGGAAGAAAGAGGAAGAAAAATTTTCTGGCAAGCAGCACAACACATCTGTTTGCCTTGGTCTTTGAATTTTTCCTAAGCACCTGCTATTTGCTACAGTCAGGGAGAGGAAAGTAGATGTACCTCTGAATTTTGGTCATTCTTAAGTTAAGATAACATTTGTAAAATATGCACCGAGGGATCTTAAAGAGGAAAACATCAAAGAATTGGTTTGTATTCCAGAAGCTAATAAACATTTTTTGGTGAATGTAATCTGGTGAAAGAAACAACTAGGAAACAACAACTAAGTAAGGAGGTAAGACAAAAGGAAACAACAACTAAGTAAGGAGGTAAGACAAATCAGAGTGCACATAAAAGATATCAGAAGAGGAGCCAAGTACAATGACATCTTTCTAGGTAGATACATTACAGTTAAAGATCAACACCAAAGATCAACAACTCCCTCCAGGAAAGAATTTTAATAGTAACTGTCTTATATAAGGTGTTTACATTTCATAATATTCAGAATCATCTCAGATTTCTTTAAACACTCAAGGTAGTTTCATGACTTGATAATCTTTCCCTCCATTTACAAGACTACCGATTAATATTTCATTTGCCAACCTTGGATTAATTGTTATGTACATTATTAAAGTTTGCATACATAAACATTTCCAGTGAAATGCCATGAAGATGATTAAGGAATTGACAAACGAGGAGAGGCTGAGAGAGCTGGGACTGTTCAGCCTGCAGAAAAGAAATCTCAGGGGGATCATATGAATATGTATAAATACCTGAAGGGAAGCTGTAAAGAAGGTGGAACCAGGCTCTTTTCGGTGGTGTCAGGTGACAGAACAAGAGGTAATGAACACAAACTGAAATTAATGACAGTCTGTTTATACACAAATAAAAGTTTATTTCTGGTAAGGGTGGTCCAGAGATCCTTTCCCACCTCAACCATTCTGTCATTTATGATTATCTGCCAGGAAATGTGGCTCCCTGGGGCAGCCAGGCAGGGCCTGGCACCAAGCCCCATCTCCATGGCAGCTGGGGGCACCAGTGCAGCTCCAGCTCTGGGCACTGGGCAACTCCCTGGGACAGAGACAGGCTGAGGCTGGGTCAGCCAGGACGTGGGCCCACTCAAGGACCTGGCTTGGGAAATTTCAGATTTTTTTTCTGTTGCCAAACATCTGTACTGAATTGACTTACCTTTACCTCCAGGGATATGGAATTATTAGAAAAGGCTTCTCAGGTCCAAGGAAGTGTTTCAGGCCACGTGAAGATATATTTCCATTGTTTATAAATTCCTGGGTTACACTCTTTACTGGCTCCCCTTTCATGCTGGGAAAGCACAAGACGGCAGATTAGCCCTGGATGTAGGGCCCCACCTGCACTGCCTAGCTGGAGGATGAGGTGAGAAACCAGGCACGTACCAGCCAGGTGGCTGGTTGCGTAGATGCTCCCAACAGCCTTGTAGCTGTTACTGCTACTGGCTCACCAGGCCTGAGCTCAAGGTTGGAATGACGGAAGCAGAAGACCTTTATGCAAAGGTATCTTCTGAGACAGCCGAGCTGTCTCCTCTCTGAGCTGTGAGAGGAGAAATCTATGGCACTTGGTCACGAGTCTCGAGGCTTAGCACCCTGCCCTGCATCTACCCCTCAGCCCCATGCTGTTTGGGCGCATCTCTGTCTCCTCCGCTGCCACTCCTCCTCTTTGACATTAACTGTTGCATGGAATTAAAAAGAGACTAAATCTCCCTTCTCCAAATGGCTGTTTTTGACACCATGCCCAGCTTCTCTAAAATTTGAATATTCACACAGCAATCAAATAAGAGAGAGAATACAAAGATTAAGGCCAGGACTTGAGCCTCCGCTTGGGCATTTGAAGGAATTCTATTTATCATGAGTATCAGTACTGTCTCAATTTGAATACTTTTTCTGAAACTCAGAAATTACCCTATAGTGAAAAAAATATTTTCTGTTTAGTCTAAGAATGGAATATATCTGCAGTACAAAGGCTGTCTCTCAAGTAAGATCTATTCCCTGAAAACATTATCATCATTCACCTCTGTCAGCCCTTCACGCCTTTCCTCGGGAGCTGAACTAGGACAATTTTTGGACAGTGTAATAGCTCTTGTGGGACCATTCCAGCTGCTGTAACTCCAGCACTGCGTTTCAGATCATTTATTCTGAAAGTCATTTTTTCCAGGATCATTTATTTCAGAAACTTTTTTAGCCCTTACAAACTGAGAAACACAGAATATGAGAGAGAGAGAACTTCACGCCAATGAGCATAGGATTTGCACAAAGTTCTGGCCCAATCTCTACATGACTCCTGAGACAGTGTAAAATGACAGTCTATCAAAAGAGAGAAATGTAAGTATTCTGCAAAAGGGATGTCTGGTGTAGAAGGAGAAAAGGAAAAAAAAAAAAAAAAGCTAAAAAGAGGCTGAAAACTGATGGATAAATGGATATGGTGTCAATAAGAAAAAAGGATATGTCATTGGTCAATCACTCTTACACACACACACACACACTCACATGTTTCTCCTTTATATAAGGAGATGTTTCTCCTTTCTCTTTTATAAGCAGTAAACTGAAGAGTCAGATTTTTAATGCATGGAAAGACTTCCAGACACTAAATCACTTGTCCTTTTTTTCCCCCCACTAAATTAGAAAAAAAAATGCACAAAGGAAAAAGTGAAGAGAATAGCAAGGCCATGGTTCAACAGTCAAAGTTTAAAAAAAAAGGTTTCTTTCCCAACAATGCTCTTTTTATTTAAGTCAGACACTCATTTGTCTTGCAATATCTCTTCCTTAGGGATTTCATGCAGTGTGTTTAAATAACCCTGCTATACAGTTTAATGAAAATAATCAAACCACCCTTTGCAAAATAACTTCTTGTGAAATCACCCTGTTAAACAAATTCAGGAATACTCAGTCTCCACCCCTTGTGATTCTCTCTGAATGTATAGAAAGCACAGAAACTCTTCAGAAATTGCTTTCAGCAGGGTTTATTTTAAATTGAAAGACTGGGAGCCACAGACACTTACAGACACTCTCTTGAAAATAGCTAGTTCTGTAAAATACATTTGCCAGAGAAAACAACTTTATCCTTACCAGATAGTTTAGCTATTTCCTTCTTTCTTTTCCTTTCTATTTTTTTTTTAAGCAATTTTTTAGACAGCTAGGGCCATATGTTCTGTCTAGCTATCCATCTTACTCCCTCGGGTTACACTGAACTAAAGTGCAATAGAAACCCAAATTTGGCTATCTGAACTCATTTGACAGATTTACTAGAAAAAAAAAAAAAAAAGTCATTTATAAAAGTAACTTTGCAATAGTCCTAAAACCTTTTCCATTTCTCAAGCCACTTTATTTTCTTTTCCTAATATACAATTAACGGTTCATAACAGTGCCTACAGTGCTATCTGAACATGGTTACTGTCTTAGCAATCAGGCATATAAGCAGTTCTCTCAAGATAAAATACAGGTTTAAAATGCTTGGCTCCAACAGACCTTTTAATAGTGCTGGAATGCTTCCTATTTTCAAGGTTACCTAATAAGCCTCTTAGTCTATGGATTACTTTACAGAGTAATACTGACATCCTGGAATCGTTTACCAAGGATTGTGGAGTACTCAGTGAAATATTGCAGCCATTCCTTTAAAACAGCCAAAGTAATGCAGGAGTACAGAATGAATGGACATTTTTGTTTGTTTCATTTTGGTTGTTTTTTTTGTTGTTTTGTTTTTGTAGGATTGAGATGTGCTTCCACTATGTCATGAAAATGCTTTGGCACAGAATGCAAAATAACGTCTATAGAAAGAGAGGCAGAAACTAAATGACAAAAAATCAGCAGGAGATGAATGAACAGAGTGATTTTGCTTGCGATTATTAAGCTCAGTAAGGATCTTCATATCAGCTCCTTTTAATGTTTTCTGTTTCCCAAAGCAACACAAAGTCGGTTTTGGTGCTGCTCAGTGCAAGCTGATGCCCACTAGATGGTGCCCTAAGGCAAGAAGAACTGAGCTCGCACCGCCGGGTCCACACCGAGCAGCTGAATTTCCAGAGAAATAAGGCAAAAAGCAGTTTGAAATAGCAGAACTGCAAACCGAGCTCGAGCTGAGTTGGGAACTCGATTCATAAGGGGACTAGCACCTACAAAAACCAAAGTCCTTAAAAAAAAAAAATAGTTTTCTGTATTTTGTTGGTAAATATATATATCTGTTTATATATCTGTTTCTGACCACATAGGACTAAGGTTTTACACACCCACATGGGGGGACATCAACAAAATTACACAATACAAAGAGCATCATGTAATTCCTACCTGTTGGTCCTGACAACAGCAATGCCAGCATTCCTTAGGAAAATGTGTTCCCCACAAGCAATAGTCCTTGGAGGCCTTTCAGCTACGGGCACCTAGCCTCTTGCAGAAATGCATCAGCCTCCCTGCCTAGCCTTTTCTTCATAGATAAACTCCTGCAGAAAATGTTGATCTCAACATAAAACAAGAGAAGGGGACAAGAAGCAAAAATCTGTGCTTCACAGCTGGTGCCATTACCACTGATCCAGGACATTATTTGGATTCATATTCACTTTAACCCACAAGTGTTGTTCATTTAGTCCATTCACAGGTGATCCCAGGTGGTGATTTGCCTAGTTCCTTTCCCTACAACGTGAAAACAGCCTACTACTACTATAAAGGTTATCCCTACCTGAACTCAATACCATGGGCTACCTTTACTGCCAGTGCAGAAAGGCACTTCACAAAAGCAATTCATCCCCTTCGGACATAAATGTTGAAAATTGGTTGGTCTAGGGCAAGAAGTTCAGACCCAGATGTCAAAGTTGCAGAGGTCTTACAGGTGGGCAAAAGGGCCCTTGTACCTACTTCTCAGAGGAGACACACTTCCCTAACTTTTTATTTAAAAACACATGCAGTAGCCTTTTTTCTAATTAAAATCACAAGGTTTTCTCTCCTCAGGTTCAGCAGATTTGTAAGCCAACTTTACAACAGTCTATCTGAAAACATCTGATTCTCTTTTGTGAGTCTCCCACTGAAGTGACAGAATTTCAGCTTTTAACTTAAACTTTTAAGCCTAGGGTTACAAAGTCAGAAAGTGTTAACTGCAAAAACTTCAAAGGGTTTTTTTGTAAATTAGGAAAATTTGGGGTTGGGGATTATTAACACAGTAACCCTCATGCAGGAGAGAACATAAACCTTGACCCTTAAGCTAATTTTTCCAGTAAAAGGTTTTCACATGATGATTTGACAATACCATAAACTGCCCCACACAAAATTTTGTATGCTCTATTGTCTGTTTCTGTTCTGATGAAAAATCAAGCTTCTGACATTAAGCAGCTTGTGAGAAAATGCATTTTTCATATCAGATCTGCACAGCAACATGTGTGGTAGGGGCCACCAGCCATTTTAGGTGAAGACAACCTGGGCAGGCCAGACATCTCCTACTTGCTTGTGCCAAAATGGACAGCAGCCAGACCAAGGCTGGCTGAGTTGCTATCCTGTTTATGTCTGTCTGGACCAGACCCTGGAGAGCCAGCCTTCCCCAACAGCAACTTCTGAAGGCAGAAATCAGTGGCTACTCATGAAGCAAACAGGAGATTCCCAGGCATGGTAACTCAGTCATCAGTATTCTTACAGTGTTAGAGTGCTCCTTGGCACCCATTTGGACTAGGACACATTACTTTCCCAAAGAGTTCCTGAGTACAAGTGGTTTTCAGCATGAGCAAGGAAGCATTGCCCACGCAGGTTTGGATGTGGTCCTCATTTTCTGGTAGCGCAGAGAGTTTTATAGTGCAGATGTGGCCATGCTGTTTTAGGGAACAGCCACGACAGACATAACCCTGTTTATTTGATTTGTGTGTGTGTATACAGCTAGTGAGTGTATATATATATATATATATATATATATATATATATATGTATATGTATATGTATATGTATATGTATGTATATATATGGTAAGCCCAGACACTGGTGGATTTAAAAAATGTAGCACTTGCTGAGAATGAAAAACTTATAAGCAATATTAGCATTTCAAGTGAGGCTAGGATAAGAGATATGCACCTCAGAAGTAGTACAATGATCAAGTAGCCTGTGCACGTTTAGGCAAGGTCACCAATAAACTTGGAAGCCTGTAAGCAAGGGAGAAACAAAACTGACAAAATTAATATGAAGGAGTGGAATAATTACAGCGCAAATTCAGGATGCAACAGGAGCAAAGAAACCAAAACTGACCAGACTTTCCTCTTTTCTACATCCATACAGGTTGGTACAGGAGAAGGAACATGAGGTCCGGATATCATTGAGTATTTGTGGTGTTTAAAATTGGAAAGTTCACCTGAATAGGCATGCATGGAAAGAGGCAGTGGATTCTGATGACACTAAGTCTTCCTCAGAGCTGTGTAGGGCACCTCCAGGCTGAAGAACATTTTCTGTTTTCTTTACAGTTCTTTCAAACCAGGATCCTACCTCCTATCCAGTAATTTAAGGAAGTGGGAAGGAAAACTATTACTTCATCCCATGTATTTTTCAGCTTTTCTTTGCTGCCTCCTACACGTCATCTGCCACTACTTTAATCTGCCCACTCTCCCATTTTCATCCATCTCTTTCAGAGATCTCTGTCAGGAAGATTTTCCTTCATCACCTGCATGCCTAGCTTTGCTGAGGTCACTTTGCCACATGCCTGCAACTGTTTCTTCTCCCCACAGCATCTTCAGACATTATTTTCACTAACCATTTAATCAATTAATTATTTCCCATGTTTGCATTATTAACTCCCTTAGGAGTTTTTGATTTTCCAAGTTACTTTTCTTTTTTCCTTGATTATAACATGTCTAGCTTTCTCCAAATCTCAGCATGAGAATTAACTGTGAAAGGGTGAGCCACTTGGACAATGCTCTCCAGATAATTAGAAGCACATATCATTAGGAATATGGCTTCTTTATTCGTTATCCAGGAACTACTCTGCAGACTTGTGTGGCCTGAAGTTACTTCAAAAACTTACAACATGATGAGTTAGTGGATCCAAAACACCTTTTAGCCACTGAGATTAATAGTAACAAACTAATAAAGAAATGAGGACATTATGCACCCTTAGGTATCCTGATAGGATACTTCAGCATACTTTCCACGGTATCCAGCCTGAGTCTTTTCAGATGCAGAGTAAGCAGAAATAAATCTGATTTCTTTTTGTACCTCCAAATGAAACAATGAGAACAACTGATCTTTATCTTCTTCAATAGCAACCTTGTACATAATGGAAAACTTTCCGTCTTCCTGACTAAAAGTTTCATTTTCTAGACTAAACATACCCTGTGCTCTGAAACTTCCCTCATTTCCTAATCCTCTTACTCATTTTGCTGCCCTCTAGATTCTCTCTGGTGGGTCCACATTTCCAGCTAATGACAATGCCTGAAAGTAGGTGCAGTATTTCAGCTGGCCTCCCCCCTGCCAAGCAGAGGAGTTAAATTAATCTCCATTTTACAAATAATGCTGCTGTTCGGATTTTTCTTATGGCATTTCACATTTAATTTCTCATCTGCAAGAGCAGCATTTTGTGCCATTTATTACTTTTGCTTAAGCTTTGAGGGAAATATCTTGCTTTGTCTCTGCTTAGGGACAGTCCACAGGTTTTCAGATCTGATTTCAGACCTCTTGCTTTTTACAATATCTTTTCACTGCACGATTCCATCTCCAGAAAAGAAGATCAGAAAGAAAATGCATTCTGTTACATTCTCTGTGATAAAACAGCTGTGAAGAGCAGACTCCTCCTTGCTGTCATGAAGCTCATTTTTATTGCCAGCAACGACATATGGAAAAAAGCCACAGACACCCTCTGTGTGGATGATGCAGAAGGTAAAATCTGAAAAGGAAACAGGAGGAAACTGGTATGCTTGTTACTACAAGACAGGGACAAATATGAGACAGACCAAATGGTTAAAACAGGCAGACATAAGGTGTCCAGGACCTTGTCCAGAAAGTTGACATGAAACATTATATTACATCAACAACTTAAAAAATATAAACCCTACATTGCCTAAACAGTCTGGGAATGGGATGCAAGAAAAATGTCCCTTCATTATGTCCAGGAGATGAACATTGTTCTGGTGAACTCCAGGAAGAAAACTCAGAGTCTGAAGATCTTCAAGGGAATAGTATAATCAGATCAGCAGCCTGAGCTCATGCTGTGGAATATTTGTTTTTGTAAGTGCTCAGAGCATATGAGTTATTTGCTGCTCACCTGGAACTTCATGTACAAGGCAAGCTCAGATGTATCTCCCCAAAAACTTCAGTCATAACCTGGGACAGCAAAAGCAACATCTGCATCTACCAACATATTCACATCATTTTTCTTAATATCCTAGATTTGCTGCTCCCTGGTTAAGAGACGTTATGTCCTCTCTTGGTACACCTTGGAATACTTACATTTACTTTGTTTATGTTCTTTGTGCTCCCTTCTCTTGACAGAATTGCAGTCAGCTTGACCAAATCTATCCTGCAATTTCCTACATGTTTTCAAAGCCATTCTGAAAGAGATGAAAGGTAAAGCCAAAGCATTTTACTTAGCCCTAACCTGTTAAAGCAAAGTCCCCCAGAAAAGATGAAATTCAAGTATATTTACTGATCACGAAATGAGATTTTCTCCCTGGAGTATTTATCTTTCAGTGTTTGTTTGCAAACATGACACCAATGTGTCCCTGGCAGAACCACAGAATGGTTAAGGATGCAGGGAAACTCTGGAGGTCATCTGGTCCAACCCCCCTGGCTCAGGCAGGGACACCTAGAGCATATGCTTAGTTTCCACAAAAAATAACCCCAATGAACCCCCGGGTGAAAGCTGATCCCCTTGCTTTAAAAAATATATATATAAATAATTATTTGCACTTTCCATTGACTCAGCTGGGTACAGCATTTCACCAATATGACTATTTTAGTACTCCTAAGCATAAGCACAATAGCTTGCAGATACGAAGGTTATTCTAGTCAAGGTTTAATGATATTTTATACCTATTTAGGAAGAAAAATCATTCTTGTATATGTTACTATTCAGTACTCTTTAAAATTATTAAAGCTATTCAAATGCAGGAAAAAAATTAAAAAGATGGTATGACAGAACAATAACCCCTTTGAGGAACTGGATATGGTTTTAAGAAGTCCATGTATTTTATGTAAGTTGCAACGACCCCTTTGAACAGCAGAGGACTTTTCGTTACCCTAATTTGTCCCTTGAATGGTATCCAGCGAGAAGAACAGTGGGAACAGTGAGGAAACTCAGCTTCAAGGGCGAGCAAAGAGAAAGGCCCTTTTGTGCAACTGCCCAGGCAGAACTCCACACACTCACTTTCACACACAGACAAAAGGGGGACATGAACACTTATCTCTTCTGTTTTTTCTATTTTTTTCCAAGGTCTGCAGCACAAAATCCCTCGCAGGCAAGTTGTCAGCAAAGAGGAAGCATTTTGTATACAGAGGCCCAGCCTGAAAGATTAGCAATATCATTTACCACAAAACTGACACAGCAAGAGAAAGTGCTGTGAAAGGACTCAGTAGAGGAGAGGGCTGAGATCTGTGTGAACAAATAATAAGTACAGCTGCTTCTATAATGCTTGTGCGGAGCTCCCAATGATGTGCTTGATTCGCCACACTGCTGAGCCCATATGAGATGTCAGAGGAACTCCACGGTAGCCAGTGGAGAAGCTGGGGTGAATTAAAACTGAAGTAAAACTAGCATAGCAAAGTTAAATATAAGTCTAATCCTTCTCTCCTGCGTGCACATCACGCTGCATTGGTTCCTTTTGACTTCACTTGTTAAGCAAGACAGATGCACAGCAGCAACCGGGCTCTTTGCTGGGAGGAATGCAAGTGCCAGGAGATCAGAGACAGCAAGAGACATCCCTGCCTGCAGTGCTGATGGCCCACAGCCAGGCAAGAGAAGATGGTTTTCATCCCTGACCCCAGGATACTCATGCCTTTTGCATTAAAACTGCTGCATAAACCACTGAACAACACCGAGAGCAGGGGCCAGAAGTCTGGACCTGTCTGTAGCAGGGTGCAACATCAAGCACCTTCTCGTGTTGCCTCTCTCTTGTCCTGAATCTCTCAGCATCGTGGTGCTGTCCTGAAGAGGGGTGAGACTGCCTTCAGCCTGCAGATTTGAGGTGAATACAGAAGGTGCTAGGACTGGTCTCAGTGATGAAACTGCTAAAGAAGGGCATGGAGCACAACTGCCACAGATTTTAAAAGAATAGAGCCAGTCTCGCATTTGCAAATAGTGATTTTAGGCGGCTAACACAAGGGGTGAAACTCCACTGTCAATCCCAGTGAGCTGGAGCACTTTTCTTCCAAAGAGACAGGATTTCAGAAAAACCCACATTTTGTGTTCATCGGAAGATACTGCCTGCTCTGTAGCATGCCTGTCATTGTGAATCTAATTCATCAGTGCCCTGAGAACCTAAATGCCCCCTTGAGCACCATCAAAAACCTAACTACACTATTGCACAGATCTAAATGTACATGATCACCATGTGCCATCCAAGTCCACCAAATACTCCTGTCACACTTGTAAGGTCTCATTTACCCAGAACCTACTTTTTGGATCACATTTTGCACAAAATGCAGAGGGGGAGCCTTGTGGGTCAGAGGCAAGTGGTCAGAGCTGTAGTATAAGTGAGGGAATAACAGTTTCATCCCTTTTCTCTACATGGGGAAATGAGAACTCCTATCATCACAAGGCCTTTGTACAGACAGCAGTCCCAAAGGTTTTCTAGATGACTTTCTCACTCTTTTCTCTGCAAGCGGCAGCATATGGCTTTGGATAGTGAAATATCCAATAGGCCGTAACAGGGATATAACTATATATAGCCTAGTTTGGAGAGTAGTCACTGGGAGAAAAGGGACATGCATTCCTGTCAAATGCTCAGCGACTCCTTCAGGATTTCTTAAAAATAATCTGGAGTATTGACACTTCCAAGCTTTTTGGTGCCTTAAGCTGTAATATTTTGCCCATACCTGCTTTCCCAGTTAGCTCTACCGTGAAGCTTCCCTGAGTGAAACACAGCTTTTCCTGGCAGAAAACATTCTCTTCTTAATTATAGCACTGAACTTTTCCCCAAACTGGAATTGATAACACAAGCAGAACGACCTTCTACCAGTTTAATTTACTCCATCCACAGCAGGCCATTCCTGCAATCAGCTGTCTCCAGTTTGAAGACCACAGAGCTCCTGAGATCCCACAGCATATCTACCATCCATCTAAGTGAAGCACCAGCCCACCTAAGGTAAAATCCAACCTTCACACCCCTCAGCAACATGTATAGGTAGCATCAGAGTTCTTCCAGGAAGGACACCACCATCATCCTGCAAATAGGATGTTGGCATGACCAGAACCATAACAAGGACCATGAGTACCGCTTTTGTCAACCACCCAAACAAGCTCCCACAGCCAACATCTCCACCACCACAACCTATCTCCTCTTCCCTCAGCACTCCCTGCCCTCTGCTGCTGCCACAGGAGCTGCTGGGAGCAGCACCCCAAAGCACTCAGAAGAAGCCATAAGGAACAAGAGGGACACAAGAGCAGGCTGCAGCTCCTGCCCTGGCTCATGGCAGGCTGATGGAGAGATTGCCCTGGTGGCAGCAGAGCCTGTGGCCACAAAGGGGTGTCTGGTAATTCACTTCAGCTCTGGATTCAAGTACTTTGGATAGACTGGAGGCATACACAGTACAGGTTTAACACCCTCCTCCCAAACAACTTCCACCTGCCTGTACTGTATGCCACCAGTGTTTCTGAATTTAGAATAAGCTTGAAACAGATCACACAGCTCTGTTTTGCCAGGGGATCCAAATAAATATATGTATATATACCTCAGATATTTGAAATGGTTAAAAATAAACCATTAGTGAAACCATCCATAAAGCTGCCACACATTCAGTTTCCACCTTGAATGTTGTGCCAGCCGGTCCCTACCACACATTTGTTTTCTTCTCACAACTGTTCAGCACATTTCTTTGAAGTTCATTTCTTAGCCATTTTGCGCCCACTTTTGTAGCCCACCACCTTGCCTTTTCTTTCTCAGTCCCTTCAAAATCCCCACTTCCAAAGTCCTTCATATCCCATCAAGAAATTTTTGCAAGCATTTCAGTCATTCCTCCTCATCCTGATCTGAAGCCACAAAATACAAATGGTGCATCTTCTTCTGATGCAGCAAGTGATTTTAGGGAAGTGCAATAAGCAACGGCAAATATGTGATCCAGGGGAGGCGTCTGAGCAGGAGCTGAGCACCGCTCCCAGACGCTCTCCAAAGCTTTCATCTGTCACTCTCTAGCCTCTGCTTTGTTTGTGCTAGGAGTTAGGTAGCAGAGTAGCAGTTAGCAGTGCTGGTAAAGGAAACTGAAGGCTGGGTGTAGGAGCAGGCCTTCTGTCTGAGCACATTTCTTATCTTCCCTCAATGCTTATGCTGCAGTCATGTCTCATCTACCATGACAGATCATTATCCCTCCTGCATGTGCAGCACTCCTGCGCTGCCGGTGTCACTTCACTATTTGTCATCAAACCCACGGGTTCACATGTTTATGCACGTCTCAGCCGTCTTTTGCTTTACTAGTACTCACTCCATTTAGATTTATATGCCAACTACTAGTAGTAAGGTAATAGTTTTGTTCCTTCCATAATGAGTAATTTACTTCTGGAAGAACTTGATTTTTTAACAGTCATAGGAATATGCATCAACAGATTCAAAATAGTATTTCTTTGTCACAGGATACTTCTGAATATATATGTTTTTTATTTTTTTATTTTTTTCTCATAGATATTTGCACTGGTCAAACACACAAGCTAAATTAAACTGTTGCAACCAGCACTTCAAATTCTGCCTCCCATGTGTCTTCTTGAGAGGGGTTAGGAAGTGCAGTCCCAGCAGTCTCTTGGAGTTCTTTGTGCTAGATATCAAACCACACTATCATCCTCATAATTCAACCAGTAATTGTAACCACGGGATATTTTATTTTAAAATATGTTGGAGTATGTGTAGTCACAGTCACCTAGGAGATGCTGAGCGAGTAGGAGTTTAGCCACAGAGAGTTTTGACAAGTTGTGTTTTGCAGGGTGAATCAAATAATCCTGCCTTTAGCTGGGAAGTTGTCCATGTGACTATGGTAAAATAAAACATTACAAATTATTTCTTCTGAAAATGTGGTAGCTTACAACTGTGCTAACATCTGGCACTTTATAAATAGTAGCAAAAGGAGCTGGGTAGAAGCAGAAAAGGGAAGAACTGTGTAAAGTGAGAAGCAACACAGTCTGAGGAAATTGATGAGATCCCTGTTACCTAACAACAGACATAGACGTGAAATCTATGGCTCTTGTGTGTAACAGTGTGAGCTATTGCCATCAGTGCTGTGCCCATAAAAACACAAGCGAATACAAGAGAAATAAAAGTGTCTTTTGTGTATAGTGTATATATAGATGAGAGAGAGAGAGAAAGAGAAACAAGCAGGCATCCTTTAAAGAAAACTATAAACTTAAAAAGGTCATGTGAAAAGTGTCCTGCTTCTCCAAACAGAATAAAAATGTGGTGAAAACCAGAACCTTTGGGCTTAGCTCTGTTTGTCAACACAAACACTGCCCTGCAGACAAATCTCTGCCTACTGCCCCCTAATTAAAAGAGCTGTCCTGTAGTTTTCTGAGATCAAAGAGAGAAACAAAGGGAAAGAAAACTACATGGGGAGAGAGGAAACAATAGCGTCTCTGTTTCCTTTATGAAATTTACTGGGAGAACCACAGTTTTACTGCAGAACCACAGGCCTTTTCTATTTACAAAGTCAAAGCCCAGTGAAAATTTTTGGAAGATCCTTGTGCCAGATGCTGTTTCCAATTACCTGCACTCTGTGTTTTCTTAAATGGAGTTTCTACTGAAACCATAATCAGCCTGAAGTATGTAACGTCCACAATTGCATGCTTGGATCAGCAGGCTCTTTTCCATGTCTCTGGTAGCCCCATCCTGCAGGAAAATACCTTTTTACAGTCAAAAGAACATAGCTAAGCTTAAATATACTTGGCTTTAATTTTTATCTGGGACATTAGCCCAGGAGAACACTAGAAAGTGGACATAAGGGGAAAAAGGTAATAAGGATTCTTTCTACAACCCCTTTTCATGGGTTTTCCCCTCCTCCCAACCAGCTTGCAATAGTGAACATCACAGGCTACACAGGGCGCTTTAGCACCCAGAAGTAACTGTTACTTGCTGCTTGATAAATTCAGCATCTGCAGAGGATTTCCAGCTTAGAGACCTCAAAGTTTCCAAGTTAGGAAGGAAGGGGAAGCTATATATAGCAGAACTGCAGGAAGCAGCACTGTAGGTTACCAGGTTGTCCCTTGAAAAAGCACCCTGACAACCAGCTTGGATGAGGACAGAGTTGCCCATGTTGCTGAGGGGAACTGGCCAGGGTTGCCCCATATTTTGTTTTGAAATTTTAAGCCAGAAGTGCTGTGGCAATTACCAGCTGGCTAGCAGAACCAGGAACTGACCATGCAGTGAACTACCCCAACAAAAGCTCTTAAAATCCAGGCATAGGGATAGCTACTGCATTTTAGATATCCTTACAGCATCAGGTCCTTGCATCTGCACCTGGAAAGGCGCTGGAAAAAGTCACCCAGCAAGCAGATTCTTGGGAAGCACAAATCAGCACAGGCCTGCTGACTTTCTGTATTCAGATTTGGGTTCCTAACAAGATCTATGAAATCTAATAAATATGCAGACCCTTCCAGGAAATGCATTTGGTTGTTTCTTTCACCCAAATATTAGGATATTTATTTATTTATTTATCATTATATATTTTTACTGACAGAATTCTGAATTCTCTACAGTCCATAAAAAGAAGCATTTCAAACCTTCATCAATATTTTACCGTTATAGGAGTTCATCTGGAAGAGAATGAAAATGGATGTCCCACCTGTCTGAATTCACATGATGGACTCTAATGAACTGCTCAGTGGTTTTGGCTGTTGCAGTCAGGACAAAGACAATTAGCCCCAAAATGTTAAAAACATAAAGTGTTTTTGTTTGTTTGTTTGCTTTTAATAATAATAAAAAAAGAAGTTAAGATTTGAACATTGGTAACTTTAGTTATATGTAGACTATGAAATATTGAACTTCTCTTTAGAAAAGAGGAAGAGAGAAGACTGAGAGAAAGAACCTCACTTTCTTTCCACTTCTCTCCAGACTACGTGTCCTCCTACACATATACAAGAGGTGAAGGTAGAGGAATAGGAGCAGTATTACCATTCCCAAACCATCTATTCCCATGTATTAACTCACCTGGTTCTTCACCACAGCCATCTAAACATGAACAGAGACAGGCATCCCACTGTCTTTTCAGAGCTCAGTGGGGTCCTGGCTTCAGAGACAAAGGATGCTGTAAAAGGTCACAAATAGGGACCAAAGGAGGAACAGTTGCACTCTACTATTTTTATTTTGTTCAGATCCACAGGAAGAACATATTCTGTTCATATGGACCAAACATAGTAAAAAAAAAAAAAAAAAAGGGGTGGGGGGGGAACAATGAAGTAATGTGCTCTGCGGTGGTACCCAATATTCCCATATTTCTCAAGAAAAAATGAATTTATTTCCAACACTTGATGGGATGAATCACCTTTTTCCTCCCCCCACACTTTTCAGGGAAAACTGAAGCTTGAAAAATTTGTCCTCAGTAATAAATGAAAGTTCATGTCAGAACCAGAAATAAAACCCATTGCCCATATTTCCTATTGTAAGAGCTATAGAAATAAACTGTAACTCCTTTGCTCAGTCATTGCTCATACAGATTTCTGCCTTTTTCTTTTTTAGACTGAAGATGTAGGAGTAAAAAAAAAAAAAAAAAAAAAAAAAAAAAAAAAAAAACAACTTTAATCGGGAACTGTTTCCCAGGTAATCTGTACCTACGATTTCTTCTTGCTGAGAATGCTTCTATCAAGCCTCCTTTCAGTCCTCGCACTCCCTTCCTTCTCCACTGCAATGGCACAACCATGCAGGTAGACCCTGTACCAACTGTCTGAGCCTATTTGCCTCTTTAGTGGCTTCAGAGAGCCGGTGAACTTCAAATAAATAAATAAATAAAATTGCACATTGCCTCAACCTCTTGACATTTAAACTGTGTGGGAGAAGCCCTGAGACTGATGAGGAAACCTACAGGATATTCCAGCTGGTTCACACACAGTAGCAACATCAAAAGCAGCCAGTGAAAATACAGATTTTTCATTGCCCCTTCAAAAATAACTTCCTTTAGAAGTTCTCTTTTACCACATGTAATCTGAGCTCTTCTTTTGGCTCTCAGGAATCAGAGGCTACCTTGTAATTTGAGTTAGAGGAAGCCTGGAACTGTGCTCTCCCCGGAGATCTGCAAACAAGGAACAACCGAGCTGCTGTTCCTCTCTTGTTCTTGGGAGAGGGAATACACAGCTTCACTCCTTTCAGCTGGCATCAAGCCAGGCAGTCTGGTCAGGAAAGCAGAGGGAGCCAGAAGGGCTTCTGTTCCCTGTGCCCTTCCAGTCGTGGCTTACAAAAGGGAGTATCAGGTGAGCAGCCTCTGCTCCTTCCTGCCCACAATACCTCTTTCTAGACTGGGATAAAAGCATGTTCTAGGCATATATACTGATAACTACACTGATACATGCCTACACACTGACAGCCTGCTTGAGAAGCTGAACCCAGCAATGCCAGCACACAGGCTGAGCTGAATGTCAGGCTGTGCTTCCAGGCTTCGGTACATCAAGGCCAGCTGAGTAAGAGACAGCGTAATCTTGTCTGGCTTTTCAGCCAGACATTACATATGATAATTAACATACATAACCATCACACCTGCAAACCAGAGTTGGACATAGCCAAAATCTGCATTAAAATAACACATAGTTAATTGAGGTAGTGCTTAACAAAGAGATATGAAAGAATTCAGGTGCTTCTCTCATTTTTCTCCATTCATATTTTGACACTTCATTTTTATTTTGGTAGAGAGTGATAGAGTACTGTGCCTCCAAGGCGTGCTATCAAATCACAAAGCATATTTAAGTTGACTGTGAAGTTGGAGTCTTTTTTTTTTTTTTTTTTTCCAAAAGATATGCAGGAACACAGAACTAGAAAAGGAAAAAAATGTTAGAAGAAAGAAGTGAAACCTTTCTAATTACTCTGTAGAAGTTCCTGCACAGCACTGTTCCCATTCAGGACATCTCTCATGGACATGCATAATTCTGAGAGATTTTCCTAATTGTTTAAATCATATTTTTAGGAAGACTCTCTGCCTACCTAGAATTTCTTTGTGATCTAAAAAGAGTCAGGCAGCATTGGCAAAAAACTGATTGTCTTATTTCATTTCCTTAAAGTTAATAAACTCTCAATCTCAGCTTTTATTTCTGATTCTAATCAAGATCCAGCATCTTATTTAATTAGAAAAATATGGGAGAGAAGTATAATCCATCGCTGCAGATGACAGATTCACTTACTCATGCAAAATGGGTAGAAATCACTACCTGTAAACTCTGCAATGATTTTTCACATGTGCAAAGAACTGCGAAGGGAAAAAAAAAATGTGGAGAGAGAGGGGGTAAACTTACTCTGCAATGCACAAACAAAGTTGTCAGTAAATTAGGCCCTGACCACTGAGACAACGGTTTCTAGAAGGTGTGGGAATGAACTTAATTCTGCACCAGTTTGTGCTCCTCGGAGACCTCCTGCTTGCTTAATACTTTAATCCTGCAGTTACTTTTTCTCTGCTAAACCAACGGTAACTGCAGTCTGCAGTGAATAAAGAATAGCCGAGCTTAACAAAAGGAGTCAAACTCCTGCCTTAAGTCTGCACTGTGACTAATTTAATTGCTTACAACTCACTTTCCTTCAGAAGCAAGCAGCTTTGCTTTATTGTAGCATTCTGCCCAGGAGCAGGTGGATTAAGCCTTCTCCACCTGAACTGGAAATGTAGAGCTTTAATAAGGGGGAAAAATGCAAGCTAAGGAAGGAAAGTTCTTCCTGAGAAAAAGAAAAGGAGTTTCACTGGCTTCCAATAGGTAATTTTTCTGCAGTCACAGACCCCCATGTAGCCTATTGGGATATGCAAGCAGAGACAGAAATGCAAGCAACCTGCAAAAAGAAGGGGGAAAAAAAGAGGGGAAAAGTAGAGGAAAAAAAAGTGGTGGAAGAAAGAAACGTGAAACAGAAAGAAAAAAAAAAAAAAAAAAGCAGAGGAGGGAGGAAGACATCACCTTTAAAGCTCCCCATGTGCGAGCTGCTCCCTTGCTTATGGAGAACCATCATGTGCACCATCAGAGAGCACAGTGATGGAGGGACCAGCAGTTAGGCTGACAGGCATATATCGCTTCCTCCCTCCTTTCCGGGGGATTCTTGTCAGCTCAGCTTTCATCCAGAGGATACTCTTCGCTCTCCATCGGCTCCTTTCTGTTCTTCTTTGCTGCCTGAGTAAGCTGTCAAGCAGGTGTCACTGTTGTGTCATGCCTTGCTCCCTTCCCTCGGCAGCGGAGCTCACTCACCGAGTCGCTCCCGGTGATATTTATAAGGTGCAGATGCTATTCATGATCATTTCGAAAACAAACCTGCAGGTACTGTCGTATCTGAGTAATAAATGCTGCCTGACCTACTTTTAGCCACTCAGTTATATGCAGGCTGTGACTTCTTTCTCTTCTCTTTACAGGTGCCTGGACAACACAACCCCGCACCAGGACCATGGGTTATTTCTAGGCATGTTCCCAGTAGAAACAGGCACTAATTTTAGTTACCTTTATCCCCACCGAGAGTGTCCATAGGTTGTAAACTCACGTTTGATGATGTTGTTTTGTATGTCTTGATAATTACTTGGTATGTCATGGGACTTTCCAGGTATACGTGTCTCTACCGCTTGCGTAGCGTAGGACCAGAAGCAATTTGTCTTTTCAGCAAGACCACTCTGCCTTCAGGTGAATACAACACTGCACCTCTCTGGATGTTTTCATACAGGAGTTTTGTGATTTTTGAAGCATACTTTGTGATTTTTGAAATACAATAGATGGACACAAGTCATGCTAAAAACATGCATCGTACTTGGACACAGATGATAACAGGGAATGCTCTGCACCCAAATCAGGATGGCTTTGAACCCCAAATTCTTTGTGCCACAACTGGTGGTTTCAGTGATTCAGAACTGGAAAATTAATCCTGTGATGTGACACAAGTTGTTGGATCCCACCACATCATTTACCAGTCTGTGGATACAACCAAAGCTAGAGCCCATGCGTTAACCATCCCGAGGAATGCAGGTGCCAAATGTTTAATGAACTGAAGAGTAGTACTTAAGATATAATTTCATTGGCACCACGCTTCCTAATATCTAGTTCACAGCACACAGAAAAATGAAAAATGAAAGATTAAAATAATATGTTACAATGAAGGTTTAAAACAAACAAACAAACAAACAAACAAACAAAAGACATTTTCAAATTAGTGATTGCCTGAGTCATAGTCTACCAGCAGCTTCTCTTTTACAATATAGGTCCTTAGTAAATTACATCAGACTAAACTCTGGGGCTGAATGAAACAAGTTTTCTGGCAACCTAAAAAAAATAAAAAATAACAATAAAAAAAAAATGGTTATAATTCCTGGCTTACCTGGTTTAACCATAGCAAAATTTGGCTGTTATGAAGAAAATGGAAGAAAGCTGCAATAGGTGGAGCTGGCATGTAGGGGTGGCTAAGGAAATGATGGGAATGACACCAGGTCAAACTCCACCTAGACTCCCTATGAATCTTGGAGTTTTCAAACAGGTTGTATGACTTCATTTCAGCAAGCTATTTGATGAGAAAACACGTAGGAGGCAACATGCTGAATTCAAGTTGTGTTTGTTTCTGCTTTTACTTACACTGCTGTAAATCTGCTCTAGGAAAAACCCTGATGTGATACACAACACAGGAGAGCACACTGCGAAAACCTACATATAGTGTTCAAAAATAAATAATACAGTTTAACATCCTGGCAGGGAAAAAAAAAGAACAGAAAAGGAAATAGAAATTAACGGCACTGGAGCTTATGCAAACCTGAACTTAAGAAAGTGCTTTCACCCCAGAATATTTCACATTCACAATATTCAGGATATGGTGAAATGAAAATAATTTGTTTTGCATAGTGTTAGAAACATTTCCTGAAGTTCTTTCCTTTGTGATAACCCACATAATTTTGTTGGGTTTACGATAAGAACAAATACGATATTGTTTTCTGTTCGGATGGATGACAAAGAAACACCAGTTAACCCAGAAATCCCTAAGGGGGAGCATCAGCTTTTTGTATGTATTTATTTAATTACAGCACAAGTTGGAGTACATAAAAAGCTTTACAGTGACCTTACCTATATAGACTTCAAAAATGAACTGTTAATACATCAGTTACACATGTAATTCACCTGAATAGTGAGCAGTGTCTAAAGCATTTGCATTAGTTAATCCGTTTTAAGTGGCAGCATCAACATTGCTATTTTATAGTTTCACAAATTCATCAAAGGCTTAGCCACTAAGACTTAAAAGCAAAGCACAAGACTCCTGCAAAAAAAGTAGCTTATTAAACACTGTGGTTGTTTGAGATGTACTGCAGGTGAAAAATGATAAGACTAATAATAATGGAAAAGGTAAAAACCCAGGTTGTTTAACAAACAGTTGAAAAAGATTGCTCATGTAGTCATCACTGCCTCAAGTACCACTCTGGTTTCCTTCCCTGCTATTTATTTGTTTCTACTGAATGTATAGTAGGTGGTTCTGTCTCCCAAATCTTTTCTCCCTCTCTCCCTCTGCCCCACACTCCCATTTCCTCCCACTGAGTAATTTATGGAGCTCAGAGAGCCTCCAAAATGGCCTGCTGCTTCCTCGTACTGATGGGTTCATTCCAGCAGCTCTTAAAACAGCATTCATTAGGCCAAAACAAATGAAAAGTCTGCCATTATATATTCTGAGCGCACAATTTTACTGAATTTGGGTGTCAATCTCTGCTTTTAGGAGCTGTAATGTAAATTCAGCATAGTCCCATTAATCTACCAAATTACGGAACTATTTCAAACTTCCATTAAATTATCTCAGGGTAGGAGTTGAGCCAGAAATATACTTAAATAAAAACACACTTTGCTGCAGTGGTGCTTAGGATCATGCTGGTAACAGCTACACAGAGACGCTCTTGTTCAACCCAGGGTGAGTCTGAGGTGCCGAATAATGGCAGACACACACAGAAATAAATCATTAAATGCTTGTTACTACAACTGCTCAATGGTACTACCATTTCCCTTCTTGTGCTTTCTTAGGTTTCCCAAGAGTAATGCCACTGAAAAAATAAAATAAAATAGAAGCTCAGAGAAAGATAATTCTAAATCTTCTGGGTTCATTCAAGTAGAAAGCACTACATGTCAGTTGGACACAAAGCAAATCACCCCAGTACCACCGTTAAGCTTTGTGGTAATAAAGGGTAACCCATCTGTGGAGCAGTCAGTGGGATGGCTACCACAAAGCAAGAACAGCGACAGGCCACTCATGAATAGCAAAACTCGGGATACAGCACTGAGAGCCAACCAAACAGCACAGGAGAGTTCCAGCTTTCATATGAATAATTTATTCTTTTATCACTTTAAATTTTACCAGGTACTTATTTACAAAGATTTTATTTATTTTTTTTTTTTTTCTGGATAGAATTTACATCTGCTACTGCACAATTTCGTTCCTTAGTAGGGTATGATTAGCATCCTTCCCATGTTGCTTAACAGTGCCTGTTTTGATCAAATAGGGCCATTCTTTTGCCAATTATTCCTTTGACTTGCTTTCCAAGTGTAAACAGAATTTGTACAAATGGCTTTGCTGCAATTAACATTCTTTTTACAGAACCAGTTAATAGATGGAAATAGTACATTTCCATCTGTTATTAGCATTTGCTAAGGCGGCTTGTCTCTTTATTCAAGCAGGGATTTGGTTTTAGACGCGACGAAAGCCCTAGGAATTTCCACGTCAGGCAGCTCAATGCCTCTTTGCCACGGCATCACCCTGGAGAGGAACCCAAACTACCTGCTTGGTCTGCTGGTACGGTGCGTCCAGCCCCTCATCTCAGAATGGCAAATCAAAATACAGACAAAATACCCACAGCTCAGGCTGCAGGAGCCTGTGCATGCTTCTGAAGGATTTGTATGCGATTTGTCCCTGGAAAAGAGCTATAGGATGTGGTCCAATATTCTAGTATTGGAAGAATAATGTCATCCGGCTTTGAGATTATGCACACATGAAGTGGGAGGCCTGCATTCCCTCCAGGGAATTCAAGACTAAATCTTTTGGCAGATGACCTTGAAAACAGGAGTGCCCTAGGGAGGAAGAAGCACAAAAAAATATATATTTTCTACATGTCCTGGTAAAGGTAAAGGTAAAGAAGGGGTCTGTGAGATTAATGGAGAACAGCAGAGAGGAATACATCTCTCTACCTAGTCTCAGACCATTCAGTGAGGATGGAGGGTTGAATTCACCAACCTGGATAATTTCTGAGATTTTTAGCCTATTAATGCATAATACAAAATATGTAAATATTTGCAGATCTGAGATGAACTCCACGAGATCCTGCACTCCTCTAGAGATGTGGATGAAATCACTGCAGGCTAAGAAAGCAAATGCTGTCTCCGTGTTCCCATGCAAATGCAGTAGCCTTCAGGCAATTACGTAAAACAACTGGTTTAAAAGCGAAACATATGCAAACACAGTTTGAGGGTGGCCTGGCACTTCAGTTTGGACCATACAAGCAAACATATTACAACAGTAGCTCCTGGGTATCACATCACCTCATTTCCAAGGAGTTGAGGCAGCAGCTAGGTAGGTGCGCAGCTGCTCAGACACGAGCAGTGGTGGATGCATGGAGAGGGGCGTGCTCAGCACCTCTGCAAGCCAAAGGGATTGATTGCTCAGTTAAACTGGAGAGTTCTGGGATGATAATTTTGGTCTTCAGTGCCTGAAGTCTGCCTAAATTCTGGTTTTAGTACACATGTACTATTTTTTTTTGGCTGCGCTGAAGATGCAAGTGGCAGGAAAATAAAAGCAAACAAACTCACAGCAAACCTGCCTCAGGCTTACCAGAGAGGAAACAGAGGCCAGAAAGTAGGAAACATAGCCACAAACACAGTGCTGCTGTCAGTCACCAGGCTGTGAGCATGCACAGAGGGCGCAGAGGAAACAGCCTCGATGGACAGCTACTGATGGAGGCCAGGCTCTGCTCTCACGCTGCGTAAACAAGCAGAAGTGGGTAGGCACTTGATGCAACCTCTGCTAAAGATGTAACTAGCAAAAATACAAACCACGGCAGGTTTGTAGAATGCTTCGTACTGCAAAGATCATTCCCCAAAGTATTTCTTCATGGAATATAGCAAAAAATTTTGGAAGGACACATTTCATTCCTTCCCGAGAGTCTGTGGCGTATTTTTTCAGCTCAAATCATGGAGACCTCCCAAAAGTAATTTAGCAGCATTTTCATGCATTAACAGGAATGAAAATGCTTACTCAATGATTAGTTAATCAGAGTGAAAAAGCTGGCTTGCTTCCTCACTATGCTGTAGCATAAAAACTATACTACAAATTATTTTTAACTAGGAAATTTTATTGTACTCTTAGATAAAACTGACATTTCCTTGTGTGTTTCTGGTGACTCCACTAATTCAAAATCTGGGCTAGCGCTTATGCCTTTAAAAACCCATCTAAGTGTTTCACTACCCGGCTTGAAATACTTCCTACAGCTAACATAAAAAATGATGGTGAAGGCAAATACATCATTTTTCTTTCCTTTTCAAGCTACAATGCTGTAATTTCGTTGAGTCAATATTTCCAAGGATTCTTGTCTGAGAATTAAGTCCATCATTCAGTGAAAAAATAAAAAAAACAAAAACAGTTTCTTTGTGAATGATGAATATGCCATGCTGATGAATATGCCATCTGTGGCATTAAATTCCACTGCACCAACCTGTACTAAGGCCAGGAGAAACATCACATAGCAAGCCTGCAGCTCCCACCTGGGTGATGCCTAAATTAGCTCACTAGGGAATGGGCTCGCTTGGCTAAGACCTTTTAGGACCGAATCACTGTTTGCTAAAGGATGGCTAATTGGATCAGCTGTGTTAAAACCTCTGTGCAGGACAGCTGTGAAAAAAAAAAAGGAAAAAAGGAAGGGAAGCAGAGAGAAGGGAAGGGGAAGAAAGAATTATCTGTAAGCTTCACTATTGCCCTCTGTGAAGGTGTCTCTTAGGACAGAGCCTGCTGCCTTCCTTTGGAACTAGCAATAACATAGAAGAATGCTAATGTTCTGGTAATGGAAACATCTTAATAAAACATAAAAAGATCTGCTGCTCTTTGATGTAAGGTCCCTATGTCTCTCTAAAATATGCATCTCTACTAGAACTTTGAATATAAACAATTCCCTTCCATAGTCCATGCCAATTCCAGGCGGAATCACTAATAGGAAAAACATTGGTTTTGTTTTTCAGAAAAGGTTTCTCAGTGGTTTACTGTAAAGCTAAAACATTTGCTTTGTCTTCCTATCGATTTGCTTTATATATATAAAGTGTATAAAATAAATGCAAGTGCCCTTTTCAATATAGTTTGTCTGTGTAGACAGGTTACACTTTTCCAGTTCCAAGTAACGTGACAAAAACGGTACGCTCCGACTTTCCACAGGAACCCCTCTCGGGCTGTGTCTCGTTAGGATGCTGCTCCACAACCAGCATAATCCTATGACAGCATGTGCCATCAGCATGTTCTGCAGTCGACAAGGGCTTATCGATCACAGCAATCAATCAGAATAAATAAAGCAGTCTCTCAATCAAGACAGGGAAATAACACCATGCCAGTGCACAACAAAATCAACATGTGTAGGACATTCCTGTTTTCCGTGTCCCCCTTTGATGGTCTTGCACCCAGTTGGAAAAGCCTCTTGTCACAGGGTACTGAACACAGAGTGAAACATTTAAGCTGTCTACAGACGGTTTCAAAGCATTTACATTTGGTTTAGGTTAATTTTCCTCGACCTGCAGTTAATTAAAGAGCAGTTGAAGTACAAAATATTTCCCCCAGCTCTAGTGGTATACATGCTCATGTCAATCTGTTACAGTCTGAACAGCTTTAGTCCACTTTTGTTATAATTTAAAATCTCTGATAAAAAAGTAATAAAACAATGTATTTTTATATAGAAACCATTGCCTTTTTCAAATAAAGAACATATCAACATTTCATCTCTGCTATAACATGCCACATTTTAAAAAGGTAGCTTGCCCCTTTATTTTTTTTTATCTTTCTATGTTCACAATATGAACATGTGGCACACATTTGTGTTGCTTAAAACCTTTCAGTCTGGTATCTGTTATATATCTGTGGTTGAAATTCCTGGGACCACACAGTGCCATGTCTTCCGCAAACAATCTATTGCACCACCAAGGAAAGGCTGCGATTGAGACAATCTTTCTGTACTTCCCTAACACAGGAAACAGTTGGTTTAACACAAAAACGAATACAGCTAAGCTATGCTGCCAGCAGTGTTTGTCCCTTGGTATCATCCAGGGGAGGAAAGAAAACAAATGGCAGAAGGCTCCAGCCCCAATTACAACTATGTGCGCACACACAGCCAACACTAACATCTTATTATGACACTGTCGTCAGGAATTTTTAAGAATCCAGGTGTACAGAACTTTTCTGGCATCAGGAATTGGCACAAATGTAATCCAGAGATTATCCTTTATAGCAGCTTTTCCTTTTGTTTGCTCAGCTTTTCGCACAAAGCACAGCAAACGTGAAAGAGTTACATGTACAACCGAGTAACAACCAAGCGGCTCCAGACCAACACCTTGGGAGGGGAGAGGAGAAAAGGGGAGCCCCTTCTCTCTGCAGACATGCTGGAGGGGGTCCCTCTGTGGAAGGGAGTTTGTGGGTCCCCCAGAAGCTGCAATCTAGCTCCCTGCTTGGCAGCCCAGAGCCAGGCTGGCCGCCTCACAGTGGGAGAGAGCCCTCCTGGTCCCCTGCTTTCTCCAGCTTCTCCGGCAGGGTAAGCACGAAGGGTAGGAGGACGCCCTTGGCGTCAAAGGGAGCTTTGAGAAGCTCCCCGTCGAAGGTGCCCTTGAGCCCGCCATCCGCCTCCACCTCGCCATCCTGGGCTAAGCAGAAACGGAGGGTGCCGGTCCGGTTGACGCAGTAGATGGTGTTGCCCAAGGCGGCGCAGCGGAAGGGCTGGACGGGGCCACCACTAGGCCGCAGGCTGGCACACTGGCTCCAGCGCTTGGCCACCGTGTTGTAGCGGAAAACTTCCACGCCGCCACTGGTGCCCCCACCCGGGCCCTGCTCTCCACCGCGGCCGCTGCTGACGTCAAAGCGGTAGATGAAGTTCTTGAAGGCCACCATGTCAGCAGAGCGCCGGCGGCTGCTGTTGTAAGGGCACTCCTGCCACTCGTCGCGCTTGGGGTCGTACTTGAGCAGGCGGTAGAAGAGGGACCCCCCCGAAACGTAGATCTCCCCGTTGCAGGTGGTGGCCTCGTGAGCCACAGCAAAGGCACCCTTGGGCAGAGGCGCCACGGGGCTCCAGCGGTCAGCCCGCGGGTCGTACTTCTCCACGGTGAAGAGGCACTCGCCCCCCACAGCATAGAGGTAGCCGTCCAGAGCCAGCAGCTTGAGCTGCGAGCGGGGCTGCGCCAGCGGGCGCACCTGGCTCCAGGTGTCGGTGAGGGGGTTGTAGCAGAAGACCTTGTCGGAGAGGCGGGCCCGGGGCTCGCTGCCCGCCGGCCCCGCCGCAATGCCCCCCGCCAGGAAGAGGTAGTTGTGGAGGACGCACATGGCGCAGCCCTTGGCGTTGGCCTCCTCGGGCAGGCGCGTCAGCACCCTCCACTCGCGGCTGGCCTCGTGGTAGCAGTGGATGAGGGAGCCGCTGTCCTCCAGCGACACCACGGAGGAGGGGCTCTGCGGGCGGCTGCTCTCGCGACTCTGGGGCCGGCTGCCGCCGCCTGGCCGCTCGAAGGCGTCGCTGACCTCGGCCACCAAGAGGCAGCGCCGGCCAGCCTCCAGCCGCCGCTGCAGAATGAGGTCCCTCTCGGCACCGCTGAGGCGGCCATAGACACCCGGCTCCCGCAGCACCTCCAGGTAGTGGTCGCTCATGAAGCGGTAGGCGGCCTCCCGCAGCTCCGCCAGCCGCTGCTTCTTGGCCAGGCACAGCAGCTGGTAGCAGTTGTCGAGGCGGAGCTGGGCGCGCATGGCCTCGGCGGCACAGTGCAGGGCGCAGGGCATCTGGAGGACGCGGGCGCCGCTCACCACCTCGGCCAGGTTGTCGTGGCGCACCTCGCCCATGCGGGCGGTGTAGACATAGTCGATGAGGAGCCGCAGTGCCCCATAGCTCACCCCCTTCACCCGCAGGATGTCCCGCGAGGCGCGGGCGCGGAAATAATCGCTCTTGGCTGCCAGCACCGACTTGTGAGCCCGGATGCGCTGCCCTGACACCTCGATCACCAGGTCGGGCTCCTCCACCGGCCGCCCTATGGGCTGCGTGCCCGACGGTGTCCCCTGTGTGTTGTTGGCCTCCTCCTCCTCCGACTCGGAGGCTGCGCTGTTGATCTCCCACTGGCTCTCCACCACGCGGCCACCGGTGGAGGCTGGCGACGGGGCCCCACACTCGGTGGTGGCAGCGCTGAAGCACAGGGAGGAGCTGAAGCCGCAAGGGGAGGCCAAGGTGAGCGGTGGGGTGCCGGGCCCGGCCCCGCTCTCCTCCTCCTCCACTGCGCCGCTGCCCTCCATGGAGCCGCCCTCCACCACGGCCAGGCTAGCTGCTCTGGCCCTGCGTGGCGCTGCAGGGGACGGCTCTCGGCCACACCGCTATGCCCATCACCTGCGGGGAACAGTGCAGAGCACTGAGCCTCCGCGGCCCAGCCTGCACCACCTTCGTTCTCCCCTGTCAGATGCTGTCGGTGAGAGCCTAAACCTCTTCCCGGTGTTGGTATCGCACCTCGACAGCCTGAAAAGCTGTTCTGGTTTTCCTGTTATTATATGAAAAATTTTATGAAGTTTTTATGCGCAGCATCCTTTTGTGACAACCAGTCCCCCACTGCACTGGGCAATGAGAAAGAAATGTCCTTTGAAGTCAGAGAGTTAGGAGTACTATCATAGCTTGTTCACCATGTGCAGCTATTTCAGGGGAAGAGAGTGGTTGCAGTCTGTTCTAGAAGGAGATTCCCCATGAGCCAAAGTCTCCTTGGCATGAACATCACAGAGGTTTCTTCATCTCACTGCTCCTTATATGCACTCCCACTGTTGAAAAAGAAAGTGTAAAAAATCAGTCAGCTTTAAAACATATTCTCAGTTCACTCCGAAGTTCAGGAATGCTAAAGTCATGTTTCCATTAACGGTACATCAATAGTATCCTGAAGTTACCAAAATTACACTAATAGAACTCTAATCATTTACAAAACTTACCAAAGGATTTTTTTTTGTTATGACAAAAGCAATCTGACATGGATGTAACAGCATATGTAGCTCGAATGACAATGTAAATCAAACTTCACAGGAACTGATTCAAGGTTTAAGATTTCCACTAATATAAAGCAGAAGAGAGCAAAAATCACAGTAGATAATTCGAACATGAAGGTTTTGTTTTTTTTTTCTGGGAAAATGTCAGGCTACAGGACACAGCTGTAAGTAGGTTAGTCCCTGTCAGCACAATCACTACTGAGCTTTATCTTCATTTCACAAATGTAGTTTTCAGAACAAAATGCTTTTTGACTTACTTCTTTATAAATTTCCTAGGTGTGGTTTAAGTTTTTATGAATCACATATAAAAAATGGTCCAAATGTACTTATCTTCACATAATGAGGACCTGCTGGTCTGATTCTATTTTTAAGGTCAGTAATTTCCATTACAATCCCTGCTGGCATATTTTTGGAGTACTGAAGGAACACTTCATCCTGTGTAAGATATAGCTTGTGATTTCCTTTCAGTAGAGGTGAGATATTTATCTTATTAAATTTGTGTTAGAAGAGTCTAACTCTTGGAGCTTTTTTCTTGAAAATATAATTGGTAGATGGAATTGTCCATAAATCCCTGAGATGGACATAAAATTTAGAAACCCAAACTTGTACAAGCAAACTTCACTTAAATGAAGTCAGACTTCTCTCATCAGACTTCTCTTAGAGGGTTCTGTTCTGTGCACTTGCCCTGCAAAGGACTTTCTATTATATTTGAGTACATTCAGTTAGATGACAAATCAATTCTGAGGTCTGATTTCTGGACATTTGAGCCTTTGAGACCATAACAAGACCTCAGCACTGTTTGAAAACTCCTTACTAAAGATTGGATTTCACTAACATTTTATTTCTCTTTTAGCTATTTTAAAATTTGGCACTTAGGAACTTTGTAAGTAGTTTTATGAACTTTGGATATAGCCTCAGCAGCAAGTTTCCAAGGTCCAGCCCCTAACTCTATATGTTAGGCTTTACTGGCTTATTTTCTGCAGCTTTATTTGGATGAGTAGAAATGCAGTGTCCTCTGCATGCGCTTGGTGAGTGAGACAAATTGCTTCATTAATAACTTAAAACTGGGCAGCATCTCTCTCGAAGTGATTTTATTTTTCAGTGAGTCTCCACAGTATCGAATTCACTACCTAACCACTTATTTCAGTTTATTATACTGTAGATATTAAGATTAATCTATTTTCTGACCCAGGCCTTCAGCTTTGGTGGAGAGCAGCTACTCTAAGTGACACTTGCGAAATGACAAAGGTCAAATGGAGATGGTTTGAAAATCACCTAGAATATCAAGCTCTGATGTACTCTTATATTTAGAAAATTGCTACCAGTATAACATCAATGTCACATAAGTAAGTACGTGAAACATTTTGTGTCTGCTCTGCTCCTCTGGGGGCTGAGCACCCTGATATTCTGCCTGTACTTTCCTACAGTTCAGGACAGCCTGACCTCCTCAATCGTTAACATTTAAGGGTTGTTAATACGCTTTCTCCCACTGCTGTCAACGTTATGATCTTTTGTAGATCCAGACAGCTCATTTCTTCAGCCACTTCTCCCAAAATTTCCTTGGGCTTTACATTCCCCCTCTACAAGAAGGAATGAGTGGCTTTAGGCAGCTTCAAGCTCTCACTCTACTCCTTGATTTTGCAAATGAAACAATAAAGGAGGACTGAAAGAAAATGCTCCCCAAAGCAAAGCATGAATAAAAGTGAGAAGTCAAAAATAGTTATCTGTAACACCAGTATTATCTATGTATAATGAAATGTATTTCCTGCGTCATGTCTCCGAGGAAAATCACCAATAATATTATTTGAAGTTTTTAAGAATGGCATCCAGGGAAAGCGAGCTTTTAAACTTTCTCAAGTAATGAAAAGAAAAAGGATGAGGTCCTCCTCAAGCACAGTAATCAACCCTTATCCCATACACAGATATCTGCTGGGCCAAGAATTCTGACCTGCCACTGAAACCACCCACCAGGGTCCTATCAAACACCTGAGTTGCCATCCACTTGAGCAGTCACAGTGAGGAGGGAGGGCTGATAGTACGGCTTGCTAATGGCAGCAGCAGAATTCTGAAGAAAAAACAAACACCTTCTGTTATATTTACAGCTAAGTACCACGAATATGCTGAAATTCATGCTGAGCATAAAGAGGATTGGAATCAAAGTATCACATGCAATTTAGTCAACAAAGAACTCCACAGGGAAGCCAAAGAGCTGGGAAAGCTAAGGGAGGGCTTGGAGGACTTTGTAAATTACAGACCAATGGCTGCTCTTCTAGTATCAGCACCTTTGTCTAGCTGCAGGGATTACACAAAGATAAAGCTGAGAAAAACAACGTGCAGAAGCTGTGGAACCTTTCCATTACTGAGCAACGCAACCAGTCCTCAGCGAAGAGGTCGTGGATTTATTGTAAAACAGGAAGAAGCTGGAAGGGACAGATGGAAATACAATACTGAAATCCTTCTTATTTTTCTCCCTATCTACAGCGATCAGAATTGTGTTGCTGACACAGAGCGTTCAATAATTACAGAACCACAGAAGACACTTGGTAACTTGGCTGATTTGAAAAGATCAGAGCTTGTAGTTAGAATGATATAGTTTGGCTTAAAACAAACCTGCCTTTAGTACTTTTCTTCAACACTCATAAACAATAAAAGTGCTGGAATATGAAGCAAGAGTGCATAGCATCCACAGACTGATGTCACCTTTTATACCAGGGACTTTTAAGCCAGAAGCTAAATCGCATGAGCCGGAGCTGTTTTCATTATCATGGGTTTGGTCTGGGGATGATGTCATGTTAATGGCCAGAGGTACTGCCAACAAACACGAACTGCATTTACGGGCTTGGCAGTGACACGCTCGCAATGTCCTGGATGTGTGCCCCCAGCCTCAGATGCTGTGAGACACTGCCCTAGGAAGAGAACAGATAAGGCAAAGCTTTTTCTGAGAGGAACTGTAAGGAAGACCTGCAGGTAGAGTTTCCTGGCACGGCATTCATTTGGCAGTTCTTCTGATAAAAACCAATTAAATGCTTGTTTTGCATTGTTCCCTCCCTATTTATTTCTTTTTATGAGTGCAGTGCCAATAACCTCTGACCTAAACCTTGTCCTCTAGCAAGACCCACTGTCTCTGGGGAATATGCACACGTGGGAGGAATTGGGTTAGTGCCCTCCAGTTCACAAGTGGAAGCTGCTCTGACTCAGTCTTGGGGTAAATTAAAGCCGTGCTTTCCCCATCGTAAGCAGCTCTAATTTACATTAGCAGGCAATCCTTCCCGCGAGAGCATAGAACTGACAGAGTGCCACGCTGCTCCACCTTAGTCCAGGAAATGCTTTTGTAAAAACTTGTTCTGCCAAATTTCGCTCCAGCGGAGAATTCCCTCAGGAGAGAGGAGTCATCTGATGGAGACGATTAAGGAGTCCAAAGAGGCAAGATCATCAAAAGAGAGAAACATCCCTTGTATTTATTAAACAAACAAACAAAAAAAGGTAAAGGCTGTTAAAAGTAGAGCTGGCCAGTACTATCATGCAGACTGAAGATACCCATCTCAGTCTGGGAGAAGGCAAAATCTTCTGGAGGTCTGAGTCAAGTGTGAAGAGGCTTGCTTACATACAAAAACGGTCTGTTGCACTCCTGTTCAGTGAGCAGCTCTGCGAAATTCAGGATAAAAATGCTCTCTTCCTTACCGGAGAAGACATCTGGAAAAGAGAGGTGCCAATTCTCTGAAAGCAGCTGCTTGCAGCACCTGAAATCCTGCATCGTGTTACAGATTTAAACTCTAGATCTTGACTAACCTCCTACTTGTAAAGAAAAAAAAAAAGATTGTCTTTTCAAAGGTCCACCCCAAGAAAATTGTAATTTTTTTTTCTTTTCCTTCGTTAAAATTAGCAGTGCTCAAAACTGAGGTTACAACGCACTGCCAGCGCCTACCTGGATGTATGCTTTGTATTGCACCCACACTGGAGCTGCCTGCGCAGCTTCCTTGTGACCTCGTAAGGTGCTGTGATTTTCTCACACCATGCAGTGGAGGTATGAGTGCTTTTATCTCTGAACTGCAACATTTTCATACCACCAGGATGAAAAACAACCATTTAAGAAGCGCAGCTTATGATTACAGACCACACAAGAAACATGTGGGCAGCAGTTCCTCGTCAGGAGCTCGGAGGAATAAAACGATGTGAGCGTATCGGGCAGGGTCGGGGGGAGAGGAAATCGGTCATAATAAAAACATTATCAAAATCTTGATGGAACAGATATTCTGGCTAGCAAATCAAAACTAAAAATAAACAGAAGTTTTGAAGAGTCATCACAACCAGAGAAAAAGCTTCCTATCAGTGATATCTGCAGAGAATAACACTCGCTTGAAAGGGAAATATCTGTTTGAGTTCCTTCCAGGCTGGACTCTTCAGAAGTAATTCGGAAGGCGCAGTGTCTCTCAGGAGTTCTCACACGGAGAAGGAAACAACACTCCCACAAAAGCAACAGTTAGCAAAGGTTAAGTGCAAGCCACCTCTAACATCTCCTGGAAGAAAGAAAGCCTAACAAAAACAGAAGGGTTAAAAATGAGGCTTTGAATGACTGCAATACCCGTGGGGAAAACTCCAGGGCTGGTGTCTGCCACTAGCGCGCTACAGATCAGGAGGTAACGGCATGGCAACACCACACTGACTGCAACAAAACTTCTTTTGTGGAGAATTGCTGCTCGTTCCAGCTATGGCCCAGGAATTACTGTTCAGAAACGAGGTGAGAGCATGTGGCCATGACTGGGTTTAGCTGTGAAGAACACCCAGCGTGGTGCTACAGCTAAAAGGATGAAGGCAGTCCTTGAACTGGGAGGTAAGGAGCAACAGTTGGGTAAAGGTTATCTCCTCATCTACAGCATCGGTAGGTTTATGGGGTGTGTGAACATGCATGGCACGTGCACGCATGCATGGATGGATGGACACCTGCATGTTGTACGTTTTGGAAGCAGCAATGAAAAATCTGGGACAATAAAGAGTACCAAATGACTTAAGAACTATCGAAAAACATTTCAGGGAGAGACTGAAGCTCTGCAGCCAGACAGGGGCTTGCTCTGGCTCCCCACAGCTTATGCCAGACTCGAGCCAACCCCCAAGCAAAAAGGTGATAGGAGCTTTGGCACCAGCTGGCAGCCACACTTCGGAGTCTTTGGAGAAGGTGGCTTGTGCTAGCAGCTTGGAGAACTGGTAGTGCAAGCCTGAGAAATGCCATGCAGACACTTCTCCGGGGCTTGGTATGTTTATTTTGTGACTTGATGACTGTGAACAAGTGTAGACACATGAACGGTCTGCAGGCTGATGGCTTGTGGAGAAGGGCCTGAACAAGCCAGGGTGTGGAAGCTTAAACGAAGCAAAATGTTTCCACCACTGGGAAAAATAAATAAAAACACAACAAGAGACTACCACAGCATATTGTGAATGCTGAAAGTTTGTGTGGATCAATGGGGAGAGGGAAGAACAAGCTCATGGAAGGGAAAGCTGCTGAAGGTGACTGAATACACACTAAACACTGTAACTGTATCTATCCAGTTTAGGAGGATACTGAGCTGGAAAATGGTCAGAGTATTAATATTCACAGATAAATTAGTATCCCAGAAGAAAAACCACATTTTTACCCTGCTGCACACTTCTTTTAGTACTGGACTGTGGTCCGTGAGGGAGATGGGATGATGGATGTTCGATCCGACCCTTATTCTGATGAGATTCATCTCTGACACAGATGAGGAAGGCAAGACCTAGCTTCTTTATCTCTAGGTGATCTCCAATCAGGAGACTCGCTGGAAGGCTCTTTGGGAGGATGAAGTTTGACAGGATCAAACCAGCTGATCTCGCAATCCTTTCCAACTTAAATTCTGGACGTTGCCACACACCAGGAGTGCTGACATCAAGCAAGGCATCAGCTTGTGATGATTAAAGGCCCACCCAGGGTGTTGGTGTGGTTCACTGCCCTAACGTTGACGGCTTCTCATCATTGAACAGTGTTGTGAACAAATAAATATTCAAAGTCACTTTGGTAATGATGATATAATAAAGGAGGGGGAGAACATCCATCAAAAAGCCAAGTCAGGTAAAGATTGAAGATTTCTACAAATACATTTTGTAAAATAAAAGAAGATTTGGGTTTTGGTGGGCATTACAGCAGAACATTTGATCTCAAAGAACCTGCCACATTTTTGCAACACACCTGCTATGTGGTGCTCTTTAATACAGAAAATAGGTCCATATATATGGGCAAAATGAAATTCCTTGCTTAAGATAAAACTGGATTTTGTTTTTAAGTTCATTACAGACTGGACTTACAGATTACAGAGCTGAAAGCACCAGAAATCTGTCAAAGTCTGTCACCATTGTGCTTGAGGAAGAAAGAACTTGAGAAGTAACAGTACACTTCAAAGGAAAGCCAACAAAATCCCATTTGTCTGAGACTTATGCCTAGGAAAAGAAAGTAAAAGGAAAACTTTTAGAGAAGGGAATAATAAAACTACTTCTTTTTCCAGACTGAACAGGCTCATTGATTTCTTGGCAAATTATCTAAGTGATGCTTTGAAAAGCAGACAGCCTTCAGACATGCAGCGAAAGGCATCCTTCTCATTTCTGGAGAACACACATTGTTTCTTTGCTATTTTTACCCAGGTACTTTTTCCAACTGAAGGCTTACAATCACTCAAGCCACAGCCAAAAATTACAGGCCATCTAGTTAAGATTTACCAAATAGTTTCAGATTTCTCTAGACATTATCTCTATACAGACCTTGGACCAGATTCAAAGATGGAGAGACGTCTTTGTCTCCGCAAAGGGTAACTTTGAGGGCAGTTACAGATGGCAGGAGGCAATGCAGCAGAGATATACCTAGGACAGCCAGATCAGATAGCAAAGAGAGCCCAGCACAACAGCACAGAGCCCAGACTCCCTAATCTGAAAGGAAGCAAGGAAATAGCCTGCAGAGGCTCCCGTCTGCCACCGCAGTGCTGCTGGACCTATAACTGTGAATTTTTAGGTGACTCATGGGAGTCTGACATTTTTCATTTATTGTTTCGCGGAAACCAGGCCAAGGTAGAGGGAGACGGTGCAGGCCTGGGGCCATATTTCCACACAGCACAGCATCTGTGGGTGGGATGCACCTCCCAGTTCTCCCACAGAGGCAGAGGCGAATGGATTTAGTGTGTCTGTGCTGCACTGCATGCTGATCTGTCTGCAGCCAGCTCCCATGCTGGAATCTGGGGCACATGGACACGTTTGCATGCTGTGTGTAGGCACAGCTGCATGCCCGTTGAGTGGGGTCCTCAAGAACCAGCATACGAGAGCTACCGAGGGCTAGCCAGCAGAGAAATAACAGAGATTATGGCGATGAAATGCTTGACACGGATGACCAGGAAGTGTTAATTCTTGCTTTAGGTGCCTTAGCCCAGAATCGTCTCCAAAATAAACCTTTACTGTTTTAAAAGATACCAATACTGACACTTGCTGCTACTTCCCCTTTCTCTACAGTGAGTAGAGCACCAACCTAGCCCCAGAGGAGTCTTGCTGCTGTTCCTTCCTTTCTCTAACAAGCTTAAACCCCCCAAATGCCAACTGGGGGGCTGCCCAAACCATCAGGCTATGGACTATGAGAAGAGGGTTACTCTTCTTCAGTCTAAAGCTGCAGTACTGTCCACAGAAACAACCAAAATGTTACTGAGGGAGAGAAAAAAGAGCGTGGGGATCTGTTCCCTGATGAATGGGAACTTTCCCTATTTCTTCCCATTGCATCCTGCGGGGCAGGGCTCAGTTAGGCTGCCCGGGGTACAGCCCTTCCCGGCTCCTGCTAGGCTTCAGGCTTTGCTGTTCTGGAAGCAGAAACAGATGCTAGAGGTACTTCTGCGGCACGACTCTCCTGTCAGAAATACCTGCAAGCTGTCAGCACCGACTCCACCAGGCACTGGGGATGTTTTTAGCAGCAGTGATGTAACTGAGGGCTTAGCAAAGTATGAGGCGACCCCACGTCGTCGTCAGAGCTGAACAAGGGAAGAATAAAAAGTCTGTGAAATGCATGCTGCTAACGTTACTAGCAGGGAACAGTTGCAGGCCACTCTGACACAGAAATAAAATAGGTTCCTAGTAAAATACTTTTATTTCCACAGCCTGACACTTTCTGCATTTGATGCATAACATTCTTTTTAATGTGAACTCCAAAAGCTGAGGCTGGGTGTTGAGGTAAAAGCTTTCTGGGTACACTGGTTTCTCCGACTATACTCAACTTTGACATTTACAATTTACTGTGAGCAACTCAGTATTTCTCATGATAAATATATTTTCTTCATTTAGTACAGTAAATAACTAACATTTAAGACACCTGAATTTAAAGGTTTGAAACGACTGCCTGGTTATCTAATTTTATTCCTGCAAGCACAGGCCAAAGAATTTTACTCCTGTACCCAGCCAATAACTTCTGGTTGAATTAGGTCAAAGCATTCTTCTGTTCAAATCATCCGTCTCACAGCTATACAGCTTCTGTTTCAGCTAATGACCTTGCTGGAAAATCAGGTGTCAGATGGATCACTGTGGATAAATACACATGCTATGCTTTATTTTAGACTGTGCTTTTTCATCTTCTGTACTTTTATACCTGCTGACTTGCTAGCTCTCTGTTTTTCCCAAATGATCTATGCTCTTTCTGAAGAGACACGCAGACTGGCAGCAACGTGATGAAGGACAATGATGATCACAGCTATCTCAGGATTGTCCCGTTTGCTTTTTGAGTTCCTTACACAGAGGAAAAGTAAAGGCTGTAGTATGCCTGAGTAACCTGTGATTCAAACGTGTCTCTTCCGTGCACTACAGGATGAAGGCTCATTGATGAATGTGGTTAGGCTTGCATCAGATGCAGCAGCCATGGTGCTACTCTTGCATTTGTAAAGCAGCAATTTGGGCAGAGCTGAAGACATGAAGGATGTGTAGTAAGAACCAAGACCATTGGATGAGGATGTGAGGAGAGGTATTTGGTTTTATGGCTAGGATCTGGGAGGTGTGAGAAGAAGCACAGACTCTGGGGTCCTGATTTCTGGTTCTTGGCCATTTTGAGGTTTTGATCACTGGCTCCTATGTCTAAAGTTTTGCTGTCTCTGACTAGGCAGAGATTTTAGATATGTATCAATGACATCTTCTCAAAGCAGATATTAAGGATTCAGCGACTGTACTCTGAAAAGCTGCCTGATACTGGGCGTGTAATAAAAATACTTATTTCCCTCCCTGTAAGGCTGTAACAATGTTGTCTTGGCATTGGGCTAACATATCAACAGTCTAATAGATATTTGCACCTCTGCTGCCCATCCTAAAGGCCTTCTGGTTCTCTGCCACAGCAGTAGGAGAGCAGAGGAACCACCTACCTTATCCTGAGCAAGGAGAAGAAGCACCAGTGAATGTCACCATTTGAACATACACGAGCAGTCTTTGCCTTTCTCTTCCTGTACCACAGGGTAAAACATCTTGCGACACAGGGAAGCAACTGACTCCAAAATTGACAAAACAAAACACTCAAGTGACATTTACTTTACTGCTTCGGCATTTGCTGTGGAAACCAAAAGCCTTCAGCACTCTATTATCACTTGTTATTAAACAAGAAACATGTTGTCTCAGTACTGCCCACTTTATCTCTGCTTCACGGTGGTTTTTGGTAAGGGCAGGGTCTCACTTCACTCTAAATCCCATCCCTGCTACAGACACATTAACTTCACAAGCATCAGGATTTCCCACACTGTACGTACTAATGTGTACAGTAGCTTTTTTTTTTTTTTTTGAACTGAGGCCTCTGAAGGAGCTACAGTGAAGGAGATGAAAGAAAACTACAGGATAAGAGGAAAGCTCTCCCATGACGAGATTTGTCTTTGATTGACTGAATCAGAACATTTATTGTTAGCATGCCATTCCCATAGCAAAGGGCTGGGTTTAGGTTCTTAGCATCTAACACTTTAAAAAACGAGTGGCAGAAATCATAGCTTATCTCCAGTGCTCAGGCTCTGTTCTTCCAGTCCGCTTACAAGAGAGGGAGAGAGAAAAGCAGAACCGTTTCCAAGGGAAAAAATAAAAATAAAAACCAAAAAACATTGCAGATCTGTTAACACATTGATAGGCTGAAATGATTCAAGAGTCCGGAGCCTTTCAGCAGTTAGGGATCCACAGGCAAAGCTTACTCTGCTCCTTAAATACTCCTGGGGGAATCAGCGTCCAGAGGAACAGCAAACAGCTCTTGCTAATCTGTGAGGTGTATATGCAAAAGAATTTCAATGCTATTAATTAATGCAAATCGTGTTGTGACAGACAACATAACAGCATGGAAGCTGCTTGTCCAACTTCTGTGGAGCTGTATGGAAAGGTTGTGGTTTCTGGCCCGTTCCCAAGTGAATTAAGCAAGGCTGTCAACTGGGCTGTTTTAGCCAGAGGCACAGCAATGGCAGCTCGTGAAACACTGCACCTGAAAAGCATTTACGTGACACATCTTTCTTCTCCTTCTGACGCACGCTGCAAGATCTGTGGAACTACTGGAGGTTTTTTCAGCTTGTTTTGCATAAAATAAACTGACTAAACTGATCGTGAATTCCTGCTGCCCTCACTGATGAGGTATAAGAAACTGGAAAGTACCAAATGTGCTTCGTAGAACAAAGCATCCAGCCAACACTTTTTCTATTACCACACAGTTGTATTAACTTATACCATGCTGACCCAATCTTGTTATTCTTCCAAACCCAAAACTGCCTGTTTGCATCCAAGGAGGACAGAGAATAGGCTACAGGATTGCCAACACTGCTTAATAAGAAAAAAAAAAACAGCACAGCAGCATTTATGGTCCCAGTCCTGCAGGGATTTAAATGCAGATTTAAATGTTAGTTGCAGGACTAGCCCCACTCATAATACTAACGTGAAAATGTACGTGTAAACTGTTTGCCTAAGTAATTGCAGGAGGAAGGCAAAATCTCTACCCATTTACTGTATTGTCACGTGCTCACTGGTGCTGGCACAAGGCAGAGGGCAGGAATATATGGTCCAGGCTAGGGAAGGAGCAAGGTCTCTTCTCGTTCAATGAACGCTCAGTCATGGATCAGGTTAAGCTGGTTGCCAAATCCTGAACTGCTGTAAAGTAATTCTTTGTCAATAACAGGCAGTAAATCACATCTGTTCTCTACCAAAACGACACCGAGACCAAGAACAAAACAGAAAGAACAGATGATGATAATCCATTAAAAAGTAAAACAGCAGACTCAACTACTGTTCCCAGAACACTAATGAGATCAAACACAATGAAAACGTGCTCATTTTTAAAATAGGTATTTCCAAGGACCTAAACTAGTAGAAAATGACTTCTCAGCTTCTGCTGATGGGAAAGAAATGGCCTTCTAACTGCAATGCTGCAGAATCTCAGCAAGCATCAACAGCAAAATCCCTGCAAAATCCATACAGGATCTTACAAGATCAAAAACAAGACAACCCCCCAAAAAGTCTAATTCTACTCCGAAAGAAACAGCACAATTTCCTTTCATGTTTTATTATACCCATCTTTAGCAGCCAGCTGCCCCTAATATCCTCTTGCAACAGGATACTACAGGATGCTGAAACCCCCAGTAAGTAGGATCTGGATCCAGTCATCTAACCACATCCCTGTCTCTCAAGTAACCTAGGCCAGCCCTAAATACTATAATCCTGCTTTACTACAGTAAAGCCACTTAATGGCTTTCATTGAACGTGCCTGCCAAACAATGGTGATCTAATATTTATTGATGTTTCCAGCCATCATTTTGCCTACCTATTTGGACTATTTGTTACACGGAAAAGCGATGAGAGCAAAGAGTTTATAGATGAAAGGAAGCTGTTAAAGATTTCAGACTTCCTAAATTGAAAAGTTGACTCCTAAAAGTGCCACTTCTGCCAGGAGTGAGACCCTGCGGAGCAGGAGGAGCTGGAGCAGACCGGGGACTGGTCCTTGGCACCTTGACAGGTCCTGATCAGACAGCACCATTAGTATGGGGTGGCTGGCAGATCCCACTGTCATGCATCAGATGTCCTAATTAAAGAGGGAATGGATGGTGGGTGATGGGCCCCGGGAAGAGAAGCACACAGAACAGGCAGCAGAGGTGATGAGCTGGAGCAATATTTTTCAGAAAAATGTTGTTTTGCCTACACTAGTGACAGATTAATTAGTATTTTCTATAAACATTTCATCTAATTCCTTCTTGGGAGGCAGACGGTTAAATCTGTGAAAGATGGAGGAGCTCTTTAGCTTTTCAGCTTGTGTAAAAGGATTGTTCTAGTTTATTGCTTTCCTAATTTTTATTGTCCTACATTTCCCAGCTTTTTTGTTCTAGTTTCTATTGTTCCCTTTAATTGCTGTGGAAAAAAAAAAAAAAAAAAGAAAAAAAAAAGCTTTACAGAATATTATTTCTAGAGGGCTTTTCTCCTCGATGAGTGAAAAACCATCAGCTGTAGGATTTAATACCCGTCATGTGCTGTGCTGTGGGTAAGTTTGGGCTCGGGGGGAGGCCTCTTTTCGCAGGACCAGGCAGAAAAAGCTCCTGATTTCAGGGGAACAAAACGCTGTAGGACTTTTCCTGGGGCAACGCCACCTCCCACAGTGCCAAGCCCTGTGGTGTGTGCACACCTGGGGCTCGCCCCATCCGTGTGCTCTCCGTAAGCCCGGGGAAAGTGGCATACAAATATATATATATTGGGGAAAAAACGTGCTGCTGCTGCCACACAGCAGTGCCGGGAGGCTGGCTCACGGGGATTTGCAATGGGTCGGCGGGAGTTAGGAGGAAGAAAAGACCGTGTATAGAAAGCAAAGGCGTAGGTGTGCTGTGGGGCAGGAGGCTCGGGAGGTGCCCGGGGGCTGCCGATGGGACCCGACGGGGCGCCGGGACGCCGCCGTGCCGCAGCCTGGCGGCTCTGCCCTCCGCCGCCTCAACACCCCCGGGGGGCTGCTCCCCGGCCCCTTCCCCAGCGCCTCTCCGGGGCTCCGAGCCCTCCTCCTCCTCCTCGTCCTCCTCCTCCCGTCTCCCCGCCGGCCCCGGGCTTACCTTGCGGCAGCGCGGAGACGCGCGTTGAGCAGCGCGGCGCTCCCGGCAGGGCTCCCGCAGGGCTGCCCGCCCGCCTCCCGCCCCGCCCCGCAGCCCACAGCCCGCAGCCGGCCCGGCCCCACCTCGGGCCCGGCGTGGTGCTGGCGGTGGTGGTGTGGTGCTGGCGGTGGTGGCGGCTCCGAGGCGAGCCGGAGCCTGCGCCGGCGGGGAAGGGGGAGGAAGGGGGTGGGGAGCGGCGGGGCGCTGCAAATGGCTGAACGCGGGAGCCCGCTCCGCGCTCGGCCCCTTTGTTCGCCTGGCACGCCGCCTGGGGGCCTGGCACGCCGCGGGGAGAAGCGGGGTCCCCCCCCCCAAAACACACACACACACACAGCCCCCTTCTCCGCCCCCGGCACAGACCTGTTGCTGAGCCGGGCGGGCAGGAGAGGGAGCGCTGAGGGGAGGCTCCCCCCTGGGAGGCGCCGGGGCCTCGCCTCAGCGCGGTCTGAGGTAACCGGGGGGGCTCCCTGTGGCCGCAGCCCCCCCGGCTGGTCCCTCGGTCCCTCCATGGAGAGGTGTCCCCACAGCAGGCAGCTCCTTGGCTGTATTGTTACGCAGAATCACAGAACCATTCAGGTTGGCAAAGACCTCCCAGATCATCTGGTCCAACCATCCCCTTACTACCAATGTCACCCACTAAACCATGTCCCTAAGCATCACGTCCAGCCTTTACTTTATGGGTCTGCTCCTGGTGAAGGCAGCTCTCCATCCCTCATACCCCCCTGCAAGCTCCAGCCAGGCTTCCACCAAGACCTCCCAAACACCAATACCATATTTTCCAAACCTTTACAAACCATGACCGGTGCACAGATATTCCACATATCCATCACAATGTATAGTTTTCCTGCAACACTTCCTTAAAACATTCTTCTGTAGCTTTTCTCTTTTTCCCCCTCTTTCCACTCACTCCGGTGTCCTGTCAGGCTGGTTCTTCAGCACCAGCCCATCTCCTGGCCCTCAGGGACACTCCAAGCAGACGGGCAAAGCCTCTCCCTTCTCCTCACTCACAGCGAACCTGACTCATTTCATCTGGTGGTGGTGTGACCACTGCAGCTGTACGTTCTTCCAGCTTCACAGTGACAGTGGTTAAGCATGGCTGGGTGTCATCTCAGCCATTTCGTCCTATTGCCCTACTTCTGAAGCCTTCTGGTTTGCTCAAAGTCTTACCGCATTATGTGTTGAATTAGTCCCTAATACACTACAGCACTTGCCTGCATTGCTGGATAAGTGTAACCACTTGAAATCATTGGCTCCACTCATGTTACACGCTTACTTAAGTGGAGTGCTTAGCTGGAATGCTAGTTTTCAAGCTGAGGTCATGTCTCATCTCTGCTGAGAGAGGCCAGCATGCTTTCTGGGGCCACAACAACACAGTGTTGTAGGGGTGACTGCAACACGTGTCTTCAGCAAAATTGTGAATTTCCTGCTATTCCCTCATTTGGATCAATTACGTTACTGGTTTCTGTTCATGGTCCTGTTCCTGGCTAGCTAGAAGAAGTTTCCATGTGATACAAGGAGATCCATTAAAGCCTGCCAGAAATAACTCACCTCTCCTGCATCGGGAACTAATCTTCCTGCTATTTTGTGTTACTTTACATACTGTATATTTCAAGATGACACTGAAACTAGACAACTAATACAGGTCTGGGAAATTACTTTCAGAATCCCTGATGTTCTGCTCCTATGTGGACTATTATCTGTCCCTGAGATGCCTGACTTCTGTTTACATTAATGAGAGCTATGTGACTGTGCCAACAGTATCATATCCGAGATCACTCTGACTCACGCTTTCTGTCTATGTGGTGATTTTAAGCACTGCTGAATATGTTTAGCTCCTCTTTAGGTTTTACTGTCACATCACACTCCAGGCTGGGTTTACACAGACGTGTCTGAGCTATGGTTTCGAGAGACAATTGAGAATCAGTGTATAGGAAGTAGTGTATTCATGTGTATTTATTGGTCATACTTGCCCTTGTCTGCAATTCCCAAACTTCCTGAACATCAGTCTAATGACCACCCTCTGGTTCTGGCTCTCTCATTTCCTCACAACTTGAATTCACTGAGGCTCCATTTATAATTAACGTACAGCAATAAACATGTCTGCGAGGCAGTATTTCTCACCTAGCTAAGACATTGTATCTTAGGATGAGGTGAATCATCCTTTGGTGTTGCCTGTTTCTCTCCATTAGCTGTAAAGTCATACTGGTGTAGTAGTAGACGGTTAATTTTAAACACCTGGATTACAAGGTGAATCATTGTCCCAGGGTAGAGAAGGCTCTGTCCTAAAGGCAACCAGGTATCGCACAGCTCTTCTGGTACATCATTTGGTGCCTGTCATGCATTTCTGGAGCCCAGCCAACACAGCAAATATTCAGGGGTGCTGACAGCTTGTTACTGCTGCTGCTGGCCAGCAGGACTTGAGGAGAAACCTATGTTGTGCAAGGGCCAATTAGCCTGGAGCAACACCTGGAGAGTGGTGAAGACACAGAGGTGAGAGAAGGCAGAAAGGGAAGAGCTGGGTGTTAGCAATGCGCTGCCCCAGAAGATGTAACTGGGCAGCAAGCAACTAGCTAAGGTTTCTGGTAGCATCCAGATCTGGACAGATGTACATGTGCACAGAGCCAGTCAGAGCTCTGCTCTTCCTGAGGTACCTTCCTCAGCACATTTCTCATTTCCCCACTGTCTGCAATAGCAGCTGCACTGCTGTGATTCCCAACTCCATTGTGCAGTACTGGGCTACCCTGTTAGATGGGCAAAAGCACTCTTCTTTGGTAAAATTAGCAAGCAGTTCACATACAAAAATTATCATTTCATTTTCAGGGGCTTTGATTTCTAGCCAATGAAGCTCCTGACATTCTCATTTAAGGAGGTTAGGAATCATTTAACAAAATCATTATTTCACCTGGGTAAAATACTGAGTGCATATCCTATGGAACAAGAGGCTTTAAACCTTCCTACATATAGGGCTCAGAGTGTAGCCCATGCAGGCTAGCTTTTTCCAAGAGCCTCTTGAACAAATAAACGTAGCAACACCCAAATTGTGGAACTGGCATGGGTAAAACCCAGCAGCATTGCACCTGCACATACAGGAGCAAGTGTCCGACAGGTAGTGGCAGTAGTTGGGATCAGCGGTCCCTGCAGTATCCAGAGATCCAGTTCATAGCCAGAAGCCAAAATGTAAGCAAGCCAAACAAACAGAAAAGAAAACACAACTCCTTTTGCTCATCCTGTGTTTGACAGCTGAAGACTCCTCTGTGAAATGCTTCTTGGTACTATAACACAGAGGCCTCAAGCGTTGGTTTGGTTGCTGTTGCTGGCACAGGGCAACAGCTCGTTATATTTCTGCTGAGCAGCCAAAGATGACTAAAATAAATCTTGTATATCTGGAATACAAAAAGTATACATGCTGCAGGCATGTTGCACAGGCTATATTGTATCCAGAGAACAGTAGGTTTGATGACTCAAACTGATCTACCTTTGTGTATTGTTATTATTAAATGTATGTAATACACCCAAATAGGAGAATGTAAAGAAAAAGGACAAGAAAAAGGGCAAGATACCCCTACTGGAAGGGTAATCAGCCTGTGGGAAACAGAGTGGTAATAGCCATAAGGAAAAATAGATCATAAAGGTTTCTTTAGGTTTTGTTTTTAAAGAGCAAAAAGCAGAGACAGATCAATATTGTTTTTAATTTAAGGAAAAAAAAAAAAAAAGAAGAAGAAGAAGAAAAAAAAGGCAGAACAAAGCAGACTGGCTTACTGAGAGTTTTGTCACCTGAAACAATGCTCTGAACAGGTAGAACAGCTTTTAATTATATTATTTAATAAGGCTGAAAACATTTGATAGGGTTAAAAGATGGGGAACATTCAGCACTTAAATAGATGAGCAGTTGGGAAAACAAGCACATAATCTCCCAGTTCACTAAAAAGATAATAAAAAACATAGGATTTGAAAAAGAGAATTAAAGCCTACCCTTGCTCTTTACAGTAGGAGGAGATTATCCAGGCAGTGTTTCTTCTCAGCCACAACCAGCCCAGGACTGTCACGCCACCTCTCTCCAATGTAGCTCCATGGCTGGCGCTATGGCGTGTGAGCAAAACACCTCACAATCAGCACGTTTCTCCCCAAATCCTGGTACACTCATGAAATGTCTTCAGGTAGAGGTGGAGGCTGCAATCAGCTGCTTGCCTGGACGGCTGTGTTCATGCAGGGAAGGGGCTGGCACGAGGACTCCACCTGATGAAACCTCGGGATGCATGCGAGGGACAATTGAGGCGCTCTCGTCTCCAGCAGCACAGAAGCAGCTGACATTAACTGATGGTGTCACTTGTGTCTGATCTGGATTAGGAGCAGCATGGGCTGCTTGTAGCAGTGTTGTAGAAAGGTTGTTGCACGTACAGATCGTGGCTGAACTAGGATCTTTCCCGTTGAAGTACGCAGTCTGTGCTCCCCAGCTCTCCACGAAAGAAATCCCTTTCAAAAGAGCACCTTCAAAAAGCATTCAGAGCAGCCAATTACTTACAAAGATTTCATCTCTTCCAAGGTGTGCCATCTTCCTCTTAAGTGTTCTGGCTCATCCTCCAGGTCGGGACACACTTTAATGATCACTGTGATTATCCCTGGCATATAACAATACGCACAACAGCAGAATGTGCAGTTCTGCAGTCAAGGCCTGTTTTGCTGGAGGAAAAAAAATCCCTTTGAACACCTTGGAAGGTCGTGCTGTGAATGACTAACCGCCTTTTATGGAGCAGTTTATGGAGCTTGGCCAAAGCACTTGAAGTGCTTTGGTCATATGTCCACATTGTTGCATTTAAATGGACTTGCACAGTAAATCTTCCTTTGCCTGGGAGAATTTCAGATCCTTTCAGAATTGTTTCAGTGTTGCTATTTTAATTTTCTTTTGCCTTAGGGGCTATGAGTGTTTCTGGCAGTTTGGTTACTGCGCATGCCTCTCAGGAAAAGGCTATGATCAAGTAAGCACAAGTGTGGGGAAGCAGCAAATCAGCTAATTCTGAAGATCTTGATCCAGATTTCTCAAATCAAATGGCAGAGAGATCTAGCAGAGCACATGCTGCATTTGCAAGAAAAATAGGATGTAGATTCCTCATAAAGATCCTCAGTCTGAATGGCAATGGAAGTAAGCTGAATTCTGAGCTCTGGCACCATGCACGCAGCGTATGATCCACCACGAGTCTCCATGTACCAACCACTGCTATCTGCATGGTAGGCGTGAAGTCCACGCTGATATCTACGCTCCCATCATAAAGGCATAAAATAAACATTTAAGAGCAGTGGGGAGAATCAACCTCTAAGTGCACCTATTTCTATTCCCTGTGTGTAATAGACTTAGGGTCTCAAGATTCGGGCTGCTACGCTCCATCCCATGTGAAGCAGGCTACGGGGATATGTGCTAAGCGCTTCACCAGTACCAAGAGACCAAAGAGATTGATGCAGTTAATCAGCCCCAAACCACCCAAGTAGCTGTGTCAGTGCTGCCTGATGGAAGAAGCCTTAACCCCCAAGAGCCTGCTGTGATCAGGACACGACCAGAGGCCAGTGGTGCTCAGGCTGTAGTCCCAGTCCTGCCCAGTTCACTGGCACAGACAGCTCAAGAGCTGCACGCGCGGGATGCCTGCAAGCAGGAGGCACAGCTTAAAGGGCTAATCATGGGTTTAGGCAGCAGTAATGTCTTTAATCTGTTTTCTTGTACAGACTCATCATGAGGCTTCAAGTCAGCCACTTTTCAACTCAGCTTACTTCGAGCTGCAGATATCAATCTACCTTCTTAACAGGACTGTTATTACATGAAGAATTACTGCTGTGAAGATATACAAAGCAACCAGAAATACTGAATCAGTCCCATGGTGTCACTCATTGAAGTACAGATCAACTCTTACAGAGCCCTCCCTTGATTGCAGCTTTCAAACTGCAGATTTTTCTCACCCCCAAATGCATTTCATGAAAAGTAATTCGTCTTTATGCACTTCAAAAATCAAATTGGACATGAGAGAGGAACAATAAAGTTTAAACACTGCACCACACTTTGTATCTTCCCCCATATTCTCGTACGTGTCTCAAAGGGGCAGCATGCACTTTTTAAACACCCTCATCCCACCCATAAATGAGTTGTAAATGCCAGTTGGGACAGAATCCAGCCTGAAGTGTGTGAATTTACAATATCCTGCACTCACGGAATTTAATTTCATTTAGTATCTTTGCTATTGCAAGAATAGGAGTGGCAAGGAAACTTATGAAAATACCAATGATCTTCAGAAGAGGGAATGAAAAGTTGGTGTTTTCCAGAAGAATAAATATAATATATGTGGTATTAAAGACAAGAACAAAAAGGCAGGCTTTAATAGCTATTCATTTTACTTCAATAACTCTCTTCTTGTTTAGTTATAACAGCGCAGGTACACACAAAAAGGCTATTGCAGAGCCTGATGAATACAAGCCTCTGAATTTAAACACAATCAGGGGATTCTGTATGTATCCTTTAGGGCAGATTAATTAGGGTGAATTGCCAGTTACCAACTGAAAATTAATTTCCTCTTTTAATGCTTTTCTCTGCCATACTCATTTGGAGCATTAATGCATCTCATTTTTCTATACCATATGCACTGCCCAAATGCTGACTCATATTCCCTGTAGGCAGCATAGAAGAAATTTTACCGCTTGAGTTCTATTTGTGTCCATTCATACAGGGGTCAAACTTATTATGAGAGTCTGCATCACTTGCAGAAATTGCACTCGATGGTGCTTAAAACCTAGAAACTATAAAAATTCAAAAATATATCTGTTGTCCTCATTACATATCCTATTTTCCCTTTCATGACTTCATTTATATATATATATTTCTCATTAATGCATGCCATGGATTCCAGCCTTCCTGTTAAAATGACGACCCGAGAAATGTACTTGTGAAGTTAATTTTTATCACATTTTTTATTAAACATTTTTTCAGTTTATACTTTGAACATAAATACATACGTTTTATGGCTCATGTTATAAAAGACCCTACTATGTGTTAGAAAACATATACAGAGTATATCGTAGTGGTTACACTTGCTCCCCTTTTTCCCTAATGTTTTCCATAACTTCTATTAATCTAGAAAAGCAGTATCAGAAAGCAAGATCCAACCTACCCAGCAGCAGTCTGCAACGGCTATTAAGGTTATTTGCCTGCTGTAAAATAAACTTTGGTTCCTCTCTGCTTTCACAGTAAGGTAATACCTTGCTACGTACGCTGTGTATCAGAAGATAAGCATTGCATGTTGTGCTCAGTTCATTACTGAAAATCCAGTTCATGACAGTGTGTGTCTCTAACAAAAGACATACATCTTTTTTTTCTCTATACCACTCAGTAAGACAAACAGATTCATTTGTTTTCAAAACAGTGTAATGTAAATGTGGGACCCGGTGCTGGTCTTACTGAGGTCAGTGGCAAAACGTTGATGGACTTTCAGAAGAGCAGATTTGGATCTGTTTCTACTGTTCTGTTATCTGAAGAAAGCAACATTTCAGCTGGAAGATAGGATGAACATCACTTAAAACTCTCATGCATCATTGCCAGCAGATTCTGTAATAGCGCCATGCATGGACTTCCAGGTGAATGTGTGGGGGACTCAGCTCACCATTCTCAGTGATAACGAACCACGAGAGAGTGAGCATAATAATGATTCCAGTCCCAAAAGCACGGACATGGAAGCCCACACCCAGGGGGCACACAGAATCACACCTTTAGTCTTTTTGCTGTAGCGTAGCGAAGGGACGCTAGGTTATATATGCTTTATACACAGAAGAATCTTTTAACATGTTTTTTTTTCAATATACATACATTAAACTGTACGATTTAGTACTTCCACACAGTGGGCAAAGAGCAACTCCCAGGGCCATAGCTATGGAAGAGTGTAGAAAACGCTACCGGCCTTGATCTCTCAGGCCAGGCAAGACCAGGCACTAGGTCAGGAAGAGGAGGAATATTTGGGGAAAATGTTATTGGCTGATGGCTTAGAGGCACGCTAAATTGTTTTGCACAAGGACTCATGCCAACACTAAGCCCATACCAATACTGACAACACCCAGCTGAAGCGGTGAGATGTAGATGGTGAAAGACACAGTGTAAAAGCATAAAACAGTAAGGAAGGACCTAAACCTACAATCCAATCCATAAGAGATTTCCTTCATGACTTATCCAAGTCCATGTTATTATGGCTTAAGAAGCCCATTCTCATCAGGATTTAGGATGTGGGCCAAACCGCTGAAATGTGCGTGCATATCTGATTTTTGAAATGTCTATTTTAGTGCCTACAGGCAAAGGTTCTCCGCAGCAGCATTCCCTCTGTGTGTCACGTGGCAGGAAGACACGATGGTCTCGTACTGCGGTGCTCCATCAGGCTTGGTGAGTCAGCCCACCCACTGACTTTGGAGTCAGCTTGACACAGGTTTGCTTTTTAGAGCAGACTGAGAATTTAGAGAGATACAGATTTGGTGAAAAATAGCAAAAGAAATTTCAGTAACGCTTAAGATGCTGCTGCTATTTAAGAAAAACAAAAACAAAACAAAACTATCTTATATTGAACAAACTAATCCAGTCTCTGGTACTGTTTACGTTGAAATATAACGTGCAGGGAAACACTAATTATGGCTAACGCTGATTAAAACTATGCAGACTGAAACAAAACGTGGTGGAATCAAGGAATCTGTATTAAAAGTAGCAGAAATAATAATTTTAGGAAAATCCATCCCCTTACTGGGATAAGAGTGATGAAGCAGCCAAAACTTGCACTTGACTTTAGTCAATGCAAACATCTGGCAGACTTTCTGCTTTGGACACATTTAATTTATATTTTATTGAACCAACGGACAGTATTTGAGTTCTCAACATATCCAAATGAAACTTGAGAGTCCTAATTTCTCTGTGTCTTTCAGTCTATTGACAAGGGAAAAGGATGTTCCCAGTTCCTTCACTCAACACACATTAAATGCATTTTGATTGAATGACGTGTCTCGTCACCATTTTTTGCAATGTCTTTCTGAGCGGAAGGCTTTGTCTTGTATTTCACATGCACAGAGACTAGTGCAAAAAGCAATGTCAGTAGTAATCCCCAAATTCAACATTCCCTTTGGAAATATTTTGATTCATGAAGAAAAGACGATTAATTAGGTCTCTGTTTAGATTTCAGCCCTCTAACAGCACCAAAGCAACACCTTTCCTCACTGAGTGAATGAACGCAAAGAAACGGTGCACACTGTTTTCACAATATCCACTTACAAAACTGTGTTTGGCTGAATCTCTGGGTGAAAAGATAGGACCATATCTCAGCTGTATGCAGTTATACAGTGACACTATTTGATAGGTGTTTGCCTGAGGATGTAGCAAAAATCAATTGATGCAGGGCAAATGCCCACAGTGATTACATGCGCTTCCTATACGTATTGCAATGTTAGTGTGTTTCTCATTATTTATATACTCGTTAGGCACACCTAATTAAAAACGGCACAGTCCATGTCTAGCTTTGATACCAAGCTGCCAGGAGGGAATGTGTTACCAGCGCTACAATGCACAGCTGTTCTACATCTGTATTTTCTATTTGCCCTATGCCATAACATCCTTAGAACTTTCTCTATGTGACAGACACAGTGCACCTACTGAGAAAATTAATGCACTTTTTATACTGCAACTTTTTTTTAATAATACTGAGCATTAGAAATAAAAAATATCTATTTTTTTATGTTGAAATAAACAAGTGTCAATTACAATAACTGCTTTTGTTCAGACCAAACTCTGGCATATGGAATGATGTTAAAAATTATGATGGTAGTTACCAAATTAATATTAGCTTGCATTAGAATATTTATTGTTTAAAAATATTTGCTATTTTGTTAAAATCTACAGTCCATGCAATATGTCACTTTGGAAAAGGGAACAACCACTGATTTACATAACCGAAAACGGCATGCGACAGAGTACATGTTCCTTGCCTTCCCTAAGTGCTATAGAACATTATGATATTTATAAATGCAAATATAAATAAGGGTTCTAAAGTCTTTAAAAGTGTCTAACAAATCCTTTCTGTTCTAAGTATCAAAGACAGAATCAACAACTAATTTTTTTCCAATACTCTTAACACTGTAGGATGTTCTAAATATGTGAAGACTCTGCCTTGTATCTGTGATCCAGCCCTACTGAAACTGCTCTCACATATATAAGGTCTATTGGTTTGGGTCCTAGGCTGGCATTTGCTGTAAAAAATACCAGACTTTGTTTCATAGTAGGAAGTATTTTAAATTTTGTTCACTCAGATATTTAATAGTGGGATCTGCCAGACCATCACTGAAGATACTAATTCATCTTGTCGTTGCTGCTTGGTCTTCTTGTTCACTCTTCTGTGTCCTTGGCCACCAGAAATGACTAACACTGAAATTGCTTTCATTTTCTTGGATTTCTGTCTTTTACTTTTAAGTGAGAAATTTTGATCCTTCAAAAGCTCATAAATGTTACTGTCCTCTGGTCTATGCTCTAGGGAACTTGATCCATGAGACAAAGTAAGGGATCCTGAAGATGAAGACAAGTCACTTTTTTGTGCAATGGATCCTGCTGAACCTCCCAGCCAAACTGAAGTATCAGGGTTGTTACTCAGGGAAGAGCCTGGTCTGTCACTGTGCAGAACATTCTTTTGGTCGTCGTCTTTAGATTCTGAGCCAGGAGGCAGGCTGTTCCTCAACTTGTTTTTGTTTTTCTTGTTTATAGACGTAGCCATTACAAGAAACTTGACTGGCCCATTGTGTGCATGATATGACACCATTCCTCTTCCTGGAGCCAAAAGAAAAAGACAATTAAAGGATTAAATATAAATAAATTAATAGAACACATAGCACTCTGCTGTAAGTAGTTCATTAAATTTGCTCAGGAATGCATAACTCTTAAAATTCTATTATATGCTTCCAGTCTGTCTGTAGCTTGTCTGTTGCCTTGTATGTACACAATTTACAGAAAAAATGTAGAAAGAAAAAATCATCTATTGTGCCATAAGGGTGTTTTAGGACTGTGTTAATAAACCAGCTGAAATGTGACAGTATGAATTCAAACTGACTTATGCTGTGTTCACAACAGCGTGAGTGCAGAAACTTTCTACTTCTTTCTTTCTTTCTTTCTTTTTTTTTTTTGGCATTGACACAAATATAACATTGTGAGTTTTCTCCAGTAATCCACAAAGAAAATATGTGGTTTTCAATTAATCTACTGCAACTCTCTACCTTTCTAGAATAGCATACGAACATCTGTTTTGTTGTAATAGAGCTCTCCACACTATAAAGCAGGAACTAAAGCTCATCCTTCTGAATGCTTTTCTAGTTACCATGGCAGATTCATAAGGAAATGGCTGAACAATTTCAATTATTTTTTTAAGGTATTTAAACAGTGGGATGCTGGTAGTACGAAGAGAATTTACACTGTGCAAATCATTAGAATGTACAAAAAAGAAATTGCATAGTGCTAAATTCAGAAGCTCAACCAACATCAGTGTATATGGCTTTTATGGTTTATACATATATATATATACACACACATTATACAAAATCAGCTGAAATATTAAAAAGAATTAGGCTATCAAGGTAAAAAAACAACTCTACAAATCACTCTGTCCATCTCTAGCTCCCTAATACTTTTCAGGTTATAATAAAAAAAATCTGCTTTTACAGCAAGTGCAATGATATTAAGATGAATTATCACTACTGGAAGCCCAACTGGAAAAAGTCAGACATTTTTGGTTCAAATTCCAAACACTGTATCCGAAGACTACAAAAATGTAATGATGCTAGACCTGTGAAATCTGACAAGTCTTGACCCAAAATAAATGCAAGAATATGCAGATGACATAAAACACATCAAAAGAGAAAATGAGAGAATGAGATGCTTTTTTGACTCTACAACTATGCTTTTTTTTGCCTTTTTTTTTTTTTTTAAATATATTTCTAATATTGCTTCCCTATCATTTAAGAAACATTCATCTGTTGTCATACTGGATTATTGCTGCGTATCTTGCTGAACACAGAGGATTACGTTTTCATTTTGAAAAGTTACATAAGCTTTTTTTTTTTTTCTTCCCCTGAAGGAAGTTACAAATAGCTTGCTTCATAAAATCTGCCAGCTTCCCTCCACAGCTCAGCAGCTCTGGCAGAATTCTGAAACCAAAATGCAGAATGGCAAAGGGGTGTTTAATTGGAATACAACATACTTAAACAAATGTTGGTTCTGCTAGCAGCTTAAATACTTGCAAAATGATACAGCAGCATTCAGATATATTTCAAACAGGGCAATGTGAAACTAACTCACGAAAGCATCTCTCAATGCAAAAATACTGATCATTGTCCAAAAACCAAAATGTTCTCATATATACCAAGTCTCCAGTTTTGGAACAAAAGGGTACAAAACCAATTTACCGAATAATCGAACAACATACTACATTTTCAGTACCTACATCTCTAAACTTAATGCTTTCCCCAAATCTGGAAGAAAGATTGTTTGCATGCACTCTCTTCTTCTTCTTGTATTTTTACCGTACTCCGACAGGATTAATGCCTATCACATTCGTATTCCCTAAATAAAAACAGTTGTCCTGACTCAAACAACTGAGAGAAATCTAGGCAAGTATCTGTATATATGGTGAAGCTGAGGAAGAGTGACAACTACAATTTCATCACAAAGCTCTGATAAGTATTTGAACAATACATGTAATTTGGCAGTCATTTGAACTACTGACAGAAAAAAAATAAAAAGAAAAAATAAATGTTCAGTATAACACCATTCTACTCAATCCATTTGAGAAATTTCACTCACCAGTTACTTTGGGAATCCCCTGCAGGCGTGGCACTGGCAATGCTACTATTATACCCAGATTTGTTCCGACCAGTAATAACCCATGGCACACCAGAAGGCTGGTCACAGAAACACGCTGCTGCCCTGTGAGGTGTAGGAAGCACTGCATTATTTCAGGGTGATGATCTTTGCCTAGATCAAAGTAACCTCAAACACGCAGTCAGCTGTACAGTCTCATTCAGCAAAGCACTCATCAGAAAGGCACACATTTTGCTGGGTTGAGGTATTAAACTTTTGTTGCTACGTGGCAATTTAAATGCAATTGAACTTCTTATATAGTCTGTCCTAGATCTCTAAACCACAGTATCTAAAAGTAGACAGAATCACAGAATCATTAGGGTTGGAAAAGACTTTCAAGATCATCTGGTCCAACCATCACCCTACTACCAATGTCACCCACTAACCCATGTCCCTAAGCACCACGTCCAACCTCTCCTTGAACACCCCCAGGGACGGTGACTCCACCACCTCCCTGGGCAACCCGTCCTAGTGCCTGACTGCTCTTTCTGAGCAGAAATGTCTCCTCATTTCCAACCTGAACCTCCCCTGGCGCAACTTGAGGACATTCCCTCTAGTCCTATCACTGTAGGACTCTGTAGTACTATCATCTGTGAGAAGAGGCCGACCCTCAGCTCCCCACACCTTCCTTTCAGGCAGTTGTAGAGAGCAATGAGGTCTGCCCTGAGCCTCTTCTTCCCCCGACTAAACAACCCCAGCTCCCCCAGCTGCTCCTCACAGGACTTGTGTTCCAGGCCCTTCACCAGCTTCGCAGCCCTGCTCTGGACATGCTCCAAGGCCTCGATGCCCTTCTTGTAGTGAAGGGCCCAAGTATGGTTTTGCAAATATACTGTGTGTATTCTCAATTAAAACAAAACAAACAAACAAACAAACAAAACCAAAACAAATAAAAACTGAAAGGCATTCCACTTCCCAATGTTCAATAATGTATTGCTACTACAACATGCCATACTTGAGACTCAAACCTGTTCACAATTACTTTTTTCTCCTAGCTTTTATTTTGTGAAATATTATCAGAAGTACTGTATCCACATTTGGGTTCCCCCATACAAGAATGACATTGGCACACTGGCATAAGTCCAACAGAAAGCCACCAAGATGCTAAGGAAACTGAAGCAAATAATGAGCATGAAGGGATTAAAAACAACACCTGTCTAATGGGACAGTACACAGAGTCAGACATTTAGATGTGTACACTGACAGGAAAAGACGCCATGGACCAAATCTGGGACATGGAAGATTGATATTAAATGTAGGGAGAAGTTCCTTCACTATGAAGATGGCCAAACGCTAGAACAGGCCACTCAGAAAGGCTGTGGAACCTCCATCCTTGAAGATTATGAAAATTTGGCTGCACAAGGCCTTGTAGATTGATTTTTTTCTTACGAAAACAAGGTCATTTCTTGCTTATAGCGAGTACCAAATATGTTTGATTCAGTGTAGATGGATTTTCAAAATGATCTTGACAAGTTACATAAATGGAAATACTGCCAGCCCAAACTTCTACCATGACTCAAGTTTACTCTGAGGAGTATTAAAACTGTGCTAAAGTCATCAAGGTTCAAAGCTTACACATTTTTGGATTTACAATTAACTTTACATGCTAGGGAAGCAGTCATTCCCATCTCTATGATAGCTCTCAAGTTGTTAATCACCTTCATCAGTAAGCAAGGAATTTGGATACTATATCTGATATAACTGTGATGAACCTACATGTTCCACACTTTGGAAAAGTACCTTAATTACGGTGTATCACAAATTGATGCATTTTCCATCTCTTCCCTTGAAGCTGACCCAATTTACAGCCAATAACATACAAATCACAGACCCGGTAGGAAAGCAGGGAAGAGCAGCTTGACTGCAGCCCAAAGGTTAAAACACTCAGCTGGAAAGCAGCAGGTGGACCACAGTCCAAGTCTTTCCTCACAGAACTTTACAAAACCAAAATATTTATCCAGCAATGGTGTGTTGTCAAAGGCACACATCAGCTGCAGGGCCAGATCTGGAACCTCGGCTTAGAAAACACATTCTAAAACACCCTACAGGCAATTAGGTCACCCTCGGCAGGTGTAGCAAGCATGAAGAAATTGAAGAGGCTCCATCTACTCATGCAGGTTTTCAGAGACCGGCTTCCCACCGGTAGGTAGCTCAGCTCCACCACAGCACTCTCTCTCTCTCTCCATCCTCAAAGGAACAGGGGAAGAAAATACGATGAAAAAAGCTCGTGGGTTGAGGTGAGGACAGGGAGATCCCTCAGCAAGTAACATCACAGGCAAACCAGACTCAGTGTAAGGGAGATTAATGTAATTTTTGCCTATTGATAACAGACTAGAGCAGAGACACCTGTGTTTTTCCATAAACTGTAGGTATTTATGCGGGTATGACGGCATCATCCCTCTTCAGGTAGGTAAGCATAAATGGGTTATGTCTATAGACAAATTACAAGCCTTTTGAAGCCCCCCTTTTTTAATTAATGAGATTAATTTAGTTTCCAAAACAAAGTACATAAAAAGATTCCTTCACCACTGGTTCGATGGAGAACCCTACGGGGAGACAGATTTCTACCTCACGAGTCAGAGGGTGAGGGGCAGTAAGTATCGAAAACCACATCAAAGCCTAGAGTGATGACACAGATGGCAGCCCTGAGAGTGAGAGAAAAACACTGAGAGCCCCACAATAAAAACAAAAGACTGCTTGTGCTGTTTTCAAAGCTGTCCATGTAAGAGGTGATAACCATTCGGCTGTCCTCAATCATTTGCCAATGTAAATTTTGCATTTACCTTTATAACAGGTCAAAAAAACCCTCCATATACTGGATTTGTCAAAAATCAAGCCTCGAGTTTTGTGATTTAAAGCTCAAACCTGCTCAAGTTACATATAATATTCAAAGATCTCCCGCAACCTGTGTCACAGCAAATGCAAGGTAACTGCAGGTTAGCTTAACTTCACTGTATTTTGCCTACAGCTTGTTTTACAAAGTACAGACAGAAATAATTAAGTACAATTATATTTTATTTTTAAATTGTAAAAAACACCAGTTGTACTTTTGCCTGTCAGACCCCTTGCAGAAGCAAGATGCTCACATTTTTAACAATCCATCTTTAATGCTTTTTCGACTGTTTAAAATATAAAACAATATGCATGATTTTATACACCAGCCCTGAAGCAACTTCCAGCGAGTAATTGTTACCAGTGAGAACCGGTAATGTGCATTACTGTTTCCATAGGTGAAAAGAGCAAATTACAGCCAGCAACCTGGAATCTTAAACACCGAGCACAGCCTCAAGCACGAAACATCTCTAGTGAGGTCAAAAGGAGTAACGTGTGCTTTGAAATCTGGGAAGAGCAGGAAACATCTGCATCTGAAAAAATCCTTTGAAATAGCACATAATAGCAGCAAAATATATATATATATAAACAAACTATTATAATAGATATTAATTTTAAATACTAATTTAACTGTTACCCAAGGATTAACTCATATCTTTCAATGTTATTTTGTGACTTTGATAGATTTCAAATTGAGAGAAAAAAATATAAAACCAATTCTCCAGGAACTTTAAGCAGTAAGCACAGAAATCAACAAGTTAACAAGGGAAAATCATAAACAGCAATGCCAAAACCAAGTATTGTTATCTTTATATGAAAACTTTTATTTCACTCTGTCCCAGTGCAATGATGCAATTGTTAAACTCATGAAATAATCTTACCAAGATCTTGACTTTACCAAGAGCTGAAGCCAACAATTAAGTTAACACACAGACAAATAGTTTTATTCTGTTCCTGCTCTGTGTTCAATCTTTCTCAGGTCGCAACTTCTGACCCAGTCTCAACAACCACATAAATCCTCATGGGTTTCCACAGAGATCTGAATTCAGCTCTAGGTATTTGCAAGGACATAATGGTGCATTATCCTCTTACATGAACTTGCTCTTCCTGTTATATAAAAAATTGTCTAAAAAGCACACTGCACAAATCTAATGGGCTGACCTCAAATTTTCACCCATCATTTAATCATTTCTCAGCAGTAAAATCATAAAGCAACCACGTTTTATGGTGTGGCACCTGGTGGGATGGGGTCAAAATAACGCTATAAGCCTCAAAGTATAGTTTGTTTTCTGCAGAGAGGAAATGATACATTTTTCTCTTTGCCCTTTCCATCTGTTTCCAGGAAACACACATGTGCCATGAGAGGATATATGGATATATACAGAACACAGCAACATCAACAGAATTCACCTCTTTGTTAAACAGGTAACCCTTCATCATCCCCATGAGCAATGAAATTACATCTATCAAGGTCACAGCCATCTCTTTAAAAGGCATGCTGGAGGACACTTTTGAATAATGAAATATTTTATACAAGGGTGAAAAACAAGACTACTAATAACAAATAGACTGCATACCCATGTTCTGTACAATTGATTGATTGATTTAATAACCAGGCTACGTGAACAGTGAGGAAGGTGGGTGAAAAGTTGCCTTTGCTGAGATTTCAACCACTGATCATAAATACTAAGCATAAACTTGCTCTACTAGATGAAGCAGATTTCATTAGCAAGGTGTTTCTATTTGACTTCAAATGTTAATAGATTTGTTTCTTTTACTCAGCATGTCTCCTCTCCAGCTAACAGACAGCGTGTGCCACTTAAAATCAATCTCACTGTACTGTACTGTTGTGTGACCTATAATGATGATGATCTTCTCCAACTCAACAATTATCTTGCGGTTTTTTGTTTGTTTGTTTTTCACAATGAATTTGTGCTTTCTGGTGTGTTTTTGTTGTTGTTGTTGCTGCTGTTTTAATAGAACATAAGCTTGTTACATACTATTAGGAAGTATTTTATGGCTTGTATTTTTGATTATGTATGAAGCAAAGGGTCTGTGGAGCATTATGTAGTAAACATACACCCCATAGCTGCCTCAGCAACCCTGATTTACTTTTCAGTCCTGTGTTCCTACATACAAGCTTCCCATAACTCCAGAAAGCCATTGGCTTGAGCTCATACCAGGGTTGTTACTTTTATCCCTTGGTGTATATGGACTACTATGGACATGGTTGATAGAGGATGTTCTGGGATACAGTAGTTGTTTAATACCTGCTCAGATGTCTCAGCAGATTCACTGTGGTCTTTTTTAAGCCATTTAGCTGACATGTATGACATGAATGTTACCATACTCTGATCTATAACTTGGGGGCATTTTCCCAGTCAACCTGTCTTTCCTTAGCCAGACCTTTGTAAGCAAAAGGTGTAAGAAATCCCCACAAATGAACCATGATAAAACAGTTGATTTAGAAAAAAAAAATTACTTTTGGTTCACGGTGTGTGTGTCTGTTTGCTTTTCTACATTACTCAACTTGGCCGAATTGTAATGACAATAATTTCCTGTTACATTTCACTTACACTTCATTATTCTGTCCTACCCAGTTGGCTGCTGAGTTATCTTTTTCAAAGTAAAAGAGGCACGTCCCTTAAAACAAGGAGAGAAAGCAGTCATGTTTAAAGCTGTCTTCTCCCCAAAATGGGGAAATCTACTGTCATGAGAACTGCATACTGAGGTTACGAGAACCTCCTACTCCTCTGTCTTAATTGACTGCTACAGCTATCCTTTAAAAATAGCCTTGTAATTCACAGTGATCATTCTTAAAACAGTGACAGTAAATTTTTCTTTTACTTTTACTGTGTAGTAACAGAAAAATTATAATTTCATTAAGTTAATGTAGTTATGCTCCTCTCATTTACATTGCTTTAAATGAAGATGCAGATAACTTCCTCAGGTAGCCTATTAGGCAAATATTACACATCATTGCTCCTACTACAAACTTGGCAAAAGTAGGCCAGGTTCTTGGAAGTTATTTCATGATCTTGCACTCTCCTTTTTTCTTAAGAACCTTAGAAATATTTTTACATCAATTTCTTCTGTCTCATTTTAATACAAATTGAATTTTTATTCATCTGTTCTTTTTGCATATTAAAGAACTCCTGTTGGATTACAGAAAACTAAGAGTTGTTTCTTTTAAAACTAAATGATGTCCTGTAGCACACTTACCATTCCAAACGTTAGTCCCTAACTTTTCAGTCCCTAAAAATCCTCAGAAAAGGCACAATGCACAATTCTAAATACGAAGCAGCTTCACTCCTCCTCCTTTTTCATTTTTTTTCTTCTTTTTTAATCTCAGCATATACTATACAGAGTTTGATTTATTCTTTGTCTTCTTCTTGTTCCAAAAGTTTTTACCTCCTACTCCTCTGTCTTTTAGCCTTTGTTGTTGCAGTATTATTGGTATCATATAAAAAGGCCCAAGAGCTGCTGCTCAATAATTGAAATTCATTTCATTTATAGAATGGAGTCTTCCCTTGGAACACTTGCTGTAATAATGTTCTACTCCTGAAATAAATTTCCATTTCCATTCACCGAAGCACATTTTGTGAAGAGACAGAAAAGGAAAAGAAAAAACACCAAGAATCTAAAATGAGTAAGAATGACACCAAGGAGATATAATTAGCTAGAACTCTTTTACAGAAAAAGAAAAAAAATCATGTTACATCAGCAGTTTTATTACCATGGCAATGAACATTAAAGCTAAATTTGTTTGAAGATTTTTATATGCAGAAAAGATGTGTAAGGGAGGCCCTACTTCCTTTTTATCCCCCTATAAACAAGAGAAAATCTTGGAAGTTATCTTTTTAAAAATCTAATCTTGATTTCTTTGCATAAGGCTGATGAATTAAATCATGCAACCTATTTAAAACTATTTAAAGGCAGGACATTTGCTGTTGTTCATTGTTGGTGCTACAGTCAAACAACACATGTGAAAAACACCCAGGCTAGAACACTGTAAATGGACACAATTTAAAACAGAGCTTTATTGCAAAGCTAACATGCTCTTAAAGAAAACATGGTAAGACTAAGACTGAAGAACTGAAACATTTTGATGCAAGATTTATACCTCATTCTCCTAAGAATATAAATATAATGTCAGTGCTGGAAGAACTGATGTCTACTAAAAGCAAAGCAATGAAGCTGGCACACACATTCCAATAAAAATTGCAGTAGCTTAGTCCATTACAGTCTATAAACATGGACATACAGAAGGAATGTTTGTCCCCTCATGGACAACTCATGGTCAGCCATCCCAGTATCATTCTTCTGTCTCTGTCTTCTCCTAACATTCTCACATCCCCTACATGATGTGCATCTGTTTAGATGCGTAAGCCAAAAGACATCCCAAAGCATTTGCCCTCCAGCACTACACAGTCCATAGTCATATTAGCCTACATCAGTCTGTAATAACACCCGTGCATGGCAACTGAAATAAAAAGTGCCAGAAACAGGTTTATCTCACGCAGACATTTCCCTAGTTATTAGAGAGCCACCCACTTCGATACAGGCCAATGCAACTGTCTATGACACTGATGATTTTGGGATGATTAAAAAGCTTCTGTCTTAGAATGCTTAAAGATCTGCTAAATGTCAACCCAACAAACACAGGTTTCATCTTTGCCTATAACACTAACCTTTTAATTGAGCAAACTACAGCTCCAAACAGCAAAACATGGAACAAACTCTTAAATGGAAGAATGTGAGTGGTTCAGCTGACTTCACTGGGAATACTGATGTAACTAAAATTAAGCAATTGCCTTAGTGGTTTGGATCCTAGGCTAATTGACTCCATCGTGTATTTTGATATCAAGTTCCAGAAGCAAATACTAAATTTTGCAAAGCAAACACATTTTCTTGGTAGACTGCACTGCCGTCATGTTTTATAGTCACACAAAAAAAAAAAAAAAAAAGAAAGGACAAAACAGAATACCTGCTTATCTATATAATTTATAGCCTTTTAGGAGGAAAATTGCTATTCAACAAGCTCAGTGCACACATCGTTCTTTTGGGAAGGTAACAGACTGCGACTGACCAAAGTAAATAGTCACAAGACAGTTATCAAAGCCTGAGACTGATGTTCGGATTCTGGCCTTATCTATAACACTCTGAAAAATAACACTGACAGAGACAAAACAAAAATGTTTTATCATATGGTGGGATTCAACTACCTGGCAACATGTTGTGAACAGGCGTGGCAATGTTAATATCCTGGAGGTGTTTCAGTGTCTCTGTGTGGAACAGCCGAAGCGTAGATCCAGATGTGAAGGCAATCCAGACTCCCACTCCAGCAACAGCCATGTGAGAGATTACCATCCCTTCCTCTTGATGAGCTTCAAAATGGCTCTGTAAGAAAAACAAGATAAGGATAATCCTCTGGATAAGACCTATTAATTTTTCCTGTTACTTTTTTTTTTTTTGAAAATACATCATCATTAGTATGGAAAGATTCTCAGCTTTTGAACCAAAGTCTAACTAAAGATAGAGTACCTTCACCATAACTTAGATGGATATTCAAGTGGTGTAGTAGGTTGTTAACTATTTCCCCTTGGATTTTAAAGGCTTCATTCTGCTCCCTGCCTCTGTCTTCTACCTCAGCAAGTTGGATACCCTGAGAAGAATTAGTTGAAGTAATAAAGACTGACGCAAAAAAGTCATTAAGAATCTTGGGTTTTTCCTCTTATCTTGTCACTATGATTCCCCTCAGATCCAATAAAGGATGCAGATTCTCCTTAGTCCTCCTTTTCTTGTTTATGCACTCAACAAAAAATTTTTTTTTACTGTTTTTTACTGCAGTGGTGAAGTTAAACTCTATCTGGGCTTTGGCCCTTCTAATTTCCTCCCTGCATAACCTCACATTGCTGTAGTCCACCTCAGCTGCCTGCCCCTTGTTCCAAAGGTCATAAATTCTGTTTTTATTCCTGAATTCCAGAAGTTCTCTGTTCAGCCAAGCTGTTTATCTTCCCTGTTAGCTTGTCTTTCAGTACACAGGGATGGCCTGCTCCTGTGCCTTCAAGATTTCATTCTTGAAGAACATCCAGCTGTCCTGGACTTATCTTCTAGAACCGCCTACCAAGAGATCCTATCAACCAGGTCCCTAAATAGACCAAAAGTATCTCTACAGAAACCCAAATAACAGTTCTACTGACTGTCCTTCTTGCTTCCCCAAGGACTGAGAACATCACACAATCACCATACCCAAGAAAGCATCTTTTTGATTCAGACATTTCTGAATTTAGTAGTAGTAGTAGAAGATAATATTTAGAAGTATTAGCTATTTTGTACCCCTGACCTTCAAAATACTGATGCTTCTTGTTAGAAAGATCAAAATGCTCCTTTTGAAGAAAGTAGTAATGCCAGACTTTCAGGATCTAGTGCCTAATTTTTTTTCTTGATCTGGTGATTTCACATTTGTGACTTCTACGTGGCTCCAAGAAGGCTGACACCTCTTTACATGTTTGTATAACACATGAAAGTATAACACATGAAATAAAATTGTAGTGAAGGTCTTTAATCATTTACAAGAAGTAAAGATTTTTTGTTTCTTTTTTTTTTGTCATGTCAGTAAACTGTCTATACAGAGCCTTTAAATATTGCACTAGCTATATCAAATACAGAGAGCTAGTCTGATAAACAAAACTTCCATGATTAAATAAATGGTAAAGTGTTCCTTGTATACAAATCCCTACCTGAAGGATATGTAAGTAAATATCTTCATTAATATTCACAGTACATATTATATTTGCAGATAAAATGCAAAAGTACCCTGTTACTCCATGTGAAAGCATACTTCGGTTTTCTGTGTGTTATAATTAAAAGTTATATCTTGGTCATTTTGCATGCAAATCTAAATTACAAATTTAAGATGATTATGTTTTGAATGTATTTGGGTTATATAGTTCTATTTCTTCATCTAAATTCAATGAATAGATGAAGACCACAGATGAAGAATAGAACTTCAAGCTTTCACAAAGCCTAACTTCTGATATTTTACTTAGAGGCCCTTTTTAATTTTATTACTTACCAGTACAAATAAAATCCATAAATTAGTACTTTCCACTGAGAAATTGGCTACTTAAAAATAATGGGAATTATTTATTTATTTTTGAATTTATGCTATTCTTCAAATGTTAATTTAAAAAAAAAATATGAATAGAGAAGTTTCTCTCCAGCTGTTAGGCAGTAGTTCAGATTTAGAGAGCATTATTACATTACTTTTTGACTCTTCTAACAACACTGCAGAATGCAAGGTAAGCACCTCTGACAGGTACATTTATATTCATCGCTTTCCTCAATCTCCACTCATTTTTTTTATTTTTTTTTAATCACATAACATAGCTTTGAGCACCCTGATCTAGTGGCAGGTGTCCCAACCCATGGCAGGGGGGTCAGATCTAGGTGATCTTTAAGGTCCCTTCCAATCCAAACCATTCTGTGATCATGCAATTGATTCAACGGAAGTTACCCATGAACAACATTTTCTGAAGCCAGAAACAGATCTTATGACTAGATTTCATGATATATCATAATGCATGTAAATGTTTTCTTGCAGACGGCCCTTTGTAAAAATAGTTTTACCCATGTAGTTGACCAAGGGAAGCCAGCAGAGGTAATCTTTTTGTATTTCAGCAAAGCTTTCAGTACTGTCTCTCACAGTATCCTTCTGGACAAAATGCTGAGCTTACAGCTAGACAAAAACATAATGTGATGGGTGAACAATTGGCTGACAGGTCAGGCTCAAAGAGTTGTAGTAAGTGGGGTTACACCAGGCTTGAAGCCAGTCGCTAGTGTGATCCTACAGGGTTCCATTTAAGGGTCAGTTCTCTTTAATGTTTTTCAAAAATGATCTGGACACAACAGCCAAATGCTCACAAAGTTTGCAGATGACACTAAATTAGGAGGAGCTCTGTCCTGCTCTGTTCTGTGTTGGTGTGGCCTCACCTTGAGTACTATGTGCAGTTTGGGGCACCACAGTATAGAAAGGACATAAAACTATTAGAGAGTGTCAAAAGTAGGGCAACAAAGATGGTGAAGAGTCTAGAGGGCAAGATGTACAAGGAGCAGCTGAGGTCCCTTGGTTTGTTCAGCCCAGAGCAGAGCAGGCTGAGGGGAGGCCTCATGGCACCTGCAGCTCCCTCACGAGGGGAGCGAAGAGGCAGGTGCTGAGCTCTGCTCCCTGGGGACAGCGACAGGACCCGAGGGAATGGCATGGGGCTGGGACAGGGGAGGGTCAGGATGGGGGTTAGGGAAAGGTTATTCACTGAGAGGGTGGTTGGGTACTGGGCAGGCTCCCTAGGGCAGCGGGCATGACACCAAACCTACCAGAGTTCAGCAAGTGTTTGGAGATCAGAGTTTGAATTTTGGGTGGTCCTGTGTGGAGTCAAGAGTTGGACTCAGTGATCCTTGTGGGCCCCTTACAACTTGGGATATTCTATACACTTTTGTTTATAGACTCATACATACACTGATCACATAATTGTTTGGGTGGAAATGGACCTTAAAGATCACCCAGTTCCAACCCCCCTGACATGGGCAGGAACACCTCCCACTAGATGAGGCTGCTCAAAGCCCCATCCTGACTGGCCTTGGCACTTCCATGGATGGGGCATCCACAACTTCTCCGGGCAACCTATGCCAGTGTCTCAGTACCCTCAGAGTAAAGAATTTCTTCGTAACATCCAACTTGAATCTCCCCTTTTAGTTTAAAGCCATTACCTCTTGTCCTAGCACTGCATGACAAAGAGTCTCTCTTCAGCTTTCTTGTAGCCCCCCCTTAGGTACTAGTAGGCTGCTATAAGGTCACCCTGGAGGCTTCTCTTCTCTAGACTCAACAACTCCAGTTCTCTCAGCCTTGACGGTAACGAATTGACTTAAAAACTTCTCAGGGACAGATCCAAGGCCACTGAAGTGAATTTTAGCAATTTGAACGGCTTGAAATATGAAGAAAACTGAAGCTGATGGTAAAAATTAATTTTCTCTGGTTTTCTGACCACAGAGGACAATTCTGTGAGTGCAACTGTAAACAACTTGCACAGGCATTTTTGTCACATTCCATTTTTACCAGCTAACTCATTATACTCCCACTTTGTCTGCCCTGCAGTTGGTACAGCTGTCTGTTGAAACAGACACATTTAAAGGAAAACTGTAATATTGTCAACACCACAAGAAGCATATAAAAAGAACTATTCTTCTCATTCAAAGGGCCTTCTGAGATGGAGCAGGAACATACCCAAACCTGTATATTCTTTTACAAAGCACAAAGTTTTTGTATAGAAGATAATTTTGACATCTGTTTCAATTACACATCTATCTGAAATCCAAGAGCCGTCCTTTTTCCTCAAGTTCTTTTTTTTACACATTACAGGAAATACAGATATGCGAGGACAAAAATGTCTCATTCCCTTTGTTATTAAAAGAATCGAACTCCATTTTACTTTTTCACTTTTCATAAATACATTAGTCTCTAACTTCTATTCAGTCTTTTTTTTTTCCCCCCTCAGGCAGTCTTCTCCTAACTCTATGGCAACATCAGAGCTTCAGAACACACTGGATGCCACAGCGAGTCTGTCCTGCAGTGGAGGCTGACATAGCTAACTATTGTTTCAACAGCACGGGGCATAGCTGAAATGTTTCTTTTGAGGGGTTGCCCACTTGTACCATACAGCTGTGCCAAGAACTGAACCACATTAGTTCAAGGTTAATGAGAGATGCATAATGGGTATCATTGTCCACAAGGTGAAAGAAATTGTTTTTACTTCTTTAAAGAAGATACAGTAGTTGGGCAACACACACTCAGGTATAGGGATTTTCATTTGTTTAGTTTATTCAGCTAAATATTTTGGTTTATTCTACTTATACATTGTTAAAACTAGAGCAGCTCATAAATAGTTAGCCAAGTTTTAAAAACAAGACGAAACAGAACAGGATGGAATGCCATTCAATTCTCGACTTTATTCCGTTACATTCTCTGGCTTTTTTGTTGTTGTTTTTAAACGGACTGCCTTTGCAGAGCTTAAGGTTCTACATGCACAGAGAACTCCGTAGGATGAAGGCTGATACTAAACAGCAATGCAAATCCCAGATCAAGGGTCAAGGCTGAAGACAAGTTTCTTCTTCACAGAAAGAGTATCAGAAAATAAAATTAATACATAACAACAATTGATGCATTTCTCACACATCCTTTGCCAAGTAGCTTGAGGCATCGTGCCAGTGTGGGGCACTGTGCCGATGAAAGTGATTTCCTGAAACACTACAACTACTACAATAATGTATCATTAAAACAAGTGAATTGAAAGTCTTATCCAAGCGTGTTAAAAAAAAAAAAAAAGCAGGAAAAGTGTGTAACACCCATAATCAATACATTGGATGCCAAATCTGCTCATTGGGTAACAATTTTTAAAAAAAAGTTTAAATCAGAGTCTTAAAAAAGCAGGGAGGTGTGCAATGAGATTGTGTTCAGAGAATAATGTACTTTGCACTTAGCAAATGCACAGGCAGTTAAATTAAATGCTTATGAATCTGGGAGTGCCTTACAAGGAAGGTGTTTATGAAATGATCTTGAATATGCTCTTGGGCTTGCGTAAGTAAGGTCTTCAAAACTTGTCAGGTACCTTTATAAATAGTTTATAATGACCCAGAGCATATAAAATGTATGCACAATAATAAAAAGCAATCAAGAAAAAAGCAGCAGTAACTTGAGGAATATGGAAAAATAAAGGATTTGCACAAAGGGAAGAATAACAGTTGAGCCTTGTGTGACACCTGCATTCCTGTTGACAGAGCAAAAATGAATATTACTGAACTTGACTCCAAAATTCTAGAGTCAAGTCTTTACTACTAACTGAATCTCCCCTAAAGAGAGGACACAGAGGGAGAATACACCATTTCTTTGCTGATTTCCCCCCATATAGAAACGCTTCTTCTCTGCACAGTACAGAAGAGGTAGCTCAGATATATTTTGTTTCTGATATTGTTAAAATACATGTATATCCTATAGAGAGTGTCTAAACTTCCTTGTGTATTAAACCAATATTGCCAAAAAACATGGTATGGGCATCATAGCAGATAACTTTCGGAAATAGAAAACCAGGAAGTTATCAAAACAAGTCAGGTAACTGAGGAGAGCAATAAAAAGCAGTGAGCTGTTTTGTCTGGTGAGATGATTAACACAGGATCAGTAACTATGTATATCTTAGGATCAATAAAAAGCAACAGAAAATCAACATTTGTTTGCACTTCAGTGAGGAAGAAAACATGCTATGGTATGAGTATTTCTGTGAAATAAACACGACCATCAGCTAGTCATGCAAATATTCATCACAGTCTTGAATACAATTATCTGTGCTGCAAAAACATTATTCAACCCAGACACACCATTTCCAGTTGCAGCATTTCTTTATGTTGCTTGCTGCAGCATTCATTGCTTGTGTGTTAATTATAGCTATAGAAGTCAGTGGATCTATAACAACCAAGGCTCTGAAAATAATGGATGGGTCAGTTTCAATTGGGAAATTGAAAGAAACCTCCAGTGATGTTTTTGTAGGAAAACATGAAGTAAAAGCTGAAAAATTGAACTACTGTGTCTGAGAGAGATTGATAGAATCTTATTTGTCTCTCTCTGAACTTCTGTTTTCACTTCTGTAATTGACAATGCCACGCTGTATTTTAGTAGCATAAACTTAATATGTTCTTTAATCCTCCAAGCTTGTCTGGATTTGTTCTGTGCCAAAATAGCACACCATAATCCCACCTGCAGGCACGCAACCTGACCTGGGAAGAACCTGGTGACTGAATCAGGCCAGAACTGCAAAAATTATTTACAGTGATATGGCTGTATAAACCCAATCTCAGGAACAATCTGACTGTGATCTACTACTACTGCCACGTATATCTTGTGAGAATCAGAGAGATCAGAAACATCACAGAATCAAAGAATATCCCAAGCTGGAAGGGGCCCACCAAGGATCATTGAATCCAACTACTGACTCTACACAGGAACATCCCAAATCAAACCCTATGTCTGAGAGCACTGTCCAAATGCTTCTTGAATTTTGTCAGTTTCGGTGCTGTGACCACTGCCCTGGGGAGCCTGTCCCAGTGCCCGACCACCCTCGGGGTGCAGAACCTTTTCCTCACACCCAGCCTGACCCTCCCCTGTCCCAGCTCCATGCCGTCCCCTCAGGTCCTGTTGCTGTCCCCAGAGAGCAGAGCTCAGCGCCTGTCCCTCCGCTCCCCTCGTGAGGGAGCTGCAGGTGCCATGAGGCCTCCCCTCAGCCTGCTCTGCTCTGGGCTGAACAAACCGAGGGACCTCAGCTGCTCCTTGTACATCTTGCCCTCTAGACTCTTCACCATCTTTGTTGCCCTCCTTTGGACGCTAATAGTTTTATATCCTTTTCTTTGATGCCCTAAACTGCATGCAGTTCTCAAGGTGAGGTCACACCAGTGCAGAGCAGAGTAAGAATTCGTCACACAAGTCTATGTCAGTAACTCCAGGTGTCCCAGAGGCTACCCCACAATCAAGGTAATTGGAAGTCTATCCACAAGAACCTATCCGAATCACCATTTCAAAATCTTTTTTTCCTCATAACTTCCAAACCAAGAACAAAACAAGGATAAAAGAAAAATGAAAGGAAAACAAAGAAGCAAAATATACGATTCTAGCATTTACTTCGATGAAGCAAGTCACCCAGAAATCACAGATAAAAACAGGAAATTAGGACACTCGCTCTCCCTGCAATCCCATGACAATGACTCACAGAATCAATTGTTCCAAACAGACAATTGTTGGGAGAAAACAGGATCATCAATGAAAAAAAAAAAAAGGCAGCAACAAAGCACACACAGAAGGAGGCTGTGATCTCATCACAAATTCCAGCCTGAAAGAATTTCATGGCTGTAAACATCATGGCACTCAGTATAATTGTACCATAGGTTGAAGGAGAGGCTTTAATCGCTCACATTTCATCAACTCTTAAACTTTAGGCGCTGAGACATTCTTTTGGTGGAGCACTGCAATTTTAACAGAATGGAAGGCTTCATGCTTTTTGGAAAATGCGGTTGTAAATATGAGTTTGAATCCTTAACATTCTTCTGTCTTCCCAGAAAAGCTGACGTTTGCATGATTATTCATTTGAAAATGTTCCTACACAAAGGACATTTCTGTAGACCACTGAGAAACAGAAGTGATCCGAAATTTGCTAAGAAATCCTCAGAAAGCAGAAGTCACATCTAACTATGCAGAGGCAGTCTCTTTGCATTAAACCTTCTTCTGGAATTAATGGGCAATTTGTACGGGCTGCTTTTGTTGCTGCTTTTTTTTCCTTTCGATCTCATTTTGAAGCAAACCTCTTCCCCCAAATACCCTATAAGCACTATATGTAGAAACATGGGGGGAAGAAGAAGCATACCTTGATCTAATCAAACATCAGCAAAAAAACATTGCGGTAGAATTTCAGGCTGTAGGGGGTGGGATTTAACACAATAAATGAAACCATAGTTTACAAAACGCTTCCTAAATCTTCACATTTCTTAAAGAGATTTTAATGTTTAAATTTTACCACTTATACATCGCAGCATAGCATGTGAATAATAATTAATTTCAAAAGCACTTACCTCTATGGAATGCGTCACAGTGCTGATTATAAAAATTTGTCCACCACACGCAGCCCAAATGGTATCTTCCATCACAAGCAGACTTCTGACAGGCAGAACCCCCAGCTTAACTGTCTTCTGAGGTTCGGTGTTCCACGTCCCATCTTTAAGAAAAAAGAATAGAAAAGACTGTACACCATAAAATTGCAATCTTTATTATAAAATACTTTTGGAAACGCTGTTTCAGTTTGTTGATAATGACCAAACAGCACTCCGAAAAGGAGCTGCAAACTAATCCAGAGGCTTTGACATGAAAAATTGTAAATACACGAAGAATTGGAACAGTGATACCATAGAGCCTACTGTGCAAAACATTGCAAAGCTGCACTCTGTTTTGCATCTGTGTAATTTTAACTTCCAGGGTAAGTTTGTAAGGATAATCCCCTTACCTTAATGTTTTAAGAGGAAAAAAAAACACTTGTGTATTTGTTAACTGAACAAATTTTATCTGGATTAATTGATATACATGGAACCAAACCTCACATTGCTGTTCTCGTATAAACGCTTTTCTTTCCAGAGGAAGCACAGTCAGAAAGCCACAACTGACACAGTTTTCTCCAACTCAGAAGGAGCTCACAAGTGAACTGTTTCAGCCAAAATCAAATTCCAACTAGGACAGATACTTATTTCAAGAAGTTAGGTTTTTGTGGTAGGTTTTAATGAGCTCCAATAACTCTCTAGGCACATATTGATGGGGAATGGATTTTCTGTTACTAGATGCTTTGTGTAAGAAGGTGGTTTTTCATTTGGTTGTTTTTTGTTGATGGTGGTTGTTGTTTTTAATTAAAACTGAATTCTGTGCTGTATCTTCACTTTTATTGTTATTCCCCTATCCTGGTTTTGGCAGGGATAGTTATATTTTTGTAATTATTTTCAATTGCTTTTTATCATATTATCATATATATTTTTATTATTCTATGATTTTTATTTTTTCATATAATTTCTATTCATTTTTATTTTATTATTACTATTTATTGTTATTTATTCCTACTTTATTATATATATTTATTATTTTCTATTATGTTATTATTACATATTACTTTTATTATTTTTATTTATATTTTTTATTATATTGTCCTCATCTCAACACACACGGTCTTGCATTTTTTCAGTTTTCTCCCCCACCCCACTGTGGGCTGGAGGGAGTGAACAAACAGCCGCATGGTGTTCAGCTGTCTGCTGGGTTAAACCACAACATCCCCAGCCCACAGTGTTTTCTGTGGACCACGTATAGCAGATCCAAATTACAATACACAGTACATGTTGCAGCATCGGTTATTCACAGACCTTTTAATAAAAGCTGCATGCCCACTTACTGCTGTGGTCACTTACGCTTGACATCTCTTTGAAACAAGGATTAGCAGATCATTTGTCTAAAACATTTAACAGCTAGCTATACTGTTGAAATATTTATGGCTGTCTTTTATGCATACATTTTGACTTTACCATTTTAATACTTTTATGAGTTTGTCTATTGAAAGAACTCACTGAACATTCTCGAATACAACCTTTCTGTCCATTACTTAGTATTACTATCACAATCTGATAATGTATCTGCTTTAACATTGAGATAAGATGTGTCCAAAAGGCCCCATTTCCTCATTTGAAAGCCTTCTTCCTGCATAAGCTACAAAAATGTTGTTTCCTTTACTTACACTGGTTTCAACTTGGTAGCCACTTGAATTTTGATTTATGAGACCAAGGTAAGCACATCTTTAGTCAAGCACTTGAGCACTTTTTTTTTTTTTTTTCCTCCTGTAATGAGTCCACCTTTCATTATCTGCTTAGGCATTATCTGCTTGTACAATAACAACAGCAACAATGATAAGCCTCTGCTTTTGGAGTGCTTCTAATTGCTTCTGCCATCTGCATTATGCAGTCTTCACTGAGTCACTCCCGGGATGTGGCTCTGCTCTGAAAGCATCTTTGCAAAAAGGGCATTTAGTTTCAGACTGTCAAAATCATTTTCATGATTTCAGCTTGCAAGTAAGAATGTTTCCAATTATTAGCCTGCAAACTCTCCCAGCAATGCAAAGTCACTGTGCTCTTCGTGACTCATGTGTACCATTAGCAATAAAGAAACTTCTGGAAAAGTTTGCATTTGCTAGCAACCACACAATCCTCAAATTAAATTCTTACCTGGAGGCTGCCCATACCCTGTGGATGCTTTAACCACTGTGTGCAGTTCAGTGCACACAGAACTTCACAGAAAAGAGCTGTACGTGTGTGCTTATCCTGGCTTTCATTGCCTGTTACACTGACTGCAGAAGCTGTAACAGCATCTAGTACATAGCACTCTCAGCTTTCCCTTTTGGGGATAAACCCAGCATAATTCTACTACTGTCTCTTCTGAAGGATATGCCAAAGAACAAGTTATCTTTTTATTTTTTTTCCCCTGTAGTTATATGGCCCACAATGAACAAGTAACGTACAGACAAAACTGCTCAATGAACTCAATAGCTCTTTTTCTTAAACACATTCAATCTATACATTAATCTATATCTAACACATAGTTGACTCTAAAGGGACAAATGAGTGGGGATTTTCAGCATCTGAACTGTGGACTCTGGGATTTAAATTTTGTTTAAATTCCTTTTCAAACATATTTATTTCGTTGAGGATCATGAGCATCCTCAAATTCTGTTCAACTCCTCAGGTGGCTTAGCATTAAGCCACCTCATTAATTTTGATCAAGTCTCATTTAAAATCATCATCTAGCATTTGTAGCAGTTTTTGAATAAAAATGAAAATCAGTGCTGCTGTCACATGGATGTCAACTCTGAAAGAAAAAAAAACAACAACATACTACAGGATAAGAAGGTGGAGTTCAGTGTCACTGACAAATAGCAATGTTATGAATGTTTGATTTAACAATTACGAGTATCAAAACCCACTTCTCAAAAACATTTTCAGTTGGTGCTTTTAGCATAACACTTTATCAACCCAGTTACTTTTAAGATTTCAGGGGATTGGAAAAAGGTGAAATAGAGACCTGATATCTTTTGTGTTTCCATGACTTTATGCAAAGAAACAGAAATCCCATTCGACATCACCCCAGGAAAAATCTGCAGCTCAGTATCACCCTACACAGATAACCTAAATATGAGATAAAGCTATTCTGTAGTACTTTTTTATTTCTTTTTGCAATCATTGTCCTCCAGATCAGCCAACGTCTGAGATAGAAAAGGTTAAAAAAAAAAAAAAAAAAAAAAAAAGAGGGCAAGTGGGAAGACTCTAGCCTGGTAATGAGGACAGGATTTAAATGATGGGTAAACTATATTCTTATCCCTGCCTCAATGAACGCTTAATTAATTATACAAAGTGGGATGACACCAGGAGGAGAAATTAAGCATTGCTTCTTTCTCCTTATTTTGTGACGGCTGTTGAAATCTCTTGAGAGTTGGAACCATGGGTACAAATCCTCTCAAGCAAGGCAAGGGATTAAGCTTGGTAATCCAACACACTTCTGTGAATGCTTTAACTGCAGACTCCTGGCTAAAAGCAAGGTCAGGGCTTCATTCTGCTGACCAAGATTATTCGCACTGCTATTCCCCACCCAACCCCCAACCAAATTACTTAACAGGTCTGAATCTAGTTCACAAATAGATTCAAGACCATCAAAATCACAGTTTTGAGAACACATACTGCTCTCTCTGCCTGTCCTCCCAGATCTCATCAGGTCCCATTCGATACAGCCTGCACAGATTTCATGTTTGATGTCCACTTTTTCATGTTATCTGTCTGATCCAAAGTTCATTGCTTCTAAAATCTAAGTGAAATACTATCTCCACCTGTGTAAATGGATGCAAATTCAAGACACAGTTATGTAAGTATGCTCAGTAAGTGGCACAATCTATGCAAAACTACGCACAGCCCTTGCAAAAGAAATGGAAAGGCTTCATTTGAAGTTATAAATACTTGGTTAGGTACTCAATTAATATATCGGTTTCCTTGTAAAGAAAAGAAGAAAAAAAAAGTGGGAAAGTAGTAGCTGAAATAAAACTTTTGTCGGTAAAAAGTCAAGGCATACAACAGGACAAAGCCAGACCAAGGAGCCCAGTGTGACTTCTTGCAAATTGTTTCATGAAAAGCAGGGACTGATCAAAAGAAAAATAAGCAATGGAGATGTATATAATGCAGCTCACAGAGATCTGGCTGGAGAATGCCCTTCAGTGTCCACAAAAATGTGGCTTAAAATTCTGTTCTGTCAATGAACAGAATTTGTTCTTGTCTCTGTTCTCTAAATAATCATTGTTTTAATTTTAAGATTTCCTGGTCATCCTTATCTTTAGACTGCTAAAAAGCTACAGACAATAAATTCTTCTTTAACCTACAAGGTAAGCACATAGATACTACATGAGATACAATATGCAGTACATTTATCCCATAACCAGAGGCTGGTCTGCATGTAGAAAAATCAGTTGTTGCACTCTGAGCAAATACAAGATCTGAGCCTGACACCTGTGGAAACAGGAAGGGGAAACAGTGGGAGAAGAGAGAGGAGTTTTCCTTCTGCTCTGTGAGAAAAGTCTGAAAGTTTTAACAATACATAAAGATGAGCATATTTGCAAGTTTTAGTGGACTCAGGGGTTAGACCGAGCACATCAAAGCCGGCATCGACTATTATTACAGATATATCAAATAGCTAGTACATGAGACATGGCAGTCTCTGACAGCCTTCACAGACATCACTTTAATAGTAGACATCAGTATGGACTGCAGGCAAGGTATTCATTTGCAAGAATGAGATGTGTCTACAAAACCTGAATAGAGGGTCTAATACATAATTTAGTATAGGGACTTCTAGAAATAAGATGTGATAACTTCTGATATTTGTATCTTTTATTAATATTTAAAACATGAGAACAGTTTTTAAGCACTGTTGTATCCATACACCAATATATTTTATGCTACTGTTTATAATACACTTTGTAAACTATATTTTTCCAACAGTTATGTGCCATAGTTTACAACCCAAAGTTGAACAGTATCTTGCAATGCTCATATCAAGCTGCTTAGCTGCATCAGAGTAAGATATCTTATGCTCAGAAAATGTTTCTAAGCCCTTTATGTAAAAGGACATTGTTTCTATTAGTGTGTTTTGCTATGTCTCCTGATTTTTATGTTTTATAAAATCAGTTATCCTGCAACTCACTCAAATTTAATCAAGTAGGCAAGAAAAGTTTTAAAACAAATTTCATTTTATAAGACTGAGTAGTGGCTATTTTATGATTCTGTGGTTTGTTTCCGCAAAACCCAATGCATTAATATTATTTTTATAGATGATTATAAAAATAAGTTCATTATTTATTTTTAAAACAATTTATTTTTAATACTTTTATAATTTGTGTGTATTCTCAAGTCTTGATCTAACCTGATAAAATACAATTTACTTCCTCAGAAAGTCTTTTCAGAGGTTGTAGTAGTTTTCCCTTCCTTTCTGCTTTCAGCAGAGCTGAACTAAACCTGCTTTTTTGTTGGTAACTTCCTCTCTTGCTTAGCAGCACTATTGATGATTTCGACAGAGCTGCCAACACAGCCCTGGGAACAGTGGTTGTTGGTAATTTGTGCAGTGGAGCACAAACATTTTTTCCATCACATGGTACACAAACCAACACAGTTGAGGAGTAAGATTGTAGCTACAGAACTAAAAAGTTCAGCACATTTCTTATCACATGGAAATAAGCTGAAGGATCCAGGTCTGCTCTTCTAAAAACAGGCGTAAATAGGAATGTCCTGTGCTGCACATGCATGTAGTTGCTTTTTCGTATATATGCAAAAATCCTTCATGTTATATAGCCGACAGAGCCCTACCTAAAATTACAGACAGAGGTGGCACTGGAAGCCCCAGCATGTGATATCCAAATAAGACTGATAGCAATGCCAACACATTTCTGGTAGCAAGTATTTGGAAATATTGCTAACAGTGATAACACAGTCAAGATAACAGTATTTATTTGTTTTTCAGTATCACTGCTTTTCCCTAACAGCTTGGTACCATTCATTACTTTTCATAGCAATACCTCTCATCCCTTCCTACCTCAAGTGTTGATCATATACCAGGACCACACTCTTCAGACACACTGCAACTGTGCTTAGATACTTGTCCTTCAGACCCAAGCTCTGAGGTTTGATATCAACCCTTTACATTCCACATATTCCCCCTTTCCTGAATTTGTCAAAGTACATATGCCTTGATCAGCTTGGCCAGACATCCACCTTGCTAATGAAATAACCTGCTCTCCCTTAACTTTTTGATCTATTTCCCCCTAACTCTTATATTTCCTCTTGATTTTGTTCCTTTTCCTTGATATTAATCCTCTGAAAATAACCAATCCGTGTCCTGAGGCCTCTTCAGACAGGTAAGTCATCAAACTCTTGACTAACTTCAGAGCTGCCAACATTTTTCCTGGTGAAGTCTTTGTAAAGAATGCAAAACTGTCCCGTTCATGGCCAGAACTGCCCCAGTTCTTGTTTACACAGCACAGTAACATTCTATTACAATACTCAAAGCTGAGCTTTCTGTTATTCCTTAAACCTCAGGGCCAGAAACTAGCAGCATACATCTACACAGGCTCTGAAAACAAAACAAAACAAACAAAAAAACCAAACACTGGCAAATACTGCTTTCATTAAAATATATGAGGCTTCCACTTCTAGACGTGTGGGTCAGTTCTGGCTATGGCAAAAGATTCAAATCAGCATCTTCTGGATTCCAGGAGAGACCTCTAGCCACCTGGGTGAGCACCACTCAAAATGGAAATGGCAGCAGACCCAGACTTCTTTGTGTTAACACTGAGCCACTTTTCAAAAAAGGTGAGAGGGCAACAGAACAAATACAGTTTAATACAGTTCATGTACTACATCATCATTGGATAAAACAGAGATCTCTCCACTTGAGAGCCTAGTGCCTTAGCCATTAGGATACAATATGAAAGACTACATGTCCTCTCTCTCCTATACTGTTTAAAGAGAAGAGGAATGATTCATCCTCAGCTTAAAAAAAATAATTATAGATGCAAGCTCTCCACTGTGAATCACAAGTGGAGATTGGCACTTCTCTAGCTCTGCAGCACCTGGAAGGAGGATGACATTACGAAATGCCTTGCTTCAATTCTTTATTAGCTTGCTTGGATATTACTCAAAGAATCACAGAATGGTTGAGGTTGGCAGGGACCACTGGAGGCATCTGGTCCAACCCCTGCTCAAGCAGGGCCACCCAGAGCAGGGTGCCCAGGCCCATGTCCAGGCAGCTTTTGAAGATCTCCAACAAGGAGACTCCACTGCCCCTCTGGGCAACCTGTGCTCAGTCACGCACACAGTAAAAATGTATTTCCTGATGTTCAGATATTTATCTGTGCCTGCTGACTCTTCTGCTATTCCTGAGCACCACTGGCTCCATCATCTTTGCACCCTCCCTTCAGGTATTTATGTAAATTGATTAGCTCCCCCCATGAACCTACTGTTCTCCAGGTTGAAGAGTCCCAGCTCTCTCGGCCTCTCCTCATAGCAGAGAGGCTCCAATCCCTTCATCATCTTCATGGCCCTCTGCTGGACTCTCTCCAGTAAGTTCATGGCTCTCTTGTACTGGAGAGCCCAGAACCAGATGCAGTACTCCAGGTGTGGCCTCACCAGTGCTGAGCAAAGAAGAAGGACCCCTGCGCATGCAGAGTGCTGTGAACTTCATTTTTGGTCTGCAAGGCTCAACATGCAAGGGCTCGCTGCAGGTACTGCAAGTGAGAGGCTACGGATTGCAATTGCATGCTCAGAAGTCAGGCACTGTAATCAGAGAAGCAAGTCTTTTTAGTGTATCTGTTCTCTCATCTGAACCAAACCCTTTCTGAAATTACCAATATGTTAACTGTTCTAGTCTTTGCCACAATCATACTGAGATTTTATTTCCTTTTCCTGTTTCTATCCATTCTCTTTATAGACTTCATGGGAAGGAAATGTGCATAAGTGTCCTGAAGAAAGGAAGTACCTGGAACTGACTCCAGTACACCAGGGACAATACATTTACCTTTTATAAAGATTGTGATTTCCTTTTCCTAAGATACTTTTGTGAATGGAAGTCAAACATATGCTGACCTTTTTTGCTATTACGTCACTCCGAAAACACATCTGCTGGTCTGTCTGCAATCAGCACAAAGAGGTTTTTGTTACATTTCTTACACAGACAATGCAACATACTTTTTCCTTAACCTCATCTAAAAGTGTTTTGCCTGGAAATATTCCTAATAATCTGGCCTGGGGCAAACACTGAATACACAATATTTCAGAACGATAACTGTTCAAACTTCCTAGCACTGTAAACAAGTTCTCAACATGCAAAGTGTCAGATGAACACTACAATCCACATCACTACCATTCCCATATAAACATTTAATATGCTAGCTGTTTTATGGTTTCTCACACTAGCTTTCTTACTCACAAAAACAAAACAAAACAAAACAACAAAACCATGTGCCTAGGTGTCATTATTAAGGCTTCTATTGCTAGGATTAATATTAGTTCACCTACCTCCTATCCCTTCTGTGACATTTTCACAGATCACCATGCTAGCTCACATTTTGGAACTGAGTAGATTTCAAGATAACAGTGCCCCATTGCTTTTAATTTATTTTCAAATACACTCAGGTTCAAATACTTTTTAATCCAAAAGTGAAAACCCACCAACACAGAGGTGTCTGAGTAAACATGACTGCCCTCCATGAAGGAGGAAGTTACACTGTGAACCTCCAACTCTCCCATTACCATGCCATGTGGTCCTCAGCTTTTTACTTCCCATTTTAAATTACTCCATGAGAAGACTTCTCTGCAGCCAGAGCATTGCAGATACTGTCAAATGGACAGAGTTTTCTTGAGAAGAAAGTCAGAGTAGAGTACTTGCTATTTCTCAACAAGCTGGATGCTTTTATGTATTAAGCCATCTGAAAACAATAGGAGCAATTAGACTTATTTGGGTGATGAATACTAAATGACAGAAATCTACATAAGACTACACATATGTACAGGCATTGAGCTTCAGTGACTGAACTGATCCACAAAACACTATCTATAACGGAAGAAACAAGAATCATAATTCTAATAGAAACAGGCAGATGGATTTTTCACCCTGGAAGATTACTTACTCCTCCTTATTCATGAAGTACCACGATAGGCTGCACAACTATTTTACCTGTGCATCCCAAAACATTTGTCTTTGAGTGCAGGCTTCTAATCAGGATGTCTGGTAATGCAGTTGGTTATATTTCACTTTCACTTTTAATTTTTGCCTTAATCTCCTCTATGCTGACAGACCAAAAAAAAAAAGAGTTGGCTCCTATATGGTTGGAAGGTAACCCCCTCTGCAGAAGAGAAGGCGACACTGACGAATTACACAAAGCTCTTATTAGGCTGCATTCTCTGTCCCTTCTATTTCCCTGCTCAGATTCCTTTGTTTGGTAAAATAGGTCAGTGCTCATAAAAACACCCCTTCAGGGCTGAAGTATCACATGACAGCAGTGAGCTATAAGGAATCCAAATGCTAATGTGGGGGCAGCTGATTTGCGCTACTTTCACAAGGCATGGAGAACTGAAATAACAAATATAGACCAAAGTGCAAAGGAAGGCACTACAGGATGAGTCAGGAAAAAAAATAAAATAAAATAAATAAATAAATAAATAAATAAACACATTTCCCATTTGAGCTTCAGCTATCCTGAAAGAGAATGTAACAATCTCCTTGAATACTCAGCTGCACAAAACTGGTGTCTTAAAGGAAGGGGATGCTATGATCCTGGTCAATCCTCCAGCTCACAATTCTGTCTGATTAACAGCTCTGCCCCATTCTTAACTTGCTCTGTAGACATGCAACCCATGCATCCTTTCTTACCTATACTGCTAAGGATGCCACTCTTGTTTTTCAATGGTCTTTTTCAGAAGAAGTTGAGTGACAGCAATCTTAAACACACCCATTGCATTCAGAGAAGATGGCAGTTGCACTTCCTACCCCACACAGGTACATACAGAAATTGAAGCATCAAAAAATGATACTGTGAGACTACAGTCAAGGCTTCTCTGCCTTTGAAACAAGGAGAAATTTGCTATTCAGTGAAGAAAAAAAAAAGGCACTGAAATGTAATGTCTGGCTTCAGATAAGAGAAGACAGCTCAAGAAGGAAGGAGGAATCCCACTGAGTTGAAGATGGCATTTGGTGAAAGAAAATCTTTTTCCCAACACTTTGAGATTCTTTGCTGCTTGAAAAGGTATTTCCCAAACTCTTCATATTATCTTACACTGGACAACACAGGTGGCATATTATTTCTTCCACAAATTTAAGACACTGAAGATGGCTCTCCAGTTAGAAGCTGGCAGGATTCAGTAGTTAAGGTGTAGTGCCACACAAATACCGCTGTACTGTTCACAGCACCTGTCATATTAGAGAAGCACAGCAATAACACTTATGCACCTCAAGATAACAAGGTATATTAGGTAGTAGTGCCAGCTCTGCGCTTTGCAAGGTTAGGTGTCTCTCTGCTAACACCTCACTTAGAGCTATTTAAAAACTCAGGTGTCGCTGCTCCCCACTGCTTTTTGAGCTGAACTAACTGTACGTGTATGTGGTACTGCAGGAAAGTTCATGAAAAATTCCCAAAGTGCACAGACTTCCACCCAAGCCAGCTCTGAAGAAGCCAGTTCTAGTTCAGAAGTGGTACCTGGGATTCTCCTTTACTCAGATTATTTTGAACAATTATTTAGCTAGATAGAGCACAAATTGCCATAATGGCAATGAAAAATGAGTCCTACTGTGAAATATATGAGATGCACAAAGAGGAATCACTTTCATCTGAAAAATAAAAGCTGACTCATTATTTCAAATGAGATACACAGAAATCTTTACCATTAGAAAATTTTTGTCTTTCATAAACATAACAGTTCATAACAATTGATTTTTCAGGAGTGAAGAAGTGTTGAAGTCGATATTGAGAAGTAGAATGGAATTAGCATACTGCTATGTAAAATACAGCTAACAATGTTATCAAATATAGGGAGTCATGACACTGAATACCTAAGGTTTTATGCTGGAGCACTGATCAGTTTTCATATGTATTTTATGGTACCAAATAAAAAGAACAGTATCAAATTACCAAGTATTCTTCAAAGTAATAAATGAAAATACGATTATTTTTTTCATATATATTTTTCCCCTGTAACTGCAGTAACCTTACTCCAGCAGTTCTACATGGAGAAACAATATGGTAGTGGAAAACTGCTTGTGCCAAAATATACTGACATGCAAGTTCCTCAGGATGTTATCAAATCATATCACTACATTACCTTCTGCTTTTGTGTAGATTGCAATGTTTCCATTTACCAAGCCAGCAAACAAGTATTGCGACATATATGTTAAGCTCATAACAGTTGATTTTTCAGGAGTGAAGAAGTGTTGAAGTCGAATTTTCTTTGAACCTTGGCAACTTTTGTAAACAGAAATGCTACAAAGAGAAACAAGAAAAAATAAAACTGCAAAATTGTATTTTATTTAGTTCTTAATATAATATGCACGAAAGAGTATGTAACAAAATACCAGGGGAAAAATTTACAATACCTAAAAATTAGGTTGCAACATTACAAAAATAGTATTTATATTGTTCAGACATGATGTACGATTAATAAAATTTCATCAAAATATAGGTATTATTTTCATCAAATACAAGTATTATATTCATTTTATATAGTACAAAGTGTATTTCAAAATCATGTGGAGTGTATTTTTTCTTGATTTAGGTGGAAATGATGAGTTGATGTCATTGGGTATTCATGAATACATTCTTAAAAAGAAAACATGTTCTAGAAAGCATCTCACACATTTTTGCTAGAGTAGTAAAGCTAATCATATATAGTATACTGAAAATGAGAATCACCTTCCTTCTTCCATGCCAAGGCAAATAGTAGGCACATTAGAAGCTTTTGCAGGAACATTTTCAGAATCTAGAGACATATTTCGTTCTTTTAGTTTCTCCTCCTCTGGTATGTAGACCATGCAAAGAATCCGTGATTCCACATTGAAGCACTCAATAACCTTAGGGCCAGAGCTCTGAAATGAGACTATTGCAATCTGGCCCATCTGATTAGTACAACTACCAATCTGAATTGGGAGAGAAAAAAAAATAAAATAAAAGATGAAGTCTGATACCTGACTCCAGCAAGACCAGCATTAACAAGAAAGAATACTGGAAAGTAAAAGAGTGCATCTCTAGTTGAACAAGAAAATAATTCAGCACAAACATGTTTTTAAAGATTACGTAAGAACACTAAATTCCCTCATATACTTACAAAAACACTTTTTTCTTTGAAGACAAATATTATGACCTGGGATGTTTAACTCATATGCATATGTACATACTGAAAATAATGCAATTACAGAAACTAATTGGTATATTTTAGGGAGCTGGGCAGCATGGAAAACTAAATTATCTGCCTGGGCAGCAATACACATTTATATAGTATATTTAATTTATAACATTTAAAAATACTACAAAAATGTTATATATTATGTTTAATTTATAACATTTAAAAATGTTGTGAACATTTTTATGTTTATACGAAATGAAAAAAACATGGCAAACGAGAAGAAAGAACATTACATTGTAGTAGAAAGGCTTTATTGGCAGGTATTAGTGATGACTGTTTACGAAGACCAAAGACAAAAAGAAATTACACAGGTCATCCTGAAAACGACCGCCAACAAAAACTTTTAACTCTCAAAGGTTCCAGAATATTGCCCCTTAAAATTTCAGTATTGTATTAAAAAGAAAATCTACTGAAATTGTTTTAAAAAAAAGTTTTGGCAACTGTCACTTTGTCTGCTGGAATATCAGCATATTTGGGGTTGCAATAAAACAAGTCAGAATAAAGCTATTTCCTATGTACAAACTTAAACGGATTATTTATGGATAAAACATTTTTAAAATATGGAAACAGACAAAAGGACAGTGTGAGCTCATATGGGTTTAAGTAGCCCTCATTAGAAATTAGCACATAACTCATGTCTAACTGTGCTCAGCGCTTTGGAATTCATTCTGTGCCACGCTAACAAATCACATACACATAAATGAAACCCTGCAGAGTACAGTGAGATCATGTGGACAAAATTACTATGTATCCTTTACAGAATTCCATCGTAACATGATGGTAACAATAATAATAATTTCAGATCCATATGGTACTAAGAGTCACAATAAACAATTCAAGAAAGAGGAGACAAACCCCTTTGTAAGACTAAGCTTACCCAAAGAAAACCGTGTTCCATGGAACAGGAATCTGACTCATTTTCTCCAGAGAGGTATGGTTCAGGATTATAAGCAGCACATTCGATCTTCAAACAAAGAAAAAAGAACAGTTAACACATTAAATATATATATATATATATATATATATGCTTGATTCTAGTTAATTTAGTGTGTAATTAACTAAAGCATTTAAGGATATCACAATGACAGAAGAGAAGGCAAGAAGTCAGTCTAGCTCAACTAGCTTCCAGTGGGCAGGGTCAACTGCATGTGCATTAATCCTAACCCATTCTTTATCTACTTCTATCTACTTCTACAGATATTAAAGATTAAGATTACAAATCATATACCTGATGTGTTGAAATGCTTCATGACTTTTGTTATTTTTTTCCAAACATCCAACCCCAAAACACCCTTTTAGTAATTACTAGCCTTTACCTCCCATGTTAGCCACTAGGTATTTCCTTCACCTCAGCAGTGCTCTTTTATAAATAAGGCTGCTATATGTTATGAACCTCCCTGAGTTTCTTCTTCTTTATGCTAAATGAACATTTCTGCTTAAATCATTCAATTATTTATTAAAAAAAATAAATCTATTTTATATTTAATTAGTTTATAAAATTCTTGATTATGATTGCTGTTTTAGAACTGGCATCTCCCCATCAGCTCTGAATATTTGAAAGTGCAAAACTTTCTAGAACTGAACACACTGTTCTCAATGAACTGTTATAGTTCATCTAGAGTACATAATGAGTACCTTTTCTGAACCCTGTGTAAACCCATTGGTTATTTGCTCTTTGTAACAATATTACATTCTTAACCATTTTTTGCATTGTTGGTTTATTAAAAATTACTTTTACAGACTTTCTACTCAACCACTTCCTCAATCTCAACTTGTGAAGTTATTTATTTCTGCCTGAGCATACCTAACATGTGCCTGTCCTAGTAGCTATCATCCTCATTATTTTTGTTTTTCCAGATTATTTCTCCAGGTGTTTTACTCATTTTGAATGACAATGCTATGCTCCAAAGCGCACTCACTCACTCCCAACTGCATGTCATCATATCACTGTCAGTAAAGTAATAACCACACTCATGATTTTATCATCCAGGCTCCTGAAAAGAAGGAAAAGAAGGAAAAGAAGGAAAAGCAAGGAAAGCAAGGAAAGCAAGGAAAGCAAAGAAAGAAAAGAAAGAAAACATCCTGAAAGCTACACGAGACTCAAGATCTATGCAAGTCTATCCCATCTCAGAAAATCATTCAAGCACCAATATGTAGGCTCTGAAAAAGTCATTTTTATGAGCAGTCACAGATTTCTGTTTTCCCTGATTTCTCTAATATCCATGGAAGAGCTGCACAAAGTTTATGTAAACACTTTAAAATATATTCAAGCAATTCATAATAACGTACAGAGTAAAAGGTTCCTGATGAGGTGTGATACTACGTTTTTAGACAAGATCCTCTACAATTCACGCAAATGTTATTGTCTAAGACACCAATGACACTATGATTATATTGCTAATGGCTCTGAAGACTATTTGGTTAGTATGAACTTATATACTTCAACAGAACCTTGCAACATCATCTCTGTACAATGAATAATTTAGAAAAAAAAAATAAGGAAACAAGAGTGGGCATAAGTTAGAATTCTAAATTCCCAGTTTATTGAATTTTCAAAAGTGCAAAGAATTTCACAATTCTCCGTGAAGTCAACAGGCATCACCAAGTGAATAGCAGTAGTAAAAATGATGGTTTGTATTCACCAAAGCAATATACTACATGTGTAAGACAGAAAGATCAGAAAAAGAAAAAAAAAAGTGTCTATGCCAGTCTTAGCTTATTTAACACATGCTGCAACTATCTTCTCACAAGGGCAGTTTGATTTGATTTGATTAGCTGTGACAGCTAATCCAAACTGCAGCTGAAGCTGCAGAAAAGCACAAGTAATACTTAGATGATTTCATCCACTAACATCAAGGCCTTAAGAGCATCAAGAGTAACAGTTGGGCTTGCACAGCTCTTTAGGAGCTGTAAAACTGGCGAAGCTGACCAGAAGCTCAGGCAAACTCTGGCATGCACTGTCTTCTGCTGAAGTGATGATAGCAAAGACCATTACACACCTGTATGGGCAACTGACCTTCCCTTCTTTCCACAACACACAGATCCTTTTGTAACTTGATTACAGGGGTTAAACCTGGGCTTTCAAGGCAGCTGGCATGGCCCTACGGAACTTGAAAATGCCTAGCACTAAGGAAACATAAGTATTTTACATTTCCTTAACAAAAAAATCAATTCTTTTGGTTATTTACCTATGGTGACATTAGAAACTATTCACGAATGATAAATTTGAGGTTTTAGTAAGATATGAATGATGACAGCTGTATGGGAGAATAGAGACTTTCAGCAAACAAAACAAAACGAAACCAAAACAAAACATAGGATAATAGGCATGTCTCCATTTAAAAGTGTTACACATTTCAAATGCATGTCCAGCTAGCAATTTGCCCCTTAACATCCAGCCCTGTATACTCATACTCGCAGTGAAGCTCTCAGATAAACTTCTTTCCTGTTTAGACTGTCCAAGCAACAAGAATTTGCAGACCTATTCAGGCTTCAAGCAGTACTCATGTTATAACATTAAACACTGTCATTCTGGTCACACACATACAATTTTATTTCCATCAGTCTTTTTGTACAAGCCTAACTAACTGATACTCAATAGAAATCCTGCTGATGCACAGGAAAAAACAGCATCCAGCACCCTTTCCTTTCATCTACTACCTTTGACATGCTGTACTTATTTTCATCATTAAAGTCAGTGGTCAATATGACTTCAAACAGATTACTTTAGAAAATGAGCCATTAACACAATTTCTGCATCACCTTTCAGAACAGGACTACATTTGATATATGACCCCATAAAATAAAACATAATTTAAAAAAAAATATTTTAAAATTTGCTCTCTGTGCATTAACTCAAATTAGCAATTTGAGCAGGAGTCAGCATAGTTGCACCAGCAGTGCAGGTCAGCTAACATGGAGATCAATTTTCTGCCCCAATTGTAACTGAGGTTTACTCTGGAACTTCAAATAAACATTTGGAAACCTTGAGATAAGTTCAAAACTCCTACTAATTTTGCTTTCATTGAGTGATGAGCTTACACCTGAAAAATAAAATTCATATCATATAAAACTAAATACCATGTTCTTTGAAGTCTCAAATACTGCAGGTATTGTTCATTCTTGTGACCCTTTTGGACCTTATATTGCTATTGGTCTTACATCCAAGAATAACTGTAACTCACGAGAATATATGTATATACACACACAAAATATAGTATTCCTTCAAAGAGAGATCACTGAAGAAAGGCAATTATAATTTTACATATCAGTTCTGTTCACCTTGAATTCCTGTTGCTTGGACATCATCACTGGCATGTGTCTAACAAGGAGAGGATGTTTCTCCTTTTTGATTTGATTCCCATCATCTTCTACACAGAACCAACCTAACAGGTTATCCTCCGCTGTAATGGAAAGAAAATAGCAACAAACATCTCATGATACTTTTACTGAATAATCGCTTACACCTCTCTACAGAACTAGAAAATAATTTTCCTAGAACTGGTTAATAATGACCAGGCTCTTCTCATGCCATATATACTTCTGTTGGTATAAATGACAACTTACAACTATGAGCAGAAATTTGATACAGATTACATAACTATCATTAGTGAAAAAAAAAACAAAAACCACCTAACGCTAGTGAAGTGTTAATGGTGTTTTCATAAGTCAATAATCCTGTCAGTAGGTTATTAAAAGTGGAAAAGGTACATTTGCCTTCTCCCTTTTGAATGCTTGAACACCACCAAATCTTTCCTCAGATTCCAGCAAATCTATCTTCTGCAAATATGACCACTGCTCTGCCAGTTAAGTGACATTACTGCCATCTACTATTCATCATAATTACAAGGATCCTCAAAATAAAAACTTGTTTCATGTATCCAACTAGAGAAATGTTTTATTAAAATTGCATAAATGTTTATTTCATGCTCAGAAAGCTAAACACGAACCCAACACCTTTCTGCCATTTCCTAGCTAAAATCATTCTTGAGCTAAAACACAGGAATTTGAGCTCAAAGGCATATGGTTGAAAGGTTTGTAAGATCTGAAAAAACAAATTTACAATGAAGTAAATTTCTCCGTTGTCTGTCTTCTAGTGCATTTTGATTTTGATATTACAATTTTGATTTTCGAATTAGAAATGATTATCATAGATTTCATTAAAATACTGTAGAAATTATGTTCCTTGACAATGATGTCCAGATCCTAATGTGTCCCTGATGCCTAGATCCTCATTAATTTGTAATGATACACAATCACTATTACCTACTTTATTGCAGATAGAATTTTGTCCAAAAAATCTAAGAAAAAAATTGCACTGTACATTGAGAACTTGACAGGAAATGTAAGTAACTAAGAATTACCAAGGGCTAGTTTAGCCATTTGTAAGTTGTTGATCCAAGACTGTTTGATGGCAGGGGTAAATGTATTGAATACAGCTGTAAAGAATGTAGGCCGCCCAGACCTGCAAGACAAATAAATAAATGAATAATAAAAAATTAAAAACAAACTAACAAAACAAAACAAACAAACAAAAAAAACAAAACAGGCCATTCTAAATGCACAAAGAGATACAGTCAAGGCTAGAAATGTTGAGCAAGAAGAAATTCCATTATTTTCTAATACTTAGACAAAGACACAGCTATGATAGAAACAGAGGCTATGCAGGCTATGATATGCCATATGCCCCTGTTCCCACCCTTCACATGAAATGGTATGAAAAGAACAATCCTCCTTGGTGAATTGAAATAACAGAGTCTATTCCCTGCTAACTCTCATTGCCGTAACTCCCATCTTTCATCTTGCATTAAGAACATAAGGTTGAAAAACAAGAGAAAAACTACAGGGCTGTCCTGCAACATGTAAGTTGCCAACACTGTGGCACGACAGTAGAAGTGAGAGGCTAACCTTACAGAGAGTAGAGCAGAAAGAGCTAACAACTCAAATCCTCCCTGGTACATCCCTACCCATTTGGAAAATTTTGCAAATTAGATTACTACTGACTTGTCCTGTTTTCCTGGAAGCTGCAGCTGAATTCTACAGCGATCTGCCGCTCTGATTTCATCTTCTTTTTTCAAGATCAGTTTTTGTAAACCTGAGGTCCAGTCATGGGCTACTGATTGGTTTAAGTTCTGAAAGAATAAAAAAAGGTAAGGTTCAACAGCCACTTACTGACCTATTTCCAGTAAACTAAGGTAATCTCCACATATCAGCAAAAAATTCCTGGCACCTGGGTCTCATTTAGTTCTGGATAATGAACTAAATGAATTTCATTTAGTTACTAATGAATCTCATTTAGGTCATGGATAATTTAGCCAGATTTGTAAACGTTTCAAAAATATCTCACAAATATCTGTAGACAGGTTGTTAACATATTTTACATGATGATTTACTCTCACACTGTTCACTTTGACAATATGTAAATTATGCTCCCAAGCATTTGTCAGATTAAGAAATGTGAATTTGCATCAATTGCAGCAAAACCTTTTTACTTCATTTCAATGAATAGTTACAAAGAACCCCTCAAAATTCAAATGTTTCTAAAGAAATTTCTGTTCTTAAGAAAACCTCTATAAAACATACTGCCAATGCTTCTGTACAAATCTTCGAGGCAAAAATATTTATGTAGCCATCACGAAAGCTCTGTGTAGATGCAATCTGCTTGGGTAGGATGCTGCAACAACCACCCTCTGCAACCTCAGTGTTCAGTCACAGAGGGCAAGCAGATCTGAGTGACACTGAAAGCATCAGTAGTAACAAGAGCACAAGAAATGCCAATAGTTAGAATTTTGTGAAAATTCAAGTATCTTTTAAAAATAAAGAAGCTGACCTCATATAAATTGTCCTAATTATTTTACATGTCTCAACCTGGAAACATTGATCACATTTTTAGTTTTTAAAAGGTAGTTGGCTCTGACTGGCAGCACAGGTAGAGAGGTTTTGTATATTTTAGTGGGTGAAAGTCCCATAGTATTTGATACACACATACTTCCAATAATGCAGCTGAAATTCACCTCCAAATCCTGGTGAAATTTTGGAAGTACTGCTTCCTAAAGCTTCCTTTGCAGTACACGTTTTCACAAAGTTTTGTGTTTTATTTAATGACCTTGATTCTGAAGGTAAGATATCCCAAGAAATTCAGATTTCATATACATACTCACATGCATTTATATACTATGGTGTCAAATAAGAGTTTTAAAATGGAAAGAGTTTTAAAGTCTTTATTTATTAAGTCTTAAGAATGTGGAGAATGGAGAATGCATTCTGAAATTCAGTGTTAAGGTGCAGTATCTGCTTGCAAGAATAAAAGCTAAATGAAAGGGATGCAAAAAAAAATCAAAGCAAATTGCTTTCAGAATTCCTCTGAATGTCCATTAATATTTTTGTGATTTGCACTCAGTTTTAAGCACAATTCCATCCTGAAAGCTAGGATTATAAGCTTGTACAAGCATCAAGAGCTTTCTCCAAAAAAACACCCTCCTACTACGTTGTCTAACTGTAAGAATCCAATTTATTAAGATCAAAACCTAATTCTGTTTCCATATAAGCTTATCAGCTACTGAGGAAATGCAGACAATTGTAGTATCCACCTACACTTCAAAACAACAAAGTAAATCAATATTAGAAAGACAGTTGTAATCTACTTATAACACTAAACATTTAAAAGCAAATGAATTACTGGAGCTAAACATGATTTCTTTACAGAGAGAATTACATAAGGTCTTGCACAGACCCTAGGGAAAAACAATTATGCTACTTTACAACAGGAACTTACTTGAAAAATAAACCCAGCTTTGTTTATTACCTGATAGTTTCCTTTAAGGCTGCTTATTAATTGACTAATTTGACCAACTACATTCAAGTCATGCAAAAGGTTCTGCAGATCATGGTATAGTTGCCCTGGTCCCATATACAGCTTGTCTAAAATGAATAAGAACAGAAGGTTATATGTAATAAAAAGAGGTAATTCTCAGTTAAAGGATGAAAGCATGGCAAAGATAACACTATTAACATATGTAATTATTTCTTAACACTGAGAAAATTAGGCTTATCTAAATAGGCTTTGCTCCCTCTGGATCATAAAAACAACTCATGCATCAATGTCCAAGTAGGTTCTTCATTGTTTTATTTATCATGGCCATTTCATTTTGTTGCTCCAGGTGCTTCCAGTGTTCTTAACGACAGATAATTGTAAAATGCGTCATTGGAAATTACAGATAGTAGTATATATTATTGTATGCTAGCTATGCATATACACAGGTGTTACCACAGCCATTTCCTTTCAGTTCATTAGTTGCATTTTTCACTTTGTTCATCTATTAGAAAGAAGAGCATCATCTGTAGCTTTAAAGCATGAATGAGAATTGTGACAAATATCAAAGCGTCACTGGCCCCAAACCTCTAGGTAATACTGAATTTTTGCTTAGCACCGACAACCAAATTTGTTGTTACACATTAGTTTGAACATCCCTTATAAATATTGCTTTCTGTCATGTGATGAAGAAAAAAAATATATATTTGTAGCTTTCACTATGATGGTTTAAAACTCAAAGCTTGTTTTACCTTGAGAGAACGAGAATGCAGGATCATACGCCCACATCCCAACTCTAACACGAATCTGTAATTTCACTGAACCACTTGAAACGTTACTGCAATAACGCTAAAGTGAGAAAGAAGCTGACTTGAAAACAGCACCAAGTCTTAGCAGCAGCAATATTTTTCCCTAGCCATCAGTAAGTATGCTTGTTCACAGAGTAACTGACTCAGAATAATATTCTGACTAGTAGAATAAACTGCCTATTCATATGCACAAAGTTTTCAAAGCTCTGCTAGCATCTTGACTCCCAGACGTGTTAGCAGGATGGCTACGCAGCTCTTGCAGAAACAACGCTGTCCCTTCACCCCCAGAACCTCACACCCTGACTCGTACAGAGTCAGCACGTTTCCCGTTGGCTGAATGACAGGAATCAGGCAGGATTATTTTTCCCAGGACCCCCCTGCAGATTATTTAGCTCCTGCAGTGTGCTATCTGAACTACGGCTCCTTTACCAAGCCACAATTTTGGAAGCTAGTCTACAGGCAGCAAACAACCCTGAGAAGATTTCAACCCTGCACTGGCAAGAACACGATTTAAATATAATTCTGGCTACATATGCCCAGTATATAGGCAGCTTCTGCCTAAAAGTAATGCCAAACACTCATTTCACAAGGATTACATGGATATTATTCCTAGGACTGCAGACCACAAAGATGCTCTTGGAGGGTAAAATTACAAGGCCTACGGAAGACGTTACAGGTTATTTTACCTATGAATTCTCCACTGCAGGAAAACATAAACTGGATATATTATACATGTCCAGAAAATTGCAAGTTATTCCCTTGCCTTTAGGTGTTCTGGTAAATTGAACAAAAGAAAGGATTTTGGAGTATTGCCCTTGAGCACTTATCAGGGCTTACTGCACTTACTACTAGTTACCCAACCACAGAATAGATTTGACTTTCATCCACCCTCCTTTGCCTGTTCTGAATGTTAATTAAAGGCACAATATAGTCTTTCTTATCCTCACAAACAAATCAGTCTGTAAGAAAAGATTGTTACATTCATTAAAAAGAGATAATCCCAAAGTAGTCCTAAGAGGAAGGGTTTTTAAGATTATCTTCAGCTGAGAAACAATTTGTTTAAAACAAAAATTTAATACTTTTCTGGAATGGCAGACTGTGTGCTTTCATTGAGCTGTATTTTCACTTTCTCCAATCCAAATACTTGAATAAAAACAATACCTGAAAATTGTAAACTCTTTTCTCCTAATATCCCTCTTCTGCTTGCTTAAAATCTTTTACTAACGGATGTCTACAGTAATTATAAATTATTAAGCACCAGAATTGCTAGTTCCTAGACACATCAAATTGTTGATTTCAGTGGGGCTACTTGTAAAGAAAAGGACTGTTCAGTGTTAAAAGTCTGGTGAAATCTGGCTGGAAGCCATGATAACATGTTTGTCATTGTAAAGAACACAAATGAAACCATTCTTGCCCCAAATTTCTGTAACAAAAAGTCAGCTTCTGCAAAACAAGATTTAGAGTGATTGCAAGTAATTGGCAGTTAGCTGAGCTTCTGGCAGAAGTCCATTCATTTACCTGTCATTTATAAAACCCATGTTCAAACAAACCAAACTGCTGCACTGAAAAACCTACCACAGATATTTCCAAAATTTATACTTGTGGGTCTGATCCAAGAGAAAATTTAAAACTGCCTTGCTGTGAAAAGCTGGAAGTTTGTGAGAATTCATTTGTAATAGGATGGATATTTTCACTCGAGGGAATTTCAGCTACACCATTTCTAAAGTTTAAAAGCCAGGATCACTCTTTGCAGCCTCATAAAGATGGAGTTCCCTGAGATTTCATTTTATTACCAAAAGCAGGTCAGAGACAGGCCACTAACCTGCAACATATCAGGCAGCAAGCAAGCAATCTGGCAGCTCTTAGATACTGCAGGACTTTGTGCCATAGGCTTCAACTGAGGCCAGAAAGCAAGCTTTAACTACTTACACTGACTGAATTCCCCATTACAGCATATACGTCCACCACACCTGGAAGCAGCTCTTCATTACCTTCCTCTTCCTGGAATGCTTTTATAGATATCCTAGTTCCAGCATTAAGAGTAAGGCATAAATCTTCAATCCCCTTCACTATTTGTCATCTGAGTCTGTTTGTTTTTTTTTTTTTTTTGCATCATGCATATTTTATACAATTTTAATAAATCAAGATTAAAAAGGAAGCAATGAGAATGTCAAAGCAAATAAACTAACCTGGCATATGAAATGATGCCATTTAGAAAAGCCAAACGGAAGTCAATTCAGGCTCATTCATTAAAGACCAAGTTCTTAGCACAGAGAAGAAAGCCAAAAACCAAACCAATCAATAATTAAAGACAGCCTGCTTCCATCCTCTGATCTCTGATATTCATGTGTGACAAATGGTCACATTAAGAAAAATTTGTAATGGTCAGACAAGGAAGAGATCAATAGCTGTGGCTATCATCATTCCTCCCTGAAGGTCCTTAGTAGGCACAAACTGAAACAGGGAAAAATAACTGAGATCATAACGATATACACTTCAGAAAATAATTTTCTCAGAATTTACCACTCAATTTGTGCCTCAATACTGAGTTCTAAGTTACAGCAATTTCATCTCTGAATCAGGTCCTGCAAGGGTTACTCAAAATGTCTTTTAAATTAGGATTAGCTTGCTTGGATCCTTGGTGGCTAACAATATGTTAACTATCAGTTGATTTAGCTGAGAATTGTCTAACCAAGGGTTTTTTCCTGGGTGAAGTAGGTGGTGACGGTGGTGGGGAGCACTGCAGTCTGCTCATCAAACGTGTTTCTCAATTCAGATCCAGAGGTTTGCCCACTTCAGCCTCCACATGTTCCTTGACCGTTAGATTGCTGGCGGGTTTGGGTGGGTGTTTGCTCTTTCTTTCCTCCACAGAGAGCACAGATAAACTCTTGGCTTCATTCCAAAGCAGATGATACGCTCTTGTGTGGGGGTGGCTTTTTGTACTTTGAAAAGTTTTACAAACGATAAAGTCATTTCCTTCCCTTTTCTAAGCCACTCTTGTGAATTATCAAGTTCCAAAACATATTTTTTTTCCCATTGTGGAAAAAAAGCAGGAATCTAGAGAAGGTTCTTCCCAGCTCTACACATCCTACGTGTTACGCAGAATGGTGTTAGGAGAAAATGCCGTGCGCTGTAGCCAATAACCCTGTGTATGGCTTCGGAGGCAAAGCTTTTTGCATTCCGCCTACAGATCAAGGGTGAAATCTTGGCCACATGCAAGTTAGCAGGAATTTTTTTTTCATCAACTCCTTTGTTGCTAAGATCTTACCAGAGGAATTCATGCCTCCCTGCAACAGGCAAGTTTAGTGCCAACAACCAGGAATTCATGCAAAAAAACCTCCTGCTCCTTGCTCAGCATTATTTTGAAAGGTATTCAGGACAGATTTAAGGGAAAACCCTGCCACTTATTTTAGAGGGAAGAAAGGAGGTTAACGTTTAATTTAATTTTTGCTGTAATAAAAAGTGAAAACTAAAAAGTAAAAAGTAAAACTGGGGTGGCAGGAATGTTTTATTAAAGCAACTGATCATTAGTTGAGATACATGTATAGCCCATATATAGATACTGAGTCCAAGGAGTTGGACTCAATGATCCTTTAGGGTCCCTTCCAACTCGGGATATTCTGTGATTTGAATATAATACTAAACACTTCTACCTGCTCATTTCTCAGTCTCATGCTCAGGACCACAGCTTTAAACTCACCAGTTTTGCCGGATTTGTAGTAATTCTTGTAAGCATAGCAGAAACTATTTTAGCCCATTTAGCCATTTACAAAGCCTGCAGGAAACTCCCTGGGTGTGGTTGAAGTCTGCTCAGTTTGGATCAAGCAAAATTAGGATTTGGAAGGTTGTGCATAAATATACACGTAGATGTGTCTTGGGTGTGGGCAGAAGGGGAAACAATCCCTTACCATCTTTATTTAGAGGATCTCTGCCACGCTTTGGGACCAAGAGGAAACAGGAGCTGAATTCACAACCCTCACAGCATTGGAGGTTTTCCCTTTTCAAAGCAGCCGACCTTCCTGCGAAGAGCCCTCTCTGCCCCCCGTGCACGGCACGGCAGAGCTCTGGCCACATGCTGTTTGCCTCAGGAGCAGAGCCAGCAGCTATGTCTCTTCCAGCACGCAGCCAGCACAGCAGCAGCTGCCTTAATGGGTACCGGCAGTGCAGCCGCTCCCCGGGGATCGTTGTCTATCCAGTTCCCCTAAATTTTCAATTCTCACGGGCACCACGAGCATATTGGGTATTTTAATCCCAAATGGAGCACACCCCATTGTCGCTCTCAAAGAATTACTCAGGGACAGATTTATTTAGTGTGGTGATGTGCTACTTGTACTCAACTCTTCCACAAGCTTTGGCTGTGTTCTGATTCTCAACTGTAACTTACTAATTTATGACAGATTTATGCTGCTAAATGGGAAATAAAAAAGTGTTACAAAGCCTAGAGTAGATGCAGACACCTATAAATTAAGCATCAATGACTGGGTAAACAGGCATAATGGTTCAGGTGGTCCTTTCCAATTCCAAACTCCTGTTTAATTACTGGTTAGGGGGATTTTTGAAAGTAATATCACATAAATCCAAATGGCATGTAAATAAAATAAATGCTTCATCCAGTATAGTCTCAATATTACAAGTATTCTTGAAAAGATTTCTGAACCGTGTGTCATATTAAGCCGAAGATGGTTAACAGACACACACACAATCACAGAACATCCCGAGCTGGAAGGGACCCACAAGGATCATTGAGTCCAACCCTGGGTACCTCTTTTACTGCAGAGTAACCAATATTGACATGATCTGCTCTGAGCATGATTATAGTAATGGCCTTTTCCCTTTATGGTTCAAAAAACACAACACGTCAATACAATGTGCTTTGAAAAAAAAAACACATACTGACATGAATTGAGAACTGATGCATCAGAGAAATTCAAGGTCCTCAGAGAGGTTACTTCAACTGATAGATGCAGAGCCCTGAAGTCAGGCTGTGCATTATACAGGATGGAAGTTCACAAATAGTCATGTAATAAAAGCAGGGAAAGGCTATTTTCCTGACTATAGTTGCAGCTTTACTGAGGGGCAACACAAAGTTAATGGCACCCTTGCAGAACGTGCCAGATTTGCAGACTACGCTGAAAGGCTGATAAATCCCAAATCTGACTTGCCATTTGTGATTTGGTCTTTGAGGCTGAGTGCGCTCAAATTGCTTCCTCCCACTGAGCCATCTGTGTGTATCCAGGCAGCATACTGAAACATCAAGTGTTGTGAAGGAAAGAACTTTGGAAAAGATTCAATCCTCATCTTGAGTATAAAAATCATCCGGGATCTGGGGAGAAGTTATATATGTGGGAGGTAACTTTAAAAGTTGCTGTGTCTGAGGAAGGCATAACAAACTGGTAATCGTATAGAGCCATGCACTCAGAACAAATAATAAAAAATAGGCCCCTTCCACAGCATTTAAGTCTACATTAGCACAGAGAAATTTGTGCACTGGGCTGGAAAGCAAATCATCATGGTAACAGATGAGTTCTTGATCACCTCATAATAAATTGGACAGATGTCTGAGACAGTTTAGCCTGAACATGTTAACAATGATGATGTAGCAATAATACATTTAAAGCTATTTCAGTGCTATCAGAACTGTCTCGCTGTTTTGTTTTAAATGTGACTTCGTGTCTATCCTGGAAATTTTTCACTGATTTCTCATACAGGAACAGTGGACTGAGAGCATCACATTGCTCAGTTCTTGATGGCCAACCTTCAAGAAGGACAAGAATGGAGAGAGAGAGAAAATTATATCAGAAGTTAAGATAGTTTTCTGTTCCCCCTAAGATGGTCTAGTGGAACTAATTTTCTTGATGCAAGTAGAAAAAGAAGACTTTCATATGACATTTACATACACAAGCCATCTGTTTAAGAACTGATCAACAGAGTTGGCAAAAAGATTATGAATACTCGGAATACTGTCTTTCCTTAGTGATTGGTAGTAATGCCTATTGCTAAATACTACACCCCTTCCCTTTGCAAAAACCTTTGTAATTAAACGCTTCACTTTCACTGGAAGGTGGGTGAAGACAATTGCCCCACTGCTCCTAAACTTTCCCTGTATAGAAGACGACAAATGAACTCAGCAGCTGCACACAAGGAAAGTGCCTCCTTAGCTCTAGCTCCTTCTGTCTGAAAATTCTTTACAAACGTTAAAGCCGGTGACAAAGCAGATGAGACCTGATTTTTAGATGCTGAACTACAAGCTTCCTGCACACGCTGTTATGTAAGCAGAGTACTTGACAGCTCCCACACAGCACCACTCCTATCTGTGTCTTTCAACTTGCTTACACACATTGTTCCTGTTTCCATAGGCACCTCAGGAAAGCATGTGCGTAGGGTTTGTTTTCTGTTTTTTCTTTTACGAGAGTGTTTTAGTAGCCAACTGAAATTCCAGTAAAATACCAAAGAAGTAGGCTTGGGAACCAAAACCCATCTTCATGGAGGGAATCTGAAGACAAACACGCCCATAGATCAATTTAAAGTTCATAAAAGAAAAGCAGATTTTTGTCTTAACCCCATTTGTTCTTTCATGCCAAATCAAACTCATGATCTCAGCAGTTGCATGCCCCTGAAAAACCTAAGCCACTGACTGTTGCTCAAACCTAGTTCACCCTAGGTTTCATAAAATTCTCAGATCCAAACTAAATAAATATTTACAGGGTAGTGTTCATCTCTAGGTTGGGAAGTTGAAGTAAATAGGAAATGAGGAATGATCTCAAGACACAAAAGCTTAGCTGGCAGCCATCAGTAAAAGGGTGAGCAGCTGTACTCAATGGAGCTTTTCAGCACAACCCTAAATAAGGTTTATTAATATTATTAACAACCTTGTACAGGGAAGAAGCAGCACAAACATATACAGAATATTAAGTGACAAGCAATAAAACCCTGAGATCAGTAGAACATGAACTGCTAAATCCAGACATGGTGCAAGCAAACCTAATTACCAATACTGTCAGGACAGACCATCATCATCATCCAACATGAAGAGCATTATCATAAACATGAGGAGACATTACTCAGGCTAACCTCTGCAAAGGAAGAAATCTTAATTGCACTTTAATCATGTAAGCACCTACAGGTAATTTCTCAGAGCTAAATTACTGAATATGATAATCTGAGTTTCTAAAATTCTTTTAATGTATTTATTCTCACTGAATAAAGAACCAAGTCCCCAATGCCACCCAGTACACATAAAACAGAACTGGAAAACAAATCTCCCAAGTCTTCATCCTGACAAGTATTTTTTAACATGCTTTGCCTCCCTGCCAGCTCTTAAGTGGTAACTGCATGAATGCTGAGACCTGCCTCAATACATGCTCATTCTATCAGATCTGAACACCAAAGAAATAGGTCGCACAAAAATTTGGATAGAATTACTGTCCAACCACAAACCTGCTTATTCACACAGCTTGAGTAATGTGCAGATAAAATCAGCAGCTTGCAACTGCAAATACTGTACAAGGTATTAAATGCAAGCAATTATAATGCTATACCATTCATGAGTAAAATTATGCAAGAACAACAAGCAAAGCTTTTTAAGAGGGTGAGAAGTAGCTCATACACTGTGAGCATGGTTTAGGGATTACATTAATCTTCAGCTAATCTTGACAGTGCAGGGAATTTTAGAGGTAAAACACCATAAATATTTTTCCTAGTGACAGAAACAGCTACGCCAGTAGGGAACAGGAGGGAGGGAAACAGGATAACTGATAGATGAAATTCAGCCCACAGCCCAGTTCCTCTGCAGCACACCAGGAGGACAGCTACAAAGTGCCTCCCTGGGCCACCTACTGACTGCAGGTACAAGTCAGAGCACCTCAAGTTCCTGTCTCTTGTTTCCATGGGGAAAGAAAATCCTGGAAGCAAAGAGACTGTAGAATGAAAGCAGAGAGGTGCTACAGCTCTTTCCTCACCCTTTCCTCCTGCAGGGTCCAAAGGGAGGGCAGAAGGAACCTAGAAGCCTCCACCTCATAAGAAGCGAGGGAAGCTGCAAGGAGCCTCTGGAGCGTGACTGCATGGCTGTAAAGGATATGAGAGGAACTGGTGTGTTGGGCTTACATGGCAAAGTTTTGGAAGCAGGAGGGCTGCAGGGGTGGCCTCTGTGAGCAGAGCCCAGCAGATGCCCCATGTCAGATCAGAGCCAGCTCCAGCCGGCTCCAAAAGGGACCCGCTACTGGCCAGAGCCAAGCCAAGGAGCGACACTGGGTGGGCCTCTGGGAGAGCAGATTGAAGAAATGGGAAAAAAAAAAAAAAACTGCTGTGCAACTGCAGCTCGGAGAGAGGAGTGTGAAAATGAGAGAAGCAGCCCTGCAGCCCCCAAGGCCAGTGCAGCAGGAGGCAGGAGGTGCTCCAGGCACACAGCAGCAGTTCCCCTACGGCCTGTGGAGAGGCCCCTGGTGGAGCAGGCTGTCCCCCCTGCAGCCCATGGGTCCCACATGGAGCAGATCTCCACACTGCAGCCCGTGGAGGAGCCCCCGGTAGAGCAGGTGGATGTGGCCTGGAGGAGGCTGCGGCCCATAGAGGAGCCCCCGCAGGAGCAGGCCCCAGGCCGGAGAGGAAACCATGCAGGAGCTGCAGCCCGTGGAGAGGAGCCCACGCAGGAGCAGGGGGTCTGGGGGCAGCTGCCGCCCGTGGGGGACCTGTGCTGGAGCAGTTTGCTCCTGGGGGATGGACCCCGTGGTACAGAGCCATGTGGGAGCAGTTCTTGAAGCGCTGCTGCCTGTGGGCAGCCCCCGCAGGCTCAGTTGGGGAAGGATGGCATCCCGTGGGAGGGGTCCCAAGGGGAGCAGGAGCAGGGAGTGATTGTGAAGGAGTGGAGCGGCAGAGACGAAGTGTCAGGGACTGACCGCAGCCCCCATTCTCTGTTCCCTTGTGTTGCTCAGGGGGGAGGAGGTAGAATAGCGTAGATAGGGGGAAGGTGGTTTTGGTTTGCTATTTGGTTTGTCACTGTTCTACTCTGCTATCAATAGGCAATAAATTACATTAATCTCCCTGTGCTGAGTCTGTTTTGTCAGTGACAGTAATTGGCAAGCAATCTCCCTGCCCTTATCCCTGCCCTTGAGCCCTTTTCATTGTATTTTCTCCTCTCATTCTTTTTAGGAGCGAGAGAGCAGTGTGGTAAAGCTCAGCTGCCCATCAGGGTGAAATTACCACAACTGGATGTGAGAAGATAAACAACGACATGAACAGGCAGTGAAAGTGCATGTCCGAATGTACTTACATGATCATAGTACTGCAACGAACGATCTTGAGATAGGTCTGCAAGGGACCATACGCTGGCCAAGCTGTCAGTGGTTTCCACTGAATTTGAGACTAGAATATCTGTAACTCATGTGGAAATTGTACTGTGAGGGAGCTCAACCTCCCTTTTTCATACTCATTTGCTCAGAGTTTCTACTCATTTTATTACTCTGTGTCAAGATGTGAATAAGACATCTACCAAGCCAGAAAAAGGTTTCTGTGAGCTGAATGTCAAAGCCCTACAACCACTAAAAAGGGTATGAAAAGCAAAGGAAAGAGTCTCTTCTAAAGTGGGTGAGATAAAAATGTAACACCTAATTTAATGTATGCATAATCCAGTAGTTGAAAACACGTATCTACTGAGCCAGTGAACTATATAATGTCTCTGGGTGTGCTTGGCTGAACAGGCTGTGTTTGGAGTGAGATTTATTTAAATTCTCTGGTCTTTTGTTCACATATATTAACAATAGTTTACATTTATGCACTTTACATTACTTTAGTATACAGATTATTTTCACTAGTTTTGAAACAAAGATTTACACTGTCAGTGTAAATCATCCCAGAGATGATTCCAGTGTAAACTCATCCCAGCGATGAAAGTTAGGTCACCTAGCAATTCATGCCATTATCATAATTTTAAAACCTTATCACCAATGCTAGAGTTGGTGTAATGTCTGCAGTAAGCAAGACTGAGTATTAAATGATGTATTATAATTGTTCAGCCTGAAAGTGATGACAAAGCAGCTTTATTTCCTTCATATTTTCCTTCCCTAACTCCACATTTCTCATTGGACAAAGCAGCAAAAGTCAGTTTCAGTGGTAATGGCTTTTACAGCAGCATTATTTCTGGTTTTGAGAATAACTGTTCTTCCATTGAGTAAGAAGACACTGGCAGAAACACAAGTGCTCACACACTGTAGCCCATCAAACACCCCTACCTGTTTCCCTGGTAACACTCACAGACCTACATGAACCGACTGCACAAAGCAGAAGGAAACGCAGAAGAATCACGTCTGCACTTCAGTGTTGTGTTACGCCTGACAACAAACAAAAACAACAGAGATCAAGACCATAAGCAAGTGGAAATGGAGTACAAATTTATCCCTAGACTGATCAGGAAAGCAGAGAAATCACAATTTAGTGAAGGTGAGGTTTGATTTTTGCAATGAACTGAAAATCTGTGAAACAACAACAAAAAAATAACATTAAAACTCTGCCATAAACTCAAACGTGCTAAACCATTCCTTTCATTTTACTGTTATCTCCCACACTCATCACTGCATGATATATATTGTACAGATGGGTCTTGCTCATTTTCTCTTTCAGCTTTTAGCCATATGGTTAAAATTAAATGGTTCTTTGCTTAAGTAATAGCCTATGCTGCATATCACTCCTAATGAACACCACTAGCAGCAGAAAGCCAAGATGCTGCTGACAGGCACAGGCTTCTCACTCAGTGACGGCAGCATGTTTAGGCCTCTCTCTTTGCTTCTGAGCCTTTACAGTGCAGTCTTCTTACATAAAACACTGTGTAAAACTTTTACAGCTCACGCTGTTTGTTCTTGAGCTGCCCTAAGCATCACTAAACAGACAACTCGGGGTAGTCGCTGTCACTGCAGCACCAAACAGAAATTCATCTCAGCACAGAACCCACATTTCACCATCCGTCAGCAGCCTGCAGAAATTGCAAACTCATAAAAATACATGCTGGGGTCTAAGAAACAAACTCTGGAGAGTATATTTACCTATTGTTCCTACATACCCCTTTAAAGAGCTGTGAAATATATATATATTTTTTATCAGTGATTCTATTTACAGAAGGGTGATTTTTAAGTGAAGATGTCATTCTTCTCATTCTTCTAGAATAGAACACAGTACATTTTAACGAGAAGTTACAATTTTGCCTTTGACACTATTTTTATAACTTTTGGAGACATATTTAGGACTGGATTAAAAAACACTTTGTGCTCACTGCTCTTTCACCCTTCCTCTTTTTCATCACAAGAAGGTAAGTAGCATTTAATTTACCTGCCACCCTCTTTCTATAAATTCAGTTGGCTTTTCCTTTTTGATTGAATGACTATCATTTATTATGATACAAAACTACAGTAAACTTCATCAAAAGCCAACAGAAAAAAAAAATAAATATGAAGACAAGGAAATAGCCAATAGGTAAATCCTTTCAACTACTAGGGAACATTCAGGATAAAGCAGCATATAATGGTGAAAAAGATAGCAGAACAAATGTATTGATTGCTTTAGATGCTTACATTAAAAAAAAAAAAAAAGACGACAAATTTAGGTCAGCAGTACCTGGTACTTGAATAGCCTTGGATTACTCTTTCAATTCTTCTGTGAGATAATAGGATTATCCAAGATACTGATTTACCTGTGGGTGGTTTTAAGTGAACTGTGGTCTCCATTAGATTTCCACAAGATGCATTACATGCCTGAGATACTTGGACTGCTTAAGGCCTCCCACCGAGACTACAGATCGTGAGGGAACAGATAGGTGAGGGAACCAACAAACAGAACAGTAAGACTGACCCACAAACAGACAGAGCAAATATTAACATTCAGGAGCCCTTAAACTTGATGTTCATTCCCTCAGGACCATAATGAGCACATACCTGTCTTGGACAAAAGCAAGCAGAAAAAGAAAGGAAAACCAAACCAAATGAAACTAGTAGTCCAGATGCGAACGTTGAATCTGTCCCTGTCAGTAGTGCGGATAGAGGAGGTGAAGTCAACGCAAGTATCAACAAAACTGAATGGAAGAATGGAATTCACTAATTGACATTAAGTATTGAAGATGTGTAATTAAGGTAAGTGTCTCTTCTGAGCTTTTCAACCATTTATTACCTAGGGTTCTCCTCACATTACACAATACCTTTGCCAAGTTCCTTTTGGGTCCTGAAGTACAGTTCTTGTTTCGTGCACTTCACAACCTCACCTAGCATTATAGCATCTTCCATATCTTAATGTAAAAACAAATCAAATGCTCTCATAACCACCTAAACCATGCTTCAAATACCAATTACTGAAATCCATTATATGACACATTTCTTCCAGCATAAGTGAATCAAAACTTCCTGTTAATGACAACAACATTCATTTTTTTCCCATTAATTCAATTTTTCAACACCATAAATGTGTCTATGCTTCTTCGCATGAACCAGCACCATTAAAAGGATTGGGATGTAGAGGAGAATCGCCATAGCCTACCACAAACAGTATGTGGATTTACTGGGGAAGAACTTCATCCTGCTGCAAATGGTTCCACCGAAGAAAATTAACACATCAGACCTCTTTGGCATACAAAGTTAAGGTAGCTATTTCTACAGGAACCATCTGGTTGGGGTGCCAGAGGCTTACACTCACAGATTTTCAAAGGCTAACTCTAATACAGGGAACAAGGCTCTGCCTGATTCGCTCAAAGAAAGGAGATCCCATAAAACATGATTATTTTATTATTTTTTCCTGAAAACAGAATATGAAATGTTTTGTGCTTTAAATATTGTTACAGGAAGCAAACACAAGTTATAATTGTTCCCCGTGACAAAACAGTATTAAGTACTGTACAAATATAAGGAATCTGCCAAACAGCTGAGACTTCAATCTTTCTCCATGTTCATAATTAAAAGATCTCATAATCTACTTATGGTGCTAGGGGAGAATAACAGGAATAAGGCAAAAGCACATCAAAGACAGAAGAATCATAGCAGAACAAGCTCAGATTTTTTTCTGCTTTCCCCACACACACCCTGAGGCCACACAGTATCTCTTGGCAAGAGACAAGAAAGCCTTAAAAAAAAAAAGTTTAACTGAACAGCCCCTAAATGGATTCTCCTCTAAAGTTCAGAGATAAAGACTAGTACACAAAGCAGAACTGAGTAGAAAACTGCAAATTTATGATTTTGCTAACTGAAAACAATGTTCCCACAACATTTGTTTTTCTTTAAAACAGTACTAAAGTACGCCCTTGATTTATAGGTACTAACAAAACCTTTCAACCTTTCAGCAGTTGCATATTACAACCTATACAGGATTAATTCAAATTCAGCTATTACTTTCCCTGCAACACCCAAAGTAAAATTTGCATCTTTAAAATATTTTTTCTTGCAACGTGGTAGAAAGCTTAGGGTGCCAATTGCATTTAGCTGTTACTAGTGAGATACTACGCTTATGGCAAGTTGTCTTCTGTCATAGAATCCAAGGATTCTGGTGGGGAAAAAAAGTTAATTACATTTTTCTTATCATGGCACAACTTGTAATCCTCACAAGGACACAACCAGACACTATACAGAATTCTTGTTGATCTCAACAGTAATATAAGTAAATAACTGGGGAAAATATCTAACCCAGTGTGCTGCAGATACAAACTTTCTTTACTCGCTTCTCCAGAAATGGAAGAGGTGACCCCCCTATTGCTTTTACACAGAATCATCATCATTCTGCACTTCGCCAGTTTCCACAGAGAGAAATGAGAGGTGAAAACACAGACCTACACATGGTTCTAGTTCAAGGAAACCACGATTTTGCCTGTAGCATCCCAAATTGCTCTCGATCATTAGATGTTTAGGCTGTCTTGCTCTTCAACAGATTAAAAACACATTCCATGAAGCCACAGCAGTTCCTTAGCATACTTCAAAACCAGAGGGAAACGCAACATATGACTAGAAAGTGATGTATTTTCAGCCAAGCAATGATTGAGTATTTTGCCAGTAATGCTTTGTCATTTGTGTTAAACACCCAAAAAATTTCACTGACAATGCAAGACTACAATGATGATGTGTCATCATCAAATATAAAATACGGTATCTTGGTAGGTGCAGCTAAGCAACATTGAACCACTACAGTCTTACCAATCCCTTCTCTCTGCAAGAAGACTATTTTCTAAGCTTCTTTAATCTTCTGCAGCCAAGAAAACCGTAACTAAGAGAGCACCTCTACAGAAAAACGAACACAATTAAGCATCTATTCAAACTTGTCTATACAGGTCATTTCGGACAAGTCTGCATTCAGAGTAACAGCTAGTGCTGACACAGCACTACATGCAAATAGCAAAGCTAAGCTCATCCTCTTTCATGACTGATTATAATTGATTTAGTTGGATCATTTCAGAGAAATGCTTGATTAAAGTTGAGAGAAGATTTATTCATCTGTATAACCAGTATCCTTCATAAACTTTTTAATTATTGCCTTTCAATCCTTTTTATTAGAAGACTGAATTAATGCAGTGATCAGAGCTTACTAAGTGAACAGCAAATTCACCTTGCCTTTTATCTGTTGAGCACAATTTAATTTAAAGTTTGAGACTACAAATGATGTACAAAGTCTTTATTTATTTATTTTTTTATTTTTTTAATTGTTACAACACATCATGAAACAGAAACCTCAAAACCAAAAAATTCAAGTAGGTTCTACAGGATAGTTTGGGTAAGGGTTTTTTCTTTCTCCCTTCATCCTCCACTTCCCTATGTGATTTTGCTGACAGGCAAGGGCTTGATGTAATCAATTATGAAGCTGCTGCATAAAGTTGCGCTAGCAATATTCACTAAGCTGTTCCACCTACATACTATTATGAGGGGAACCAATTCTAAGTTACACGGTCTCTTGTACTCACTCCTCTTGGGGTCATGTATACAGCACCTGTTAATCTATAGTTTAAGAGCTCTAATCTCGTTGCCTAAATAAACCATTAACGTTTTAAAGGAGTTCTTGGAATGAGGTCGTCCTTGAAAAAGAGTCATAAATACCTATAAAAATGTTCTTAGGCTATTTAGAAAGGGAGGAGCAAAAAGGCCTGACACTGTCATTAAGAATAAGGGGGGTATTAAATGCTGCAGCCACACCTCAGTTCTGAAGCATAATATTTATGCCTCCTTACAGCACAACTGTGGAAAAATTCACGAGGCCAAGAGTGCAATATTAAATAAACGTAGTGTGAAATAATGCCCAGAGCTAGCACTGAAACCAATCTAAATTACAATCCATTAATGTGCTTCACAATCTAGGTATATTAAATATGCTTACAAATACAGAATTTATATATATATAAGGCTAGCTACTGAGTAAACTCTTGAAATTCATACATCTCTTGAGGGCAGTTGGCAAGCTTGTAGGAGGGATTAATGAGCACAGAAAGAACTTGCAAACTTCAGAGCCTTAGGTCATTTTTGGAGAGAGGCTGGGAGGAAGTTCCCTATTAGCATATTTTTTAAAAACACTCATCAAAATTAATATTAAGGTGTTTGGGTTTTCTTCCTTGAAGAACTTGATACCGTGCTTGAAGGGCGTGATACTATAGACGTCAGAGAAGTAACTTCTGCCCTTCAGTAACCGCTTGTGGCCAGACTCTTATGCCACAGCAACAGGGTGGCTTGTCAACTTTATCGAAGAGAAATTCCTCCCTTTAACTCTGGGATAAGAACATTTGTACAACCAGCTACCATTGGATAACTGCTCTACTACACCAAGAAAAATCTTCTGCATGTCCATGCACATCCAGGGTTTAAACCTCTAGAATTGTTTATGCATTCATGCATAAAACTCTAAAATAGGACAAACACAACTAATTCATGCTGCAAGGCAAGAGATTGTTTTAGCACTTGATGAGTTCTCAGTTTCCAAAGGAAGAGATTAAGTTAACATCTATGTTATAGAATTCTTCTTGCACCAAATGCTTTGTATTCTGTAGCCTACTGCAATTGACACATGTATTTTAGCAAAAAAAAATTAAATATGTAAATCTGTAACAGCTGTCACTTACTTGGCTTAGAGTTAATGACGACATTTTCAGCAGAGTGCTGGGGTGGAAACCTGCAGTTCTCTCCTTGGCCTTCACTGCTGCCATACTCTATGACTTCCACTTGTCCCAGTGGAACGCTCCATTTTAATAAATACCTCTGGCCAGTTGTCACAGTGCCACTGCTTTCGTAGGATGAGCTGGAAGATACACATACACAGATTATTGTTGTGGCAAGTCACTTTATTTTATGGCATTCTATTTATTAATTCAGAAAATCTGCTGTTCAGCAGACTGAGTACTGTGTAAAACTTTAAAGAAATACATGCATCAGGATGACTTTTGTGACTGACCTTTGTTCGAGTACAAAGATAGCTATGCAGGTGCAGATAATCCTGTTTACAGACAGCACAGGACTGCCATCAACAGACCCTACATTTCTATCATTGCAGTTTTTCAGTAATTAAACAGAACTTAAAAGATGGAGAGCGACTCTTTGCTCAATCAGATAATGACAGGACAAGGGGGAATGTTTTTAATCTAACAGAGGGGAAATTTAGATTAGAGATCAGGAGGAAATTCTTCACTCTGAGGGAGGTGAGGCACTGGAACAGGTTGCCCAGAGAACCTGTGGATACCCCATCCCTGGAGGTGTTCAAGGCCTGGTTAGATGGGGCCCTGGGCAACCTGATCTAGTGGGTGGCATCCCTGCCCACGGCAGGGGGGTTGGAACTAGGTGATCGTTAAGGTCCCTTCCAACCCAAGCCATTCTGTGATTGTGGTATCTTTTAAAATCAATATGCATCTTGACATCCAAACACGAGCGCATAGGACAATGCTATGGCTCCACTTTTTCCTAGTTCTTTTTGCTTGTACTGTCTTTTAGGACAGTACTTGAAACAGTGCTAAAAAGCAGTAACTGCTGCATTCAAGAAAGCCTGGATGACGGGACCTTGAAATGACTACCAGGAGGAGGAAGGGCAATGCAACCTCTCAAATGCTGACAAGCCAACGTTTCTGCGAAGTCCAAAGCCCAGGATGTTCTTTACAGGAGACTTTTTGCAATTGCTGTGGTTTCTAAGAGGAATCTACATGTGAGCTGCTGCTAACAGAAGTGTACATCACAACAGGCATTTCAGAGGAAACAGCACGCTGAGGAAGCTTACTTGAAATAGAAATAGAATTCACTGGCTCCTTTTCCTTTGTTTCTTTCATTCTGTTATTCACACATTCAAGCATATGTAACAAACATCTACTATCAAGCACAAAAGAGATATGAAAGGAAACAGGAATGTTTCCTTCACAGAAAGCATGGCTGAAGTAAGCAAAATAAAAGCTTTGGAGAAATCAGCCTGGAGTGTTTAGTGAGAACAGTATCTGGACACCAACATTCAGCTAGTCAGCTAATTATTCACCACACAGTCACACTTCTGTTTCAAAGGAGAGACAAGAATAAACAGAAAAAACAAGTACCACAACTTAAGCAAATATTTATGAACTCTAGATCTAGTTAAAAAGAAAGAAAACACGAGAGGGCAGGACACAGCTGTTCAGTCGCTAGGGATAGCATCCACCCTGTCCAACTCCTGCTACTTAAAAGTTAGGTCTCCAGTTTAAGCCGGACATCTAGGCTACACGTGAAGAAGGACCTTCTGGGGGTCACGGACTGCAGAAATGCATCTTTTGTCAGCTACAGAATATTGTTCTGGAACCAAAGCCTGCCAGGCTCCTGGGATGTCGGACTATTTCTGTAAAGACTGATAAAAGGTGGTTAAGAAAATTGAGCTGACATGTGCTGTTCTGCTACCTGTACATGTAAATTCTCTGAAGAAGTTTACACCTCCAGCGGTCAATAGGTAGGCGTGCACAAAGCTGAGTTTGAAAACCACTGCTATAACAGAATGCTTAACTTCTACACAGCTAAAACAGCTCATTTGGACCAAAAATTCTGGACTGTATACTAGTATAATCAATGAAATTTAGCATATTATTTCCTTCATTCCCTAACTATATTTTGCTTGACAAAATAGTTTCTTCTGCAGTGAAAAAAACAGTTAATGTCAGGAACAACAGCGCTGTTAGTTATAACTGGAACTGTTGACTTAACAAGGAAGCCAGAGACTTGGCAAAATCATGAACTTTTCAGACGCAAAGTGAAAACAGAGTGCACACTGCCACTTCAGGACCAACTACAAAAAATCCAAGACAATGATGTCATGGAAAAAAATGACAAAATGAAAAAATGACAAAAAGTGGTCAAAAGCTACTAAAGAACTGAATAAATTGTAAAGGAAAAGAATTCCCGGGACAATTGGATATAAGCTTTTGCCATGTAATAACTGCTCTTCAGAAAATGTACTTCTTGCTCACTAATGTGAGACCAAGCATTCACACTACTACTACTACTGCAAAAATGTGCGCTGCATTCAGACTTCACCAACGAACTAATGTAACAACTCATATTATGCTTAAGAAAAGCTGGTTTTGGAAGATTTTAACAGTCTACATTTTCTCTGTCAGAATGTACCAACACACAAAGCAATTCATGATACAAGCAACATTGGAATGTGAATGTGACCTTGGCATACACAGTGCTATAGTAACAGTAATAGCTACAGCCAACTAAAACAGAAGGCATGTTAAAAAAAATGCTTTCTTCAAAGCACCTCAACTTTAATCCTTCAACATTTGGTCTCAGAGATAAAAACCCTTCCCCAGCTGGAATTTCATTAGCGTGTTCCTTTTTTTTTTTTTTTCTCTAGCTACACGCATTAGCTTTGGTTTTGTTTTAACTTCCAAATCGTGTCAGGTTACAGATGTGTGACAGCACGAATTTAAGGAAGAAGAGAAAAAAAAACTACCATGGTATATCTGCACTCCACTCTACCCTAATGAACACTGATGATTCTACAGCACATTTCTAACTGAAGTTTCCAACTGAGATATATATATATATATACACACACACGCACACACACGTGCTCACACACACAAATTTATTCTGGAACTTCAAAATATCAGCAGGCAATTTAGAAGAGTGTATAAAAGCCAGCTGTCCGTTCATTATGACAACTGATAGAGATCATTAGACATAGTAAAAACAACAACAACAAAAACTCTTTTCACTGTCATCATTTCCAGCTTAAACTTGAATGATAATGTAAAAAATATTAGTCAAGTCTTACCGTATGTTTACCGTTGCACACATCAGCACATCATTTAACATGAAAAGTCGCCGTTCTTTGGTTTTGATAATTTCTCCTTTGTCATTGTAAACTGTTTCAACCATATCATCAGTCCGCACAAGGTATCTGTTTCCACTGCTAAGTAGCTAGATTTTAAAAACAATCAACATCGTCTATTATACACTGTTCATCTAACATCCAGAACAACAACAACAAAAATGCAATATTGCCATATGACTACAAGCTCACAAGTGAATTTGCCAAATGAATTAAATGTCTTTACTGATTTGCTTTTCATTTCCTGCAGCAGTAACATAACCCCAGGATATGTCCTGCAGGGCTTTTAATTCTTCATATGGAACATGTAATTGCACTGAAAGTCTTCCATATTGATAAAGATCCTCTAGTGAAAAAAAAAGTCATAGCTTCCACAGTTTCTACTACTTCCTTCCTTCACCTCTTCTTTCATAGTCCGTTTAAACATTACACATGGTTCCAGCCATCCCAAAGGGGCAAGTCAGAGTGGGTGGAAGAAGAATGCTTTCAGCTTCTCTGTCTACATTGGCTTACAAAACCAGCAAAGGAGTGCAGCTGGCATATTTCCACAGACTGCCAAGAACTTGACATGCTCAAAAGGTGCAGGACATGTAAACTGTTCCTGCAATTTTCCTTCAAGTGCTGAGGCTCAGCCTTGCGTGCAAGCATGAACCAATTCCTTACAGGTCAAATACATCTCCATAGTGGCAGAGAAAACAAAACGGTCTGCAACGCACCCATTTCCTATCTATCCATTTCCTTCACCACCTGTTTCACCTTGCCTGGCATTGTATAATGGCATTGTCTAAATCTGTATAAGCAAATATTAAGTCACAAGTTGCACAAGGCGCTAAATGATTTGAAGTGACTACGCAGCTAGATCTCAAGTCTCCTGGTACAGAACAGGAGACTTTACAGTTGCTATCAACTGATAAAAAGAAATCTCGACCACCTGCTAAAGGGTACACTCTGTGTCTTTAACTCTTTCAGTCACTTGTAGATAATCATTAGTAGCTAATTCAAAAAGCAGGATTATGAGAACTAGAAAAAGTAAATTACCTGAACCCATTCTTTAATGCACTTAGAATGGAAATAACATGCCAGGATGACAATAAATTCAGTATTTCTTTTTTCATAAATAGCTTAATAGAAGTATGTTCTTGTTGACTACTTTCTGTTCTTAAAACTACCAGGGTTTTTATGAATCACAGACAAAAGCACTCCTTGCACTCCTTTAGCATGCCTCCATTACTCCATGCCAGAATAAGTACAATTATCTATAACTTCATGAAAGCAATAATTGAAGCACTGGGAAAAACAGAAGCATTTATGATGCAAATAAGCATACATATATCTACAATACAGATAGCTACTAACAAACTCAAAGAAAATTGTTCCTTCCCCATAACTGAATGTCTTCCGCAGTTCTTCAAAGACATTTCTATTGTAAGATCTAAATATATGAATGAAACAGACTGGGGTGTTCTTCAAAATAGGAAAGATATTGGACATGTTCAATAGCACACTCTCAACCACTCTGCAGTTGGAAGCACTGTGGTTGAAGCAACTGGTTCCTTCCTTTACACAGGAGTAATTCCTTGGTTCTAAGATAAATTTAAGGTGAAGTTTCTCATGCAGAAGATTTGCTTGAAAACTTGATACAGAAAAAGAAAACATTATTTTCTACACTGCCACAAAATACAAGCACTGCTGCTGCTATTTCAGCATTTTACCCACCCCACCACGCAGTGGTTTAAACCAGTGAACCCATTCTGTCTTGAAGGTAACTCACTTCTCACACCTACCACCAGAACAACCCCATGGTGTCAAGCACTACAGAAAAAAATGCAGGTGCCCCTTCAGAGTCCATTCTAAAGATTGTTCAAGACCCAGAAACTAATAATAAACTGACTCTTCCATCACACATTTCTACTTCCTAACCTTATTCAGATAACGTTCGTTCATTGCTTTTGCTATCTGTTTTATTTCACAGCGTTGATCCGCATCCCTTTTCCTTTCATTTAACTTCTCTGCCAGTGTTTCAAGTTCGGTAAGAGCCATCTGTAGAGGTAATCTGTCAGGATGTCCTTTATTAGTGTTCTTCAACATATCCTGTAGGGAAATCATAAATGAAAACAAAAATCAGAATTAACTCCAAACTCAAGTTCAAAAGAGTATAGGATGTGCTGTGGACTTGTGTGCAGAAGTTACTGCTACATTCCTTACCAGAATACTACTAAAGAATAAGACCAATGAACATCTAATGAATATTCAGACTGTGCATCACTTATTTTCCTGAATATCTTAATAGATATTAAAAAAGATATTGAATGGAGTCATTATTTATAGGAAGAAAGTACAGAAAAGAAACCTGAAAATAAATGAAAAACCTCCAAATGTAACAAAAAAAGATTAGCAGAAGTTGCACACAATAGAAAACGATTTGAAAAGCAATATTATAATATGTAGGTGTCTAAACAATCATTTAAACTTATCTGATACTTCTTATTATAATAATGTTCAATTATCTTTATTACTGTTATTATTCCTCACTAATACACTGACAGCAATATCATACTAAAGTAGGAGACCATACTTACTCTGTGGAGGTTACAACAGCTGCTAAAAAACCCTTCCCTTTTGTAGGCACACATTGGAACAATTTGAAATTTTTGCTCCTTCCTCACAGCACTTAAAAATCACCATGAATTCGCTATGGCTTCCTGCCACAATAAACTCCATCTCTTGTGCTGTCTCAAAAGCTCTTGCCACAGCTACCTACCCACAAGCTCCCACCACAACTTCCTCCAAACCTTATCCCGCATTAATTCCTGGACCTTCATCCTGAAGCCTGCCCTGTGTCACACCTGCATAACTCAGCTAACTTTTAGCTCTCTCTGGGATAGACTTGACATAATCTGGAAGGAGTCTGAAACACTGAAAATTGGTCTGGAGCAGGTCTGTAGAGGGGAACTGCGAATTACAGTGAATTGCCTGCCCATGCAATCAGAGACCAGTATGTGATGATGCACTGCAATTTTTTTCCTTGATATTTCCCCTGGATCCAGTGGTCAATGCCACTGCAGCATAGTCTTCTAGCAGAAGACAGCTACCGAGCAATCCCACAAACAAGCCATGTGAGAATGCAGCAAAAACACTTACTGGGTAAATCTGTTTGGTAAATATTCTTTACCTGCAATAGCAGAATGAACTGTGGAAAGCGCTGGATAGGTTTCATCATTAAACCATACAGTGTAATCCGATCAGGGCTTGACTCCTGGCACTGCTGCAATGCAAGAAAGTCACACTGTTTACTCCCTTAAGTGTATTTCCATCAGTTACAAAATGAAAAGATGTCTTGTAAATATTCTGTATCATTTCATTTATTATAACAATGCTACTACAAATATTCCTTCTTTTCATTTAGAAGTAGTAATTTTTTTTAGAATCACTATTAATCACTATGGTGATGTATTTGGTACATCACCAAACTTAAATCTCCTCCTTAAGTAACTGCAGCTGGGATGAAGCCTCACCAGCAATGTGGTACCTATGTATACAGTGATAAACCACATCTTTTTTTTTTTCTCTTTTCTTTTTAACATAAGCAATGCAATGAAACATCTGCTTAACTTCAAGTACAACAAAATGAACATAATTGTTCCAGTTCTTAAATTTGTAAATCCAAGTGATTTGTCAATTTATACTCTGTAATTTACTATTGCTGATCTGTACGTTGGGCCTAAGAGACCATAAATGTGTGAAAACCAATGTGCTTTTAAGAGGAAATCTAAAGAAAACATCATTATCTCGGTACTGTGGAAACAAAAAGACTTTCATTGTCTTTATTAGAAGAAACTAGGGAAAAGATCATTGATTTATGCTTGGAAAGAAAAATATCAGAATCCATTACTTTGGTTTTCAGGAGTGGGGGATAAGAACAGACAAATTTCATTTGCACATTCAGAAGCCCTGTTTGTCTAAAATATTTCAACTTTTTGAATATTTTGATCAGAATCACACAAGATTCAAAAAAAAAAAAAGAAGAGTAGAAGAAATATTCAATACTAAAAACCAAGCAAACAGTATTAAACTTGTGTGCAGTGCTTACATTTCGACAACCATTTTTTTGCCCAACCACTGGTGGAGAAAATTCTCTTCTCAAAGTCTGTTGAGTTTTGTCCAACTGCAAAGTCGCAGTTGGACAAAATAATAATAAAAAAAAAAAAGGTGGTACATAAATTTACTCTGTCCTAAGAGGTCAACTGTGACTCCCTAGATGGGAGCAGCACCAGTGCTGGTACTGACAAGGATTGACAAGAGCGTAAATGATGCCACTGCTGGAACAATGGGCTTTTACCTGTGTGAGAAGTTACCTTACAGAGTTTCATCTTCATGGTGCCTAAGGCTTCCAGAACAGAATCCTGTGTACTGCTGCTGCCATAGTTCCAAAATGCTTTGAATTAATTTGAAGATCTGAAGATAGATTAGCAATCAGCTCCCCCTGCCCTTCCTTTCCAATCTTCTAGGCAACCTAAAAGCTTCACAGTTTATCTTGCTGAGGGCACCCAGCTTCAGCATTTGATGGACCACTGTGGCAGACCTGGCAGAGTGACAGCTCTGAGAGGCCCAGCTCAATCCAAGACTCTCAGGAAAATGGGACAAACTGAGCTTTCAGGCTCTTAGCAGTGTAACAGACAGCCTAAAAGCCTTGCAATATTTTTTGCATACCCTCTGTAGGGCATCACCCCTAAGGCTTCCCAGCAGTTCCACTGCATGTGCCAGGCTCACGATGCACATTATTGCATTCATCAGGGCAGTAAACATTCTGCACAAAAATAATCAATTTTATCCCCAAATCGTAAAAAAAATAAATAAAATATATTTTCAAAATAATAGGAAATTCTTGTGGAATGGAAGTACAACTATACAACTGCACAACAGAATGAAGAGGTTAGAAGTAAAATAAATCCCAAACAATAGTTCACCATCTGAGTCCTCTTATTTCATGCTCACCTGATACGAATCTCAATGTTTTGCCAAGTACAGCGATGCGAACACCAATAAACTGACCTGAACAACAGCAACAAAAAACACCACTCTGCACTTCCAAACACATCCAGGATCTAGAATCAAGTTATCATTCTCAAAGTAGTGAAAGTGAATTCTCTGTAGAGTTTATATGCCTAAGCCACAAAGTCACTAAAAAGTCACATAATATACAGTATTATAGTCTTATTTTCCCCCTTTTAATTTATAGTGTCTTACTCATATCACATGTGCAGCTGTTTTAAGCTTGAGTGAACTCACCTTTAAGAAATCCAGAAAGGCAGGTTTGGTGGCACATGTTTTCTTAAGAATCCCCACTGCTGTACTGAAGTTGTTTACGTATTCACTGTATGCATCTAATACCATAGATTTGGAAAACTAAAAAGATAAAAAGGTAGACCATAACTATAAGCACAAAGGATGCCCGACAGTATTATTTAGAGCCCTGACTCACTTTGTTAGGAGCTAAAGGCTTTTGCTTGGCTCAGTGCTGGATGTACAGAAATACTGAAGATACCCAAAATAACTTTTCTGCAAAACACAGGTTGGAGATGTACATATGTAGCAGCCATTAATTATAAAATGTAGATTTACAGAAATAGCTTCACCTCGGCTTCAATCTTAGGGCAAAGCCTGGGGACTCTGTGTAATCAAGAAGCCTCCACTGAGATTCAAAGCAGCTAGTGGAATCCCATGACCTTCTCACAGTGGTAATGCGCTGCTGACTGTCTTCCAGATTCAATGAACAAATGAATTTCCAAAGCCTACACACCCCATCTTTAGCTGATGTTTAGCAAGAAAGCAGGTTTTGTGACCTGCAAACAGCCATATGAAGGGCAAGATCTCTGCCCATTGCCTCCTTAGTAAAGATTCTGCAGAGCTTGTCTAGTAAGTACACCCTAATTTGTTTCAGTCAAAGCAAGACACATCTGGTTTAAAGACAGACTCTTTAGTAAACGTTTCATTTTCACTGAAATGGGGTCAAAGCACCCAAAAATGCACATCCCTGCTCTCTTTCAGCTGAAATGAAAGGGTGGTAGTTTCCAGCAGCTGGGTGGCAACAAAGCAAAGTACTCAAACCAACCAGTAGGTAGCCTTCCCTTTCTATTCACACACCTACTGTGGGAATAACATCTTTCTATCAACCATGGCAACTTTGTTTCCATGTTTCCAGTGGCTAGTTCAGTTCTTCACTGGATGAAGGTCCATTAAGGGATTTACAAATACTGTGTGTGTGCTCCAGGCTCAGTTCAAACTCAGGAACTCAGGACATCAAGTACTGCGTTTGTTCTTTTTTTCTTTTTTTTCTATTCCCAGTAAATATGCAAAGTCCCACATACATAAAACTACCTGCTTTTTAAGAGAAACTGAACTTTGATCTCACCCTTATTATGGTGAGTTTTTGAACCTATTTCCTCCAAAAAAGAAACTGCTTACTTAAGTATCTCAAAGTGTGATCAAGGCCTGAAAATTTTGGCCACAATGCTTTCTCATCTGCTAACCAAGCTGAAGACACCTGTTGGTGTCAGCTTCCTTACCCTGATGGTACACATATACTCTGACAGTTACTGCAGGCATTGGAGAACACGGGATATAAAATGGTCAAATTAAACAGAAAGATACAGAGATTGAATAACAATTCTAAAATAAAAATAATACGTTTCGATGCATTTGCTTACTGAAGCAACAAAGACATCACCAATCATTTCAACAGAATCCCATTCAGATACACGACTCGCCAGTGCTATTTGAAACATTGAATGGCACTGAAGAATTTCCTTAATACGGTAAAAGACCATTTTGAGTTTTCTTTCACTCAGTAATTTTGGTTCCATTTCTGACAGGGGCTTCTCATATTGCTGTGGGAAAAAAAGATACATAAATATGTTAAAATCGCCTTAAATGGGGTCTTCTATACATAGAAAAAAACAAATTACGTAACAGCACATACGCACAAAATCTCTCTGAACATTTGGCATACAGCATCTGTAGCAGAATCTGTGAGTCACACTACAGATTCTTTAAGAATTTGATTAATTTTTGAATTCCCAAGCCATAGAATGCAAAAGTTATTGCAGTACCTCCAAAATTCTTTTCAGAGCATCCACGTAATTCTTCTCACTATCAACTACAGAGCCCAAAATATATCTTCGCACAACCTGTTGAAGAAATAAAGTTACCTGATTAATTTCAAGGAAAACATGTTTATCATAAGTGGGAATGCTCGTAGTAAAAATCCCACATTAATAAAAAGCAAGAAAGACAAGGCAATTTAAATACTGGCACTGCCATACCATAGACAACGTACATCTTCAAGAGTCATTAAAAATAATTTTAGAGTAATAGTAAGTTTAAGACAACAAAAGTTATTGTAAGCCTATATAATCTTTGCTGATTGTTTCCAATTTCAAGCTCTAATTTTGAAACATCTTTTATTTTTAGATGTATGAATTTATTCAGTATGAGAAAATATCTTAGTTGGGATTTTTTGGAGGGAATATTAACATGCCTAAGTGAAAATCTTATCTATATTTATACCAATCAACAGAATTATAAGCTTCACGAAATACTGTCATATTTCATGTTTACAAACTCCAGGCTAATTATCACATATCCTTCTTCACTTCCTAATTCTGTGATTTAGCTGAAACATACTGTATACACATGCAGGTAACATGAGAGAGAGGACAAAGAAGTTGATCTGATTTAAAAGTAAAACTTCTAACTTCTATGGATGATATTTCTTGCTATTTTTAAGGGCTTGTCTTCACCCAAATCCAATTCTTAATCCAACTTTCAAAAGAGGTGTTCTGCTTGAGGGAGAAGACGGTAGGAAGGCAGGGACAAGCCACTTACCCAGAAGTACACGGAAAGGCAAAACTGCTTCTTTTACTACTTTAAGCTAGCCTTGAAATGAGAGGCTAAGACCATGAAATTCACATCTCAGACTTGCTTCTCTTGAAACTCCCCTGCTTCTGATCCCAACGGCCTCCTGCATTCTTCTCTGCAGCTGCCTTTAATTCTTCACACTTGTATTTCATATTATTAAATTATGTGTAGGTCATGTAAGGATTTTCTTTCAAGTGCTGGCATTTCAAAGGAAGACTTCAAAATTATCTGAGGCCTTGCTTAAAGACATAAGTGGTAAAATTCATTGTGTCTAATTTGCGCTTAGACAAGATTTAAGTTTTTTATTGGGTGTAACATATTGGCTGCTCTAATAAAAGATACCATTGCTACTCTTAGTCACAGTTCACACTTTTGAAAAGAATAAATATATTCGAGTTATGCTTTTTCAGGCTGTACAATACACAAAATAAATGCTTAACAGTGCCTATTGGTCATCATGATATATGTAACTTCCAATAGGCTTGCATGCAAGTCTTACATTTATATTAGCATTGTTGCTAGTAGGAATAGCATATAAACATAAACAACTAAAAATAAAAAATTTGAAAAGAAAAAAATCGAAAGAATTCGAGTCACAGGCTTAAAACGACGCGAAAGCTAACATGATTGAGACCCGAAGCAGGATATAGTATTCAAACAGGAACTTGCTTTTAAACAAAAGCTACCACGCCACCTACTGTTTAAAGCAAGAACATCCATAAAGACAACTCACTGCAGGGTAATTCAGGTTGGAAGGAGCTTCCCAGTCCAACTGGAACCCCCAGGGCTGCTGGGTAGCCTCCTGTCCCCTGCCTGTGCTGTGTGTGGCACAGGGATACTCTGAACCAAGAGCCAGGACTTGCGTTTGCCACCGTTGCACCACTCGAGCTTGCTGTCAGCCCAGCTCCTCAGCCGTCCAAGTCACCCTGAACAGCAGTCTTACCTTCCAGCATTGTACATGCTGCCTATGTCAATTTGGTTTCTCCTGCAGACATGCTGATGGGAGCACTGCAGCTGGAACCCAGAGCACTGATACAGACATTAAGCAGCACTGGGCCTGTATCACCTCCTGCAGGACAGACACCACTAACACGGGCCACTTGCTGGGCTTTGTACCACTGATGGCACCCCTCTGAGCAGGGCGTTTCAACCTGCTTTCCACTCAATTTATAGTCTGCCTACGGGAATTATATTACACATACAGCTACAAGGATACTTCTGGAGATTGCGCTGAAGGCCTTGCTAAAGCAGAAGTGGAATGATACCCTCCGTTTTCCCCATCCACAAGTTAGTCATCCCAAAGGCACACAGGCTGGTCAGGCACTAATGGACTTACTGAAGACTGTTCCTAATCATCCTTCTGTCCCTCAAAACTCACAAACAGCTACTAGGAGGATTTGCTGCATAACCTCCCAGGGACTGTGATAAGGCCAGCCAGACCCTAGTTTCCCAGACCCTCCTTCTTGAGGATGAGTGTGATAACTAAATTTTTTTGAGTCACTGTGATCTTAGATGATCAAGGCCATACCTTCAGAACCACTAAATATGTGCCACCCAGTTTCATGGACATGTCCATCCAGCCAAAGTACACCTTAACTGTATCTTCCACTGCAGGTCATGCTTCGCCCTAACACAACCTGCCTCTGGGCTTGGGGGCTTTAAAGGCCTGATAATAAACCTTACCAGTAAGAGCTGAGGCAAAGGTGTCACTGACTTCCTTGCTTTTCTCAGCCTGCTTTGTCACTAGGGTCCCCTGTCCCATCAGGCAGGGGATCCATATTTTTATTAGCCTTCCTTTTGCTGTCAGTGTATATATAAGGAACCTTTCTTGTTGCCCTTCACATCTCTCAAGCTCCAGATGAGCTTTGGCTTTCCTAACTCCATCCCTGCTCAGCTGGGCTCCTCTTCACGAGTAGATATACAATATATATCATGACCTACACAGCAATTAACAGCTTACTCCAAATTAAGAGCTCTCTATCTTTCCTGAAGAAAGTACATCCATTTTTAATTACCTACAGCAAACAGTGAAACTCCCAAACCCATATTTGGAAAGAAGGAAAATTCAGCATTCAGTAATGCTGGCATGTTATAGTAATATAATACATTTGGTAGTTGTATTGTTACAAGATCTAGCACTGCATTGTGCTAAACACATTAGAAAAACAGAACTCACCAAGCAAAACAAAAGCCTGTACCACTCTCTTCAACCACTCCTTAACTTATTTTTCAAGAATACCATTAGCTTCGCCACTCATTTTTTTAAGGTACTGACCAACTCATGACTTTACACCACAAGATACTAAAAACTCTCACACAGTTATTATAACTTGTCACAACAATACAGTAACATGAACCCACAGGATTTATTTCCAGCCAAAAATTCAAACTTATGCTGATTTCAGTGTCTACTGACGTGGTTTCCACAGTGACCATAGAAATCTGAGGTGGTGAACAGCAAACTATACTGTTCTGTAGACTTGACTTTACCATGGACAAGTTTTTTTTAGATCAGGAGAAATCTTAAGATGCAGAGAGTACACAGAATGTTCTCTGCATTTAAAAGAGAACTCCTAGAGCACCAGCGTCTTCTGACTCAGCAAAAAATTCTTAAACTCTCCTTTTTCACTCAAAACCATCACATTCAGCTTGAAATGTTTAGGCAGTAAAATAAGTAATTACTGTAGTTCCTAATTTTATAATGCAAAACGTTTTGTACCTCTGGCTGAATTCTTTATTGATATATTTCACACGCACCAATTTTCAAAAAACTACTTATTCAGGTCTGAATTTAATCTCCCTTTATTTTACATCATATGCCAGAATGTTTAAAGAGGAAGGCACCTGACAGCCACTGATGCAGAAAATAAGGGGGAACAAAAAAAAGAGGTAAAAGACCAGGTTTTGAAAAGCCTTTTACCTGCTGCTGTGATAATCCTTCAGGCATAGGGGTCATAATTGCTTCTGCATGCATACAGTCCACATCAATAAATAAGTTTAGTTCCTCTTCTTCCAGACATGATGATCTATGATCTACAAATAGATGAATAAAAAACTGTCAACTTTGACAACACAGAGATTGAGAGACAAATATACTTTTACCCAAGCACAGTATTTACAATGTATCCTTATTTTCACTTCCTGTACAAAAGTAATTTTCTCAGCATTTCTGTATTACCTGTGAAATCACAAAAATACCAGCACTGATAGGTGCTCTAGTACAGAGCATATTTCAAAAGCTATCTCAAAGTCCTAAAATCCACACAGCAGGAGATATCCTATGCATCTTTTGCATGATTTCTCCTTCCTCTTTACAGCTAGGAGCACAGAGCTGTCCAAATTGCAGGACATGACAACTAGGGTTAAAGCTCTGCAACTCCAGGGCCGGCAGTTTTTAAACAAATGACCTTTGGGATGAAATTAAACACAGACATAACATGATTCAGTGCAAGAAAATTCATACAACCTTCCACTGACTGAACTAAAATCAGTAGCCAAACGTATCAAAACATTGGCCTTCAAAAGAGAGTAAGAAATTCTCTATTAGTCCCTATGGACTTCTCAATGCCACTAATTTCATTTGAGAAGCACCACCAAAATGCAGTGATAGGTGGCAGTACACAGCCAGCCAAACAGCCAGACACCAGCAGAGGAGAGAGAAGGAACAGTGTGAGAAACTGTGGCTTAGAACACAAAGTGAATTAAGGGAAGCAGTTTTGTTGGCTAGAGGAATTAATGAGATTAATCAGCAAATTTGTCACATGCTCCCTGCTGATTTGGTAACTGGCTAGAGGATTAGATCTTCCATAGATATCCTGCATCTGCTACCTAACCTCTAGAACCGTGAGGAGGAGTACTGGGCCCATTGTAACACTAATGAAGATGATTTTCTACTGTGTAACAGCAAGAGGGTGAGGATACATTTTTGCTCAATAAACCTTCTGCAAATAATCTTTTATTTTATGGCTGTGACTCACCTAAATTTAGAACCAGTTATTAGAGACCATAATGAGATGTGCACTAGTCCTTACAGATAGGATGCAGCTTTATGTTAGCTCACTTGCTAAAAACATCTTGTTCCAGTCTTGTGGTTTTGGCTTCTTAAAACCGTAGTTTTAAAAGCTCTGAAGTTACAACCATTTAATTAGTTGGGCAGAAACTTGAGCAGAAAAACAGACTACCTCTCAGCCTTATCCTGGAGAATAAATTTGTGTACAGTCACTACCACATGCAAAAAGTAGCTGTGGACTGTGGCTGCTGAGGGTCACGACACGGGACTGGTGCCTGTTTTAAATTAGAAGAACACAAATACCTCCAGCCTTTTTATTTTAGAGCCTCTTCTGTTGTGACAGTTCCCAACCCAAAAGCCAGCTTTTGCTAGAAATCAGCAAACCGATAAAGCAGAAGACTCTCCTTGCTACTACTCTCAGGCACAGAGTTTATCCTGTTTGTTTGTTATAGACTTTTTAAATAGCTATCACTCCACTGAAATCCGGATCATAACAGCAGAATTTCTTACTAACAGACACTCAGGAGTTATTAGATGGAGGGAAGTGGACAGACTTAGTACCTTAACATGATTTCTATAATCCCCATAAACCAATATCTAGCTAGCATCTCTGACACTGTTATTTTTAAGTGGACCCTTCTGTGTTGTCCTCAGGTTACCTAGGTCACTGAGGCCCGCACCCCAAACATAAAACTACTCAAGATGCACTGACCACACCGTGATCTGAACTGAATGTTACACTATTTGCTGACAGAGCTGATTTGGCAACCTGACCCAGTGGGTGGCATCCCTGCCCATGGCAGGGGGGTTGGAACCGGGTGATCTTCAAGGTCCCTTCCAACCCAAACCATTCTGTGATTCTATGATTTGATGCAACCAGTACTCAGCTACTAGTATAAAAAACTGCTAGGCTATGTTTCCTTTGTCAGGAACGACTAGAAAAAAACAACATTAGCATAGCATAACTGACACATACATACCTTGGGAAATAAAAGACTTAGTTCTAATGAAAGAACGACCCTTCTTCACAGCTGCTTTTGTTTTTTCAAGTCCATCTTTGGTACCTTCTCTAGCAGCTCTCATGAGCTTTTGCATCTGTAAGATAAAAAATACATTCTACATGTTCAGTGAATAATACCAACCCGCTTGAGCATAACATGCAGAATGCTTTTGATCCAAATATCTTTTAAAAGAATGCTGTCAAGCGTTTTAGGCTATAAATATAGCCCAAAGTCAATGAAATAGCTATAATAAGTACTCAAATCCATCAAACCACAGATCTGAGCATCTGTACTTCCTAATCAAATCAAACCTTGAGAAAGGATCTCACTTTATGACAACCTCGTATGCACACCCAAAATAACAGGAATGCTTTAAGAATCCTTCTGCTTCAAACATCTGAACTTAAAATAGTCTCAAAAGCTCGACTTTACAATATATAACAAATAAACACTAAGAACATGTCATTAATGGTAAGGGTTCTTATTTATCTTCTAACTCTGCCGAAGTATTTCTGACCTAAAAATTCAGTTCTGTATTAACTATATTCTTAAATAAACACTGTGTTTTGCAGAAAATGTTACAACTAATAATTTCAGTAATTGAAGAAATCAGTAAGTTGATCTAATTAAGTGTATTTTGTAGTACAATACTACAGCAAAAAAGTTTAATGGAAAAAAAAGTAGTGCTGTTTTGCTAGGACATGTTCATTAAAAACTGCTTTGTACTCTTCCTTTCCTAAATGCTGCCAAGGCAAAAAAGAAAAAAAATACAAATAAAACCCCACTACTGCCAGAACCGTGCTGACATCATCAGCTGCACCAGAATACAAACAAAGCTGTCTTGCTGCACTCAGGCAGTTTTTTTCTGTCCGAGTTGAAGTTTTTAGCAAAAAAGCAGCCTTTTCATGCTGGCTCCATTCAGAATGGCCAGCAGCACGATTCTCTGTCCTACAATTTGCTCTGACATGGACAGAGCGCCAGGGTCACGCTCGCCCTGTGGAGCTCCCTGGGGTTTCACAAAGGCACCAGGGCTCACTCCTCGCTCAGGCTCTGGGATAAGGGCAGGCCAATGCGCTACCCGATCTTCTGAAATTGTTACAATTGACAAATAAACATGAGGAAAAGCCCTCGACAAAGCACTTTTAAGACAAACTACATAGCAATCCAGCACATTTAGAACTATTTTAAACAAATTATTGTCCACTTTTTCAAGCTATTATTCAAAGACAATATTGTCTGTGTCGGCAAAGCAATCATTTTAAACATAGCTAATTACAAAAATTAACTACACTACCTTCAGCTCATGTTTTTGCTTTAGTTGCTGAATCTCTACTGCTCCCACAGTGTTTGCCATCAAATCTTTCATCTTTTTCTCATAATGCTCCTTTAAACGCGTTAGGTCATGAGAAAGCTACAGTGCATAAAAAGACACAATCTTTTCAAAAAGCCTGTAGTGCAAACTTCATGCTAAAGTACTAAAACACATCATGCATGTTGCTAATTCTGCCTCCTGACACACAGATAACTGAGAAAACGTTCATTCAGGGAAGCTCCAGCCCGACGAGTGGACTGTTATTGCTACAGATCACTGGACTTACCGAATGTCGGCCAGGCACCTTTGCGCTGTGCTGGCAACTATGTAAAGAGAGGGACAAAGTCACTTAGTCTAAGCTAACTGCATATTAATTATGTCGTGTACATCTTTTACAAATTGTTTGGAAACGACACATCAGCTTTCAGCTCATCATTCAGAGGAACACACCTTGCCAGTGCATTTCTGGCTCTTTCAAAACAGCAAATCAGAGGAATTCTCAAGGGCTGAAGGAGCTGTGGTCAGTGGCACCTGAGAAAACGGAGATCTACTGTACTAGTGAGTTGGGTAAGGAGAAAAGAAGGGAGGATGCACAGGTTTGTAGTTCCCCCATGCGTGGGAATTGGGAAGTATGCATCTTTGCTCTGTCACAGCCTCATTGAATGGCTGCACGCATAAGCACCTCGTACATAAGTACAAGCACTTGCAAGGTAAGGAAGTTCTCATGGAGAAATACCCTGGAGTACTCATTAATCCTCACTAAGCATTTTGAGAAAGCAAGATAAAAGCAGCAAAAATTCAATTGGAAAAAAATATATATTTTTGTGTGCCTTATAACAGAAAAGAAGCCCAATGGAAAAACCCTCAGCTTGATGTCAACAGAATTATCTGGCAAACAATCAAAGCGTCAGGAAAGAGAAGGCCGGCTGAGCTGAAAACAAAGGGGCAGGTCCAGCATTCAGCTCTGCTAGGCTGGGTCAGGATGCAATTAGACTCCAACATGATGATTCTGGCATTACAGCAGTGTAATTAAGAACAGCATCTGGTTCACAGCTTAGAAATATTTGATAGTACAAACGTTTTCTCTTCTTAAAAAAATAGAATTTAAGATAACAATTCAAAACTTATAATAAAAGTGACTTTGAGGGAAGTCATACCACAACTTACAATTAAAATCATGCCTCTGACCTTCCCATGCTTTTCAACCAACAGAAAAAAAAAATAAGGTAAGCCTCTTACAGGCTATAAAAGACTTTACATGGAGACATGCCGAGAAAACACTGCTAACATCCATCACAAGACCTGAGGAGAAGTGAGAGTTAGTCAAAGGAATACAGGTAACAGGTATAAAGGAGAGTGGTTTCTCCCTATACTGAAATGCTGATGCTTGATTATTTGTCTTAACAATCCTGAAGTTTCAGTCTTTCCTCATCCTCCTCTAAACCCCTTCTCTAGCTTCCTGACTTCTCCAGCTCCCAGTAAACCCATACAGGTGTGGGTGGTCTCTCCAGCTTCTCCGTCCACCAGCAAATTTGTTCCTAGGTTCCTCACCCCTATCCTCAAAAGAACAAACCAACAGCCACATTAAGACTTACAAGCTCAAGTGCAAAGTACTTCTCAGTCTCTTCCACAGGTATTCAAAAACCAAACTCAGTTTTCTTCAGGCTAGTCCAACACCTCCCCAGAAAGAAACCGCTGCAATAGCTTAAACTTGTTCTTTCTGGTTAGGTCAAAAAAAAATAAAATTCCACACTGAAATGCACAACATCAGCACTCAGCTCACAAAGTGCTGATTTGAGTGGGATCAAGTTTTCCAGCTAATTGCTCACTCCTTGATTTCCAAAGGGCATGCAGCAAGGATGGAGGTCAGGGGAAAGCAGATAACGGGTACTGGAGGGAGACAAAGACGGTGAGGCTTTTGTTTTCATTAAGATAAGAAGCCTGCAAAATCAAAATAAGGGTGCTATGGAAGAACAAATGCTGACCAAGTTCCCTAATGTTCTTGTACATTTTCTGTTTGAAAATGCAAGTGTACTTGGGGCTGCATTCCCTGGAAGAATGGTACAAAATCAGGTGGTAGTAGTAGTACTTAAGTAAGGATAAAAAATATGTAGAGCCAAAAGCAGAAGGCAGCTAAAGAAAGCAAGCACACCTATGTTATTGAGAGACCCAGCAGAATGGGCAGGTTCAGTCCCCAGCCTTTGAGTTTTCCTCTTCCTACTACTGTGCTACCCCAGCCATGGCAGCCTCCCTACATCCTACTGCGACTGGAGCATTTTGCACACTGACTGTACTCACTTATGGAGTAGCTTACAGCATCTGTTACTGGTTAGCATGTGACTGAGAAGCACTGAGGTTTTTGCAGCGATTCCAGGCACCAAACCCCATCCCCCTTCTCAAACAAGCTGTGTCCAGTCTCTGCACCGTGCCTCCATCCTCCAAGCCCTCAGAGCAGGGAACTGGCAGCAGGATGGCTGCCCCAGCTCCCACACAAGATTTTGTTCTCACAGAGAGCGCACAAGGGCAAAAGGAGGGCAGCTGAAGGAGAGAGCACAGGAGGCCAGGTCTCCTCCCAACAGTCAAAAAGATGCAGGGAGGGCACATACCCATGTTATCAGTGTCTTCCTGGCTCCTGTGGCATGGACCAGAGATGTCACAGATATAGCATTTTAGCCACGCAACCTTTCTTCTCTCATTAATAAATGGTACAAACTTCTCTTTCACACACACACACACAAATTCTCACCTTCAAACAACCAAAGTGAATCAAGACAGAACCAAAGCGATCTAGGACAAAAAGGCAGGGAACACTAGCACAGTTTTGTGACTTTTGAGTGCCCAAAGGATCCCAAAACTTCAAGTTTTGTCAGGCTTATCCCATTTCTTCTTTGCATTATTTTCCATACACATTTACCACTTACATTAATACACCAGCTGCAAAACAGAAACTGTGAGGAACTGCCCACAAGGAAAATTCATCCTATTTTTAGAGACAGTCTCTTTAAAGGAGACAGATTTGTGTGTTCTTTAAAAATATGTTGGTATTTGAAAGTGGATTGAGAAGAAGGGAAATACAGGTGAGAAAGGCAGGTGTTGAAAATCAGGATGACCTCAATGACAGCAGCACTGTAGGATACATACATGTCTTTTGTGGTTGCCTCGCAAAAAGGAGCTGGGCATTCCATTCTTACACTCAGAATCACTTTGTTCTTCATAGCTTTCAAACTCACTTGAACTCCACCCATATTCCAGCGAGCTGTTTCCACCATCATCGCCATTTTCAACATCATCATAAATCATTTCTTCTGTAAGAATTAAACCAAAATAAAAGAAAGCTACACTGAAATACCTTTTTGTTTAAACAAGAAAAACCTCATGTTCAGATGTACCATAAGGAATTAGGCAGACTTTTGTATGCACACTTTTTAACATGCTTAAAGTAACCCAATATTCAAAAGAGCCAAAATGGGCTCTCTCTGTTGTAAGAGATTAAAACTTATAATAAGGACATGATTATAACTTATAACAGGACATGATTGGTGTTCTGGGTACACACCATGATACCTTTAGAAACATGCCATGCTCAAATTATGCTGTTCTGTCTAAATGCCACAATATTTTTAAAAGAAATTCAATGGAAGCTCAAACTGTAGCTGTGCTAGGAACTTTTCATGATCAGCTCAAACAACAAATGCTAAAACACTGAGAATCAAATGAAGACGTCACTATTTCAAGCAGAACAGACCAAAGTAACAAGAAATACATTACAAAACTCTGGTATTTTATGACTCATTCTTGCAGTTATACTGGCACTCCTCCTGTGACTAGCATTCTCTCCTGTCTTACCTTGTCCATCAAGTCTAAGAACTTGAAATATTAACCTTCTCAAGATCTAGGAAGCTATTATTTCAGAGGTTGACCAAAGTATCACCCATTAAAGTCATTGGAAAAATGTTTCCAAAATAGTTACAGGGAAAAAAATAATACTACAAATAATCACACTGTTTGGGCAACTTTTTAAAAAAAAAACAAAAAACAAAAAACTTTAAGCTTTCCATAATTACCTCAGCTGCTGTTTGAGTTGGCACAGACATCTAGTAACTCAAAACAAAATGGAAAATTTTTATTGCCAAATATTTTTCAGGAAACAAGCATGCACCCTACATGCAGAATCCTTTGTTAATACAAGTAGAAAAGTATGGACAGTTCTGCCAGGAATGCCTACTGTCAGAGGTTAAAACTTAGCATTTAAAACTGACATTAAATTAAGTAAAAAAAAAAAAGCCATGCTTTTATTTCAAGACTAAGGTTTTATGTAAATTGAGAAAAAGTATATATACTTGAAAGAAAAGCTGACATATTTTACATATCTGGCTGTTCCCAGGATTCTATGATTTAAAAAAAAAAAAGTACATTTTGACCAATAGAAATCTTCCATTATTAGCATGAATTAAACTATTTTGAATTACCACAAAAGAATCTCCTCTCATTTGGAATAACAAAAATTTAAGGTTTTTTTTTTTTTTTTTTTTTTTTTTGTCTCCATGCATATCAAGATTGTCCTTAAAATAGACTGCCTGAAGGACCACATTTTAGTGGTAAACTAGCACAATGAATAATTTAAAAGAATTTTCACAGTAAATCAAAATAATTCAAGACTTAAACAGGCCAAAATTTTGCAATGCAATTATTGGGACACACTATACCCAGTGATTTAGTGGATGTATCTTGTTCACCTACTAACGTAGAATGAGCTCAGACAGATTTTTTTTCTTGAAATATGAGTGTCTGCCTGTCAAACTATATAATCAATAAACATAAAGATCATGAACGTACAAAGATGAAATTTCCCCTGCTACCTATTTTCTCAGAAATTTTCAGTAACTCTGGGGACAACTAGAATGTCAAAATTTTAATTACTAATTTCTGGGATAAGGTGAAAATTCTGACAGAGATGTTCAGCAGAGCATCCATGACATTTATATCTCCTCAGGTCAGCCTCTGGCCTCGGTCTATGTGCTTCTGGACCAAGCAAACACAGCGCAAAGACATCCCTGCCCAGAGTGGCACAGTCCACTATGGGACCTTCCAGTACTAAAAGCATTCATGCCATTAAATGCAACATGATAGGTTGAAATAATAAATAAATGTTAGTAATAAAATTTGCAAAATGTCTTGCCTGGATAGCACTAAGAGCAAGAAATAAAAAAGTTAAAGCTTTAAAGACAATTCTGTGTTTCATACCAGAAGTCCCAAGTGTTTTTCGAACCATTAACATGGTTATAGCCAACTTCAGAATCAAATCAATGCCTATACCCTGAGAGCCATGACAAGTAGATGTAGAGTTCCCAATAAGCAGATCCATTCAAACAGTTCGTTGGCAGCAACCAAGCCTTAAGCACAGACACTGTGAAGAAAAATCACCCAACAAACCTGACCAAAAACTTGTTTAAATAGCCTTCTTGACCCCTAACTCCACTATTCCTACCCAGTAAAGGTAAAATCTAGGCTTCAGCTACTGTTTTAAGATCTATTCTGCCTCTTCCAAACCTGGTCACACAATAAGGAGCTAAACCACTCCAAAGCTGAAGAAAAAGCATTTCTGGAGAGTCACAGTCAGAAAGGTGAATAGCTGCCCTGAACCTCCTCTTCAAGTGATGTTCAGTGAGCTGAGCATGTTTCCATCTAACAGGTATTATTATGTGACAGGGTGCTTTCCAGAATAGAGCAGTTCTCTGTGCAACTGTGATAATGCTGCATTGTACTAGATAGGTATTTAAAACACTCTTTCCCTACTTTGCTTTCTTTAGGTCACTACAACTACAACACCCACCACTGTAATTCTCTAATACACAGAACACAACCAGTTAGGGATTTCCCAGAGTACCTATAAAACACAGCAGAATTCAGCTTATAGGCAGAGAGGTGTAGGAGACCTGCTGAGACAAGACTGTGCTAAAAGTCAGTTTTAATTTTGAACTTTATAAGAGCTATTGATTACTGTTAGAATGCTAATTCTGTTTACATGGAACTTAGTAAACGTGTCTATTCATTATACATGCACAGAGGCCATAGGACATTGCTTTCAATTTAAACTAAAACCTGCATGGTCTGTATTACAAAGACTTCAAACCTGGTTCAGAGTCTGAATTTTCTCTTGGTACATCATCATAAATTACTTCATCTGGGTCTAAAAGCAAAACAAAACAAAAAAAAAGCATGAGAAATCACCCAAAATCTGAACAGAAGCAACAGAGTATATTGATTATACTGGCATATATGAATACAATGGAGATATGACCCGTTCTCCATCAGCATTTTACTAGTATATCAAATCAAGGTTATCCAAGTAAAGGAATAATGCATAGCAACAGTAACAGTAATGTATTTGTGAAATTTCAAGCAGTTTTATCTACATTGTGTATTATGAGCCTCGGTAGCTTGAAAATAGAAATCTATTTCCACACCCAGTATTTCTCACTTATTTTCACAACAGTAGAGGTGTTTCTCAAGTGCTGCTTATTATCTTGTTAATTAGCTGTAAGAAACTGTAATAGACATTTTTAGAAAAATAATCAAAACTGTACGTAACATAATGATCATCTCATAAAGTTAAGAGGCAGGACAGGAACGCAAATTCTTCAATTCTTTCAAGTGACATTTAGATGACTCTCCAGCCCAGTGGGATCCCTCACATTGTCCTAGGTGAGAACAGCCAGGATAACCTGTCCTCAAACCACACAGGCTCTGTTCTGGCTTCAAATGCACCCACTAGCCAAGGGCACATGTTGAGAAAATGCGTTAAGTGAACAGTTGCCAATTACTTCATGAGAAGATTTCACATACAGCCACAGAGCAGACTGTGAAGTTGAGCAAATTTCCACCACAGACATACTGAAATAGCCAAATGATTTCTGTGATTTCCTGTAGAAAGTCATAAACTATTCCATAGACTCCAAAAAGCACTTCATGGAAAAGTCGATGTTAATTTTGTTTTGAAATACAAAATTTTGTGATGCTGCTGAATATTTTAACTGTGTATAAATGGGCTCCAGAACATACCTGAGAAAACACAATAAAAGTGAACACTGACATTCCCATAAAACATACATGTGTGTACACATTACATACACTGTTTATCACAACTTAAAACTGACCTATCTATAGTTTAGCTCTGAACTCACTGATACTTACTTTCCATCCATGCCGTGTTTGCAGGATCTGCAACCCACTTTGCCAGAGCATCATCCTCTCTCTTGACCTGGTTATCTTCACTTGAGGGGGAAAAAAAAGGAGGGGGGGGAGAAGGCATAAAACCATTAAAAGCTACACAATGATACTTTTAAACAACCATGAAAACAAGTCAATAAATAAAAACATCTCACTGCCTTCCAGTTCTCATTTTGAGGTTGCTGATTACTCAAAAACTCTGCTTCAGTATGTAATTAGGATTTAATAATCTATTCTATCTGACAATTTTAGTCAATAGATTGAAAACACTTCCCTTCCAACCTCAAGAAATGCAAGAGATTTTTGGTAAATAAGCAGAGTTATGGAGTTAAGAAGATGAAAATAACAAAACATGGAAGCATCAGACATGAAAAATTAAGTATTTATCAAATGCAAGTTTTCTCAGGAATTGAGGTTTTAGAGATCATTAAAAACATACTAAACTGGAAATCACCTATTTTGGGGTTCCTCTGAGTTTAAAGAGTTACAGTGACATTCTTCAGTTGCTGACTGCATACCTGTTAAGTAGAAAAAATACATATAATCAACAAAATGCTTGGAATAACGTCAGTGGGGTTCAAACAGTACACTTCAATATAAGAAAGCAGTTTTACTAATAGTTAATAAATGATTTACTTCCACACAGCACTTTTATTCTTAAGTATCTCTAAAAAAAAGTATGAGTTTCTTCACACTATCTTACCTATTTTTGCAACTGAAAGAATTCACACAGACACAGCAATTTGGTATAGGAGCTAGTAAAAGGAAGGTGCAGTATCTGATGCATTTAATTCTAATCTCTCAATCATATATTCCTCTTCAGGCAATAACAACACAAAAATTTTGGTTTTACTCTCCTATATGCCTAACAGAAGTAGATAGCAAAGGCGGCAAAAAACATATAGTACACAGAATTACAGTACAATTGCCTCCTAGCTAAAGAGTAATATATTCAAAACAAAACAAATTAAAAAAAAAAAAGGACAGGATATGGAAAGCTTTCTGTTCTTCCTGCTCTCTTGACATTAAGCTGTCAACTCTGCTAATTCTGGTTACAACATAGGGGGACTGTTCCTGTTTCTGTAATCCATAGTTATTCCTCTTTCCAGTTTCCCCTTCCATCTTAAAATCATACTAAAGGACAAAGAGAATGCACCAGATTATCAAGTAAAAAATCCCACAGCAATTCTAAATCCACAAGGCCTGAAAAAAGAAAAACAACAACAACAATAAAAAAACCACCAGAAGTGCATATACAAAAGGTAAAAGGGACAGGAACTCTGCCAGGACCCAGATCAAGCATGATAAGGGTTTGCAAAGAAATCAGTTGGCCTGAGCACTGAATTATTACTCTGGAAATTATTTCATGACATTAAGCGGGAATTAACATTAATCATTTTTAATGGCAAGATAAGACAGGAGAGTCCTGACTCGTGCTTTATGTTGTGATACGGTGCCAGCAAACTAAAGGTCAACCATCATGGACTTAAAAGGTTGGAAAAGAACTGGCTGTGTACATTCATTTTTTTCTTACACATCTTAATTTAGCTATCTCAATCCTAATATGGCAAACAGAGTCCCATTAAAATGTTTACTTTTTCCCTGTCTTTTTGTTTTAATGAACTGATACTTTTGAGTTCCTACTCCACAACAGAGTTATTCTATTTTGACACCAAATCCCCCAGAGTTATCAAGGCTGAGTGGTACATAAGCATTTACAAAGCAGCACAGGTATCTGAAGTTAAACAAGGATTCCCCATCAAATAAAATAAGCTGCGTAAATACAGTACCTTCTTCATCTACAGAAACACTGCGTATTATAACAGGGCTGGAGTATGCTGGCAGTATCAAAGGTAAATTGGATGGCACGGCATAGCCACAGGGCACGGGGACAGAATAGCCACCAGACACGTTCGGACTTGGAGGTTCATCTTGAGGACTTGGTTCTGGGGAGGAGGATGGATCCTTTTCTTGCATTGGGGAAATATTTATGACTGAGTAGGGATTTACTTTTGTTGGAATGCCTTCTGCAGCAGGTTCTGATGCTCGCATCTCTCCATTTCTTTCTAAGGTATCAGCACCTTTAGTTAAAAAAAAAAAAAAGGTTTTATTTTTTATACCTTTTCAAGGTGCTGCATATTGTTCTTTGCAAATATCCTAAACATTTATATGACCACCACTATACAATCTGCTTACAGTCTATGACACAAAATTCCCACACAGTAATGCTCTCCAGAAGCAAAACAACTGGGTTACAAGAATGCCTTACAGAAAAACAATAATTTGATCCTAAATACAGGATAAGATTTCTGACAAGTGGCTAGGGTCCACTCTTGCTTGCTATAAGCACACAGCTGAAAACTGTCTTAAGCCCTCACGTTGCAAGTCATATTTTAGAGATATTTGTGTCTTATATACACAAATACAAGAAACATTTTAGCAATAGCCATGAGCAAAGAAAAAGCTCACTGGAGGGATGCTCCTCAGAGAGTTGTCCTGAAAATGCTCTGATAAGAACAGGGGAAAGAAAATAACTTTTGAAGTTTTCCTCCTTGAAAATAAACTATTTTCTGATACACAAACTCCTCGGTATCTCTAGAGACAAGCTGGGGCACAGCGCAACCAAAGGCTACTCTGAAGCAAGCTACAGAATTGGATCCCAAGTGATCAGAAGCTTTCAAGCTGTAAGCACATCTTCACAACAGGATGAGCAAACAAGAATTTTTCAGAGAAAAGCCATGTTTTAAGTTCCAGGTTGTCAATCTGCTCAGTCACCTGACGAGTTATTTATCCCTCATTGCCATGAGCACAATGACTGTTTACAAAAGGAAACTGGATCAAAGTCAGCCAAATCAGCTGTTGTCAATTTGAGCAGAATACAGCGATTTCCAGAGCATACCTCAGCACTGGGAACATCTGCAAGTGTTGTAAAAAATATTTTAATGTCTAATAAAATAAGACCCCTGTTATGAACAAGATTCTAACATTCTGACTTTTTTTTTATGCACATCATAAGATCAGCAACCATCAAGCTTAGCTGTGAAGGCAGACTATCTTGAGCCATCTTCATGCTATTACAGGTGCAAGGGCATAGAAGGTTTCCTGGAGCATGGCATTATGACTGAGACAAGTACGTTGTTTTACACTGAACATGGATGGGAAACCTCAGAGAAATTGTGTGTGATCATTACTTGCATTGTCAAATCTACCACAAGTACAGCTAGCACAAACAATCAAAACATTTGCACAGCTATTCTATGGATCTCTCTTTTTTCCAAGTATTTTTATTCCATCATCAATCTTGACTTTTTACTTAGCCTAGAGATGCAGAGCCCGTCGGGGTGACTTACCGGTGCCATTAGCCTCTTGGTGCTCTGTGTTACTTCCAGGATCAGGAGGAGGTGGCACAAGGGCTTGCCTGTCTGCTTCTGGTATCTCATCTCCACTGTCGAAGTCAAACTGCTCTCCCTCGTCCTCTTCATCATCATTCGCAGCCGTGGCTTTAGGCTCTTGCTCTAGAACTATGCAGAAAGACACACTTTGTTTTTTTGCTCTCAGTAATGATGTCAGATGTTAGACAGGTGCTCTACGTTATGAATGAAGCCCATAAAATGATGCCCAAAAATGTTAGGTCACTGGAGCAGAATAGAACTTTCTCAACATGTTGATACCCTCTGGCAATTTACAACAAACCCTTTAATATAACTAAATTACCTAGAAAGTGACGGAAACTGGTAATACAGATACCTTTTTGTCCTAGTTCATTATGGCAAAAGCAAACAAGATTTACAAAAACATTAAAGCAGCTGGTTCTTTAAACAAGAAAAGTTCACAAATGAATGTAGCTGGACAGGGACTCATCTACATCAAATCACTTTGCCTTTCTAATTCCAATTTTCTATGCCTCTTCTTTCTTAACAGAATCAAAATGACAGCGACCGTAACTTTCTTCACGCACATTAAAGAGCAGCAGATTGTTTTCCCTACCCCAATCTGAGACAGTGTGTTATGTGAGGTCATTGGTTTAAATTTGTGGTAGCCCCATTACCACACACTTCAGTCATCAAGGTATATTTTGGTATGGGGGTTTTTCGCTGTGAAAAGCTAATGGCTTAAACAAATTACATCCCAAGGTGGCTGGGACCTGAAGCATTTGGGCTATTTTTTGTCTTTACCTGTGAGCACCCTGCAGCACACCCCTGCTACCCCATGCAGGGGTGGGGAGCAGGAAGAAGAGCTGAGCAGTTTCCCTTGGTGCTGTTGTTCTTATCCACATGAGCACGAAGAACCCCTGAGGATTTAAAACCTCTCACTGCATTATTTACTGCTGTTTTTACCACGTATTTGCATCGCATGAAACCTGAGTGCAGGATCCAAAGCTGCTGCTGGAGATGCTCTGCAGAGCAGGGGTGGCCACTGCAGCTGCAAGGAGGGAAGCCCAAACCCCTCAGACCCTTCTGTTTCTACAAAAGGGCTTCACCCCTCCTTCCCTAGACCTGCCACAGCTGCTCTGCTACCATCTGTAAGGAAAATTTGTTATCAGACATCTCCCTGCAGAAACATCTGTTGAAATTCTTCAGCCCAACCGACCTCCCAAGCTCTTCCCCAAAGCCATTCTTATGCAGGAGTTCAACAACGCACTAAAATGTAATAAAAACACATAATTATAGGACAAAAATATATTTTAATAATGTAAATACACAAATATTTTATAAGCATATTACTGAGGTTCACAGGGTTTTCCCCCCTCCTTCAGGTAACACGATATTAAAAACAAAGTCACGCAAGGACGGCTGGATCTCCTGAATCTGGACGCTTATCAGCTGTTCTGCCATGCAGGGCTGCTTGGATTGTCATGGTAATCAGCATTCTTGCCAAGGCTTCTGTTTCTTCGGGCAGGCTGAGCCAGCATATTTTATCGCAGCCTCAAATAACAAGATCTTTCACGCAGTCTCTCTGTAGGAGAGAAAGCGAACTAATTGCAAAAATATTAAGGAACAAAAAAGGGGGTTCCCTGCCTTTATGGTCACGGTCTGTGGCTGAGGCAGCAGGACATTCAGTTTAATTTTGATGCTTTTTAAAACCCTTTTGTCAGAATGCCTTTGGTTTGAGGCTTTTCATATTTGCTTTTGTGCATTAGCAAATTTTTTTTTTCTGAAAGATGAAAAAATGCTACTGAGCTCTTCCAAGCGACTCAAGACAACCCCATAATTCTTCCTGATTCAGCATCCACCTGAACTGCCTCTGTACTGCTTGCTGCTCACCAGGAAGGGGAAAAAAAGAAAAGAGGGGTTTTATTATTGTCAGTAGGTTTTTGTTCATTTTTTAAAGTTTTCAGTTTCTCTCTATAGTTCAAATTTAGTATTTCACAGGTTTTTGTTTTCCAAGTAGAGTGTTTTTGGGGATTACCAGTGCATGAAATAGTGGTTAGTCATCCAGGCTAGGTAGACAAGTGAGAAGATGTCAGTCAGAAGTCAGCAACAGCCAGAGTATCACAACTTAAAGTGTGTGCACGGGCTACTCCTCTGGCTGTTCTATACAACTGAGCATCAGCAGAAAACCCTACCAACACATAAAAAAGCTCTTCTGCATTTTGTGTAGGGGGAGAAGGAAGATGAGATAACCAGAAGGGGTTAAACTTGCTCTGCTCACTTTACAGGGTTAGGTCACACTCAAAACTTAGCTGTTGCTTGAGCAGGGCTGAAGTAAAAGCAGTGAGCCCACCTGCTCACCAGAGGTCAGCTCTAGAATCCATACATTTAATTTATGAAATATCCACACCACGCAGGCAAACGTCTAGGAAGCAACACGAAGTTTTGTGGCTGCTAGTTACAGAGCTTCTGGATCCACTTTTTTTTTTCTTAGGTATCTTAGGTAGCTTAGGTATCATATGCCTGGTTATTCTCTGCTCCAGCACTTTCCCATTGATGCAATTCCCCAGGCACCCGAATCCAGCACAGTGTCATTTGTCAGAGACAGACAAAAACTGCCGCTGGCAAAAAAAGGTAATTTGAGACACTAAAAGCAAAAGGAATGACTCAGGAGCCAGGAGCAAACCCTGGTCAACTGAGGCACAATTTCCCTTCAATTTTCCTCTCCATCTCCCCCCAACAACCCAACCAACTCACACTTTATGACCGAGGGCAGAAAACCTAACAGAGAATTGAGTTTCTCAACTTAGATTACAAACAAATAAATTGAAAGGTACTACCTGATCTTTTTTTTTTTTCCTGTCATGTTTGCTAATGCTGCCCTGTTGTGTTTACGTTTACTTTGCATTGGAAATAAACAAGATGCAGAACTCTATAATTGGGCGCTACTGGATGGAAAGAACCGCTAAACTGTATCAGTGGTGGGTTAGGATGAAAAAAAAGACAAAGAAAGAAGTACAGTTCCTTCCCAGATCATACGTCCTTTAGTGATGGGCTACTGGAGACAAATAACCTCCCACCAAATAGTTTCAAAACTGTATTTTGGCTTTGCATCGCTTCCACTTTTGTTTAATCCTGCAGGTTAAATTAATTCTTTGAGTTTAGTGATCCTGCCAGTTTCATGTGCAAAAGCATTCTCCTTTGAACTTCTGATTTTATGGAAACAATGTATTTTAATGACAAAAATAAACAGAGGGTGGGGGTGATTTCCATTTGCTTCATGTGAAGAACTTCTCAGCGCTGCAGATAGAGACTGTTATACCAAAAAGACATTTTGAGTAACTACAGTTTAGAAAATATGTACTGTTTCTACATTTTTTTTGTGTTACGTCAAAACAGCACTAACAGGAAAACATATTTTTGCTCTTGGGGAGTTCTACGATAAATTAGGAAGACATAAAACATAGTTAAGCTTGACCTGAATCTGACTACCAAAAAAACCCACCATGTATCTTGCAAAACGTAATGCTCGTTAAGACAGTTACAGTTCCTCCAATCCTTTAGGTGCAGAAAGTGGATTACCAGGCAATTGTGACTGCAGAAAAATACGTGGTGGGAGGGGAAAGTGGTAAGTGGTGTCCAAAGATGACAACTTTTTAACATCACTTTAAAATTCATTATTTTTTGGCCTAAGTAATATTCATTTGGCATTATAGAGTCTGCCTGAAATTGCTTTGAATAATTAAATTGGTTACTAAAAATCCAATTTGCCTTTTCACTACTACTCACATTCTTAACTTTCCAAGTGCCAGCCAGAGTAATGAGAATACAATAATTGATTAAACCTCTTCATCCTATGCCAATAGCATTCTTTGGGGAATTACTTCTCTTCCTTTAAATCTATATTTGGAGTTTTCAAACATGGGAAAAAAAGAAATCTGAAATACAAAAATTTCCTTCAGGGTTAAATGCGAAAACGTGAATTTTGAATTAAAAGAAGGAATAAGTACTTTCGTAATCGTTAGCATAGTATATGAATTTATGGCTTTTCTGTGGTATGTTATTCAGGGAAATTACTTTTTCTTAAGCTGACTTCAAAAACAATCTAACTTAGGCTATGTTTACAGAGACCTGCTGGGGCATAAGCAAATTTAAACAATTTTATTTTGTTCTACCAATTGTGAAACATTCTTGGCACCATCTGCTTTCCCATTCATTTTCCTTAAACTATTTATAGTTTAATAGCACAGATAAATAGTTAGATAAATAGAGTGGCATTAATTTTAAAGCTGAGATGAGGCTACTGAAGCTTCACTAATAATTTTCTTTTAGAGATAATACATAATTAAAACAAAATAGATCAGCACTTACCCTTTGAATGTGTGTGAAGCAAACACACTTTGAATACAGTGCAAACAAAGGAGAAAGGAAAAAAAAAAAGTAAAACTGACTTTCCTTGCAATCACATAAATCAGAGATGATCCTAAAGAAGTCAGTTAAGTTTTTTTCATGGAAAACAAAGATAAATGAAGAAATGATCAGAACCTTAAGCAGGAACAATTCAGCAGTCTGGGACACTGTGACAATAACCCTGGAAGCCCTGGACATAAGAAGACACACCACCATCAAAAATACTTGCATTTGAACGTGCCTGTTTTAAGGTTTTAACAGTGCCTTTGCAGACTGAAAGAAGGCTTCCACATAATCAGGAACGTAGTCATTGCAATCTGCTGTAGTTATTTTGTTTTGTTTTTAAATAAAGGTTAGCAGAGAACTATGGAACGAAAAGAGGAAATGCATCTACTATATTTGAAAAACTCCACAACAAAGAACAGCCCAAAGACTGCAGGACACAGTAGATATCCATGCTATCAGAAGGGAAAAATCCTTTCCCTTTTTCCCTTTAGCAAGCAGTTGTCTTCCAATGCACTTTTTTTTTCCTCTCCTCAAGTTTGCCTCAGGAATGTCTGTGATCTCTCTCATATATTCACTGAATGCCAAATTCTCTCTCTTTTTTTTTTTTTCTCTAAATGATATGATAAAAGTGACTGAAATATTTATCATCAACTACACTAACCAAAAGAAGTAGACATTGTTTCAGATGGAAAATATCATTTAGTGAAAAAATATTAATGCAGTTGAAACTAAAGCAAACTGGAAGGAGCTGCTTGTTCTTATTCTGATGTGCAATCTGAAAACATTTCTCTTTTCCACTCATGTAATTTGGATTGTCACTAGATATTTAGGACAACACAGATCCGCCGTCTCCCTTCTTCAAACTGAACTCCATGAATCCTGTAGCTTGCTACAAATTCTTGAGTATCCTGAAATAGGAAAAAGTTTTCACTAAAATCGTTTACTAGCTTAAATACATTTAGATACTACAAAATGTAAAAGCAAAGCTTACAAATTAAAGCAAACAGCCAGGGATAACAATTCAAGTATTTATTATTTAACCTTGATGCATTCCAGAGATGTTCTCCTCAGCTCTCTTTTAAAGTGAAAGATATGTTTGCTATTTCAAACCCTTATTTCTCAGTAGTTAGAGTCTGCCCAGTTCCTTATGTAAGTCTACTAGACACCGCAAAGAAACAAGGAATGGAACTGTCCGGATTTTAGTGCTCTGCTGTTTTCTAACCAGGAAAGCGCTCTTCATTAAAGTAACTGAAATAAATAGAAATAAAAATATCTTAGTGAAAATAAAGGAAGGCCTCAAAATATAACTTTCTACTGGAATATATATAAAAAAAAATCTTGATTCCAGGATAAAAATCCTGACTCCAGAAGGAAAAAGAATTACTCTCCCCCAACCTGAAAACAATTCCAGAAACTGTAATGTTTCTGGAATACCAACTTCCCATGTGGCTAAGTATATAAGCAGGAATAGATGAAAGCAGATACTTATTTTTATGTCTCTTTCAAAACCAGCCTCAAGACAGAACTACTATTACAGCTGCAGAAAGAGAAAAAATGCACATAATTATGAATATAATCTCTCCTTAACAAAGGTAGAGCTGTGAGCTCTGTTTCTTTTTAGAGTATCAAAACAGTAAATAAGTGTTTTTAAAATTATTATTACTTTTGTAAAACTAACAATTTGGGCCCTGATACATCATGCTGACCACACTCCAAAATGAATGGGCTCTAGAGCTGTTCAGTTTGTATTTCAGGTGAAATTTTGTAACAGACACTTGATACTTGTCTGTCCTGAGAAATGATAGGAATTACAAGGAAGAACCTTAATTGCTACTGCAAAAATTTTCCAATTTGGCCAACTTGCAAACCTTTGAAAAACTGCAGTTGATTCATATTCAGCTGAAACTTTTAAAAGGCTGTTAAAAGACTCAGTCACCACTCAATTAATCTCACGGCTTTTCAGTGCTGATTAGATTGCATTACTACAGCTAGAAAGAAACAAAATATTTTCTAGCTGCTCACATCTCCCACTTGAGACAGGGACTTCTTCAGTACCAGGAGAGAGAACTGCACTTGAACATTCTTTCGCTGTGGTACTTGGCCTGAGTGCCTCTCTCCTGCTTTCATCCCCGAGCACCTATGCAGGGAGAAAGGTGAAGAAGAAAGCCAGCTGGCTCACATGTGCCTTGCTAAATAGCTGGATAGGGAAGGATGGGGACAAGTAAAGTGACTGGTGAAGCTGGAGTTCTGGGTGAGAGGGAGACAGCACTTCTGTGGTTAAGGAGGTCTGGCACCAGCAGAAGAAACAAGGACTCATACAGGAGACACCACTGCAACAGCTCCTTTAAAAATAATAGGCAGTCAAGCCATTATAAACTGTTTCCACAATGAAAAAATAAAAAAGCACAACTTTTTAAATTATTCAAGTAACTTTCACGCTTGGAATTTCTAATGCCCGTTCAAGATCCCTTGGAGCATGCTGTGCTAAGAGCAAGCAGAAGCAATGGCAGCCTCTGAGGTACTGCATCAGTACTTAAACGAACCTAAGGGCACAAGAGGACAGCTGGCTTTCAGGAACCACCATTTACTGGCACTTCAAGGACACTAACTGACCACTTCCATAAGTATGCCCTTCTGGGTGTGCATATCTGCAACTTTTTTTCCAGAATGTTCTCGAGCACCAACCTCCACACTGCTCAGTGACCTCCCACTGCTGAGCACGGCTTTAAAGGATGAAGCCAGGCTGCAGAGATACTGTAATGGAACATTTTTACTCAAGGCATCTTCAACAAGACACAAACATCCAGGAACAAACATCCAGGAGCTACCTCATCACATCAGGACTCAGCAAACTCAGATGCACTCCCTCAGTCCTACACCTGTGGGAAGGACGGAGGTGCATGGCCTCCTCCTCTCCATGTGTGTAGCCTCCAGGCCCTATCTCCTCCACAGCGCAGGCAGGAGCAGCCCTGAGGCCTGGCCTGGTTCCTGCCAAGATGCCACCACGATGCGTCACCACAACAAGATGACACAATGACAGCTGAGCACCCTCCATGCCACGGCACAGGGTCAGACATGATGGCAGTTGAGGAGAAAGGCCCTCCACAAACAGGTGCCTCAGCAGTGCTTCTTACGCTTTTCCAGCACACCACTAATACCCACAAATTAGCTCCTTGTACAGTCACACAGGTGGAAAGCATCTCCTTTGCTGGAAAGTAGAAAAAAAGTCTAACCCAAAACCCAAAAACACGTGAGCTCCCCTCAGTTTACTTCCCTGGAAAGCAGATGGGAGCCAGAGGTTTTCATTCCCCACTCACACACAGTTGGGCTAAGCTGGTGTTACAGGAAACCCAGGTCCACGCGGCATAAAAACATTGCTAATTACTCAAAGCTCACACACATCCAAAGCATGACCACAACGTGAGCATTAAAGGTCTCTACGGGAAACAGTCACAAAACAAACAAGCACACATTCAGAACAAGGAGCGTTTCCAGTAGTGGAAACAAAAGCAAAACCACACAAATTAACAGGCTCTCCCTTCAAACAAACAACAAAGAAATAAGTAAAAACCTCTCTTCAGTATTTCATAAACATACAAATTACATACTAATTACACTGTCAAGCATGTACAACAGAAATTACTCTTCTGGACAAAAAGCAAACTTCAAACTCAAGTCAGAAGAACGATGAATCTGCCTGTTCAAGCTTAAGAAAGAGGCTGCTACCAACAGCAGCAGATGTTCGGAAAGATTTACACATATGGCTCACAATGCTAAAAATTAAGCTTGAAGTTAGCTAAAAATTAAGAGTTGCAAAAACCAAAGAGGTTAAAACAAAAACCTTAGGTATGAACTAGGCTGCCCAGAGAGTATCAGCAGCATGAACAGACCTGTTCTCCCTGACTCCACAGGATGCACTTCAATGCTGGCTACACTATACTTATGTTTTGTGGCAATGGCCACAAAATGGAGCACAAGAAGTTCTGCACCAATATGAAAAAGAACTTCTTCACGGTGAGGGTGATGGAGCACTGGGACAGGCTGCCCAGGGAGGTTGTGGAGTCCCCTTCTCTGGAGATATTCAAGGCCCGTCTGGATGCCTACCTGGGCAACCTGCTCTAGGGAACCTGCTTTGGCAGGGGGGTTGGACCCGATGATCTCTGGAGGTCCCTTCCAACCCCTACAGTGCTGTGATTTACAAAGGCTGCCACATAAAACAAGCATTTCATGGCTGTTTAACTGCCTTCATACTCTGCACACTGACAATTAGTGGTATTAAGTGCCACTAACAGGGGCCACATGCTGGTCCCTGGAAGAAGCCATCTTTTCCACCATAGATTCCGCCATTAACATTTCACTAAGAAATGTCACTGGTGTACAGAGAGGCACATCTTTAAAATGAGAGGCTGCTAGGACAGTATGGATGGGTATTATTTTGAAATCTGCATGAATGCATGATAGATCCCTGTCTACACTTAAAATACATCAGTATTAAAGGCTATTGACTTTCCATTGGTACTGAAGGGGTTCCACCACATCACACTGCTGTGGTCACTGGACTGAATCCATGTAAACGCCACCTCATCTAACATGAGGAAGAGACATCAAAACAGAGAAACTACACATGCAGCATGACATGGCTGTTGCTAGTGATACGTGTAGCTGAGCACAGCCAACGCTGTCGTTTATAGGAATTGCTGAACTCGCCCTGCAACATGCTGCCAAAAGCACAGCCCGTACATGGAAAAAAACAGTGAGCATTCATAAAATGGAAACCAAACAGCAGAAGGACAAGTCACTGGGAAAAATGAAGCATCCAGCTCTGGAAGAGGAGAGAAGGAGCATGTTGGCTAACCACAGGATGCAAGAGTCATGTGAAGAAAGAAAGACAAATGAAGATTTTCTAGGAAAACTTTTTGACCACACAGTTGATATATTTGTGGGAAAATTACCATTTTTTAAAATAATATCTCCACAAGAAAGCACAATCTGGCTTGTCCTTTACTTCTCTACTTTTTTTCATCTATTATATATAGTTTTCCAAATAATTGTTTTTAAACTGAAGCAGTTCTTGTTTAATTGTTTAAGGAATATGCCTTTCTCTTCTACAGCCTGTTTAATTCTAATTAGCAGTCAGAAGCTGCCGCATCATCTGATAATAGTTTGAACTGAAATGACTTGGGAGTCCTGCAAGGCACTTATTCTAGGGGCCAAAAGCAGATAGACCACGAGAGATCCTACTTCCACAGAAAGAAAACACACAGTTCAGGTACATAAACTGTATATCATACAAAAAAGAGCTAGAACCCACCCAAAGCAAAAGCCAAAGTACTTTAGGTCTTGGACCATGTTTAGCAACATCCTTCCACCAGCCTGACACATTTTGGATATGAAGTAGCAAGGGGTTTGCCTTCAACTTTGGAATAGATTTCTTTCTCCTACTCTGTCAGCACCATGCCTTCACGTGATGTACGCAAAAGGAAATCTGTACTCTGGATCATTAGGCCAGGGCTGAACAACCATTTATCCAGCAATGTCAAAACGGAAACATTTGCAGCCACTCCCAAAAGCAGAGCTTTTAACACCTAAAAACCTTGACCTTCCTTGGAAGTGTTCACACGCTTAGCCTCCTTCCTTCAGTGGTAATGGCCAAGGTGGGGTCCAGAAGCTGCATGCTGCTTTGGAGATTGATTTGTCTTTTTGGACACACTGCAATAGGTTACTTTTCCCCAAAGATAATTCCACCTAACACTGCTCTCAAAGCAGTGCAGGCAACCTCTATCTTCTCAGTGTACTCTAAATGAGGAAAGACTTTAGAGACGCATCTTTTAACAGAGACCATCATCTGGTACTACAGAAAAATGTATATGCTAGTACAGAATAGTTTTGTGTTGTAAACTTAGGAAAAGCACTGGAAATATGTTGGGTTTTAGCTGGCTTCTCACCTAATTTCTGCTGTTCTTTCTTTCCTCAGACTACAGAGCACTAAAAGATAAACTGACATGCAAACAAACTTTAATACACACGCTAAAGTATGATAAATTCATTATCCCAGAAACTAACAGAGAAGAAGTAGTCAGCATTAATGCAGAGTTTCAATCCCCTGTTTTTAAGCTCTTTTCCACCTTGTTACATTAACAATAAGGATCAGCAGCATTGCCTGCCTGATTTCAAGCTTTATTTCAGGCTACCATGGGTATGAATCATCTGATCTCTGGCTTTGGTTTACAGGCTCAGTGGGGGAACTCCCCTAGGCACAGTCAGCAGGAGTCCTGCTGCTCCCAAATCCTGGCTACTACAGCTCACTGAGGTGGGCATGGGTGATTGCTGCAGCCTGCCGAGCTTGAGTTTTATAGCATTCCCATCAAGTATTGTTTCACTGTGTCTTTGGAGCTCTTCTTTGCCCTAACATACGAAGGTTCTGCTGTAATTCAAAGTACATCTGTGGACTTAAAGCAAACTCATGAAAAAACAGCAATTATTACCATCCAGATTCACTAACCAAGCTCTCCAAAATTCTGTTTCACAATATCCTTTTAACACAGCTTCCACCAGAAACTCTATCACCTCAGTATATATATAGGCTTGAGCTGGGCAATGGTGGTGTTTCCTTGGGATCTTACACTCCATTGGCATCAGAGTCCTTCTCATCACCTCATTTCATCAGCTATGGAAGGGAAAGAAAGCTCTGCCTTGGCTCCAGAACCGGCCATAGACAGCTGACATAATCAAACCTCGTGCTTCATTGCTGTAGCCATTCCCCTTGGGAAATCACAAAGGGATTCCTTCCAACGTGAGGAGTCATCTTAAGCACTCAGCTGGCAAACATTCCTCATATGCAAACATGAGAGGGTCACTGAAACAGATAATCAGATATGTAAGAGCACTCCCAGCCAAAGTTAATTTTACTTCCACCGTACTCTGCAATACCAGAGACCACAAAGACCCCCTGGACACTTTCACTGAACCAATTCACCACTCCTGGGACAACTTCAAGCGTCAGCATCTGGATTTCCCTTTGTCTCCCCCTGAAACAGCCACACACACTCAGTGAAAGCCACTTCTCAGCATGTGCATCTCCATGGCCCAGCAATGCAAAGATCCTTCTTTCAGTTCCTGGCAAAACCTGTGCAGCTTAAGAAGATTTTTTAGGAACTTTCATGCTTTCACCTAATCAGTTACTGAGCAACAACAGACTGTTTAACAACGAGATGTATTCCTGCAAAGACCCTTCTTTAACTGCCTAAATCATCTTCTGGATTTCACAAAACCATGACAAGGTCTCATTTCCTTCAGTGAGAAAGGAGAAACTATACGGAGGGTTGTAGGGCTTTTTCCCCCAAAATATTCATGAAGTGCATTTTCTAGGCATAGTTTCAGTTCCTCTCTGCAGAGAAAGCAAGCAGCACCTAATGTTTCATTCAATAATTCAGACACTCTATCTAACATATCATAATGCAAACAAGTTTTTGCTGGCTCTCATACACAAGATAAAAGAATTCTAACAATGTATAAAAAAGCTAATCTCTCTACGTAAACTCTACAGATGGAGTCATTGCAGCAGTCTACAGCATGGTTAGTGAGTATTTACTAGGATCTGTGACATGGAACTAAACCAAGCCAAACAAAAATCCCTCAGTTATTTGGCAGCAATTTATCCTGGCCAGTTAGCACTGGATACAAATCCCAAGAAGGCAAAAAGAGGCAAAGAAGAAAAAAAAATTCATAACTTTACTTGTGTGCTGGCTCATTGTTTGAAATTAAAATTTGGGAACTTAACTTCCACAAACATTCCTTGCAAGATACCCCTAATTCCTTTAAAGTTTGCTTCTTCATCTTGTACAGAAAGAATATTAATTACCCCAGGAAAAAAAATTAAAAAAAATTGTTGTGTTGGCATCCCTAGAACCCCCTTATCTCTTCATCAACTGTCCTTTTCAATCAGTATATCTGGGCCTTCTCCCTACACTCAGCTGAGCAAGTTAAATCCAGATGTGAAGTCATATTACAAAGCAGCTGAATGAATAAGAAAAAAAATACACCCTAAAAGTTATTACTCAGAAATAAAGCATTAAATATGATCAAAATGATGAAGTTAACCTCTCAGTTCCATGACAGTGAATCACATTTCATCTAACAAATTATAAACATCCAGCAAAAAAATTTACAGCATTACTTCTAAAACAAGAAAATATAATTAAATCTTAAATTTTGTTTTCTTTGTAGATAATACAAACAGTAATAAGTTTAATTAATCTATTTCTTTTCATTTTTTCCCCAACTCTCAAATATGTTTGGCTTGAAGAAAAACACATGATTAAGAGAGACATGTGACACTGTAACTGCATTTCTGCAATGGAAATATTCTTGTTGCTTTTTGTTACACAGCTTGTCTGAATTGTCATACGAAATAATTGATCCTTACCTTAACCAGTGCATTTTCCTTTATTTACTGAAAGCAACGTGATCTTTAGAAACAAATAAATTGTTCTATTACAAATGGGATGTCAGACACCAGCAAGCTATTGCTGGCTTCAGAAACAAGGGACCATTCATAACTACAATTCATATTCTGTTCTCATTCTCCTGAAATCTTGGCTCCCCCTTTACCATCATTTGTAACTGTCTGCATGCTGAAAATAGATATCTAACAAACAATGCCATTTAGCTTAAGACCAACTCCCTTTATAGCTGCAGTTTAATTTAAACAATGTTCTTATTTCAATCCCCCAATCATGCTAAGTAACATCTTTTTGTCCTACTCTAGTCTGAAACACAAGCACATTTTCCCCACTGTTCTTTGCTTCCATAAACTAAACTGTAAAATAGACAAGTGATTTTCTTGACAAAAGCCCCTGTTTAACTGCCTCTGATTTCTGTGTCAGTCACAAAATCAGCTTGTTACAACAGCTAAAACCTAAATAAACTATGAGATCCTTCACTAAACAGGACAAAAGTTAACTGAATCATCTAAATTATTTTATATGTAAATATATAAATACATATTTTATGGAATAAAAAGTTCCTCTAGCAGAGAAATACAGTTATCTCTGCAGTACAACATTGCAGCTACTCAGCTGCTCCTTAATCCCTAACCAAGGGTTCTTCTGATTATTTTTTTTTCTTGGAATATGCAGTCACCTCAATGGGACCTTTCATGAAAGTACAGTTATTCCTACTTTTGTCTTACTGGAGAGCGCACTGAGATTCAAGGCAGACTTCCTTGTCAGGGACAGAGGAATGACGACTACTTTACTGTTCCAGCACTGGCAGGAAAACAAACAAACAAAAAAAAAAAAGCAGGAAGACACAATCACAGCACTTGGTCACATACAGGATATCCAGATTTAAGCCCTTGGCCTCCTCGCTTTATATCTTGCCGTAATGGGAATAAAGAAATATCCCACTTACAGCCCTAGAGAGCTGATCATTTACATATAAAGTTGTATACAATCTCCTAGACAGCAGTTGTGAAAACATATCTTTTTTTTTCAGCTTAAAAAACACATGGAAATGTCTCTGTTTCAACCCACTGAAGAACATTTAAATCCACAATCTTTGGCAGAACAGAACAAAATTTCTCACCTGGCTTTACTCAAAGCATTGGAGACAGCGGTGCAAGTCAGTAAAAGAGGTGAGAAAACACACAGGCAGCTTTAACAGCACCTTGTGTTTCCCAAATGAAGTAGAGTGACTTGTGATTGTCTCTCAGGTACAGAGTGTTTGGCATTAATATGAAGACTACACAGTTGAATTTTGCACATGGAAATTTGCACATGGAGAATAAGGAGGTGGTTGGTGACAGCCAACATGACTTCACTAAGGGCCATGTTCTGCCTGACAAATCTGGTGGCCTTCTACAATGGGTTTATAGCATTGGTGGATAGCAGAAAAGCAACTGACATCATCTACGTGGACTTGAGCAAAGCATCTGACACTGTCCCCCATGTTATCCTTGTCTCTAAATTGGAGAGACATGGATTTGATGGGTGGACCACTTGGTGCGTAAGGAATTGGCTGGATGGTTGCACCCAAAGAGTCGTGGTCAACAGCTCAATGTCCAGGAGGAGATCAGTAACAACTGTGTGGTGCGGATGGCACCCTGGAGGGAGGGGATGCCATCCAGAGGGACCTAGGCAGGCCTGAGAGGTGGGCCTCTCAGTGGGTGTTGAACCTCATGAGGTTCAACAAGGCCAAGTACAAGGTCCTGCATCTGGGCCGGGGCAATCCCAAGCACAAATACAGGCTGGGTGGAGAATGGACTGAGAGCAGCCCTGAGGGCCTGGGGGTGTTGCAAGCAGCTCAACGTGAGCCAGCAATGTGCGCTTGCTGCCCAGAGAGCCAACCGTATCCTGGGCTGTATCAAAAGAAGTGTGGCCAGCAGGGTGAGGGAGGGGATTCTCCCTCTCTACTCTGCTCTCACGAGACCCCACCTGGAGTGCTGCGTTCAGCTCTGGGGCCCCCATCACAAGAAGGACATGGATGTATTAGAGTAAGTCCAGAGAAGGGTCACAAAAATGTGCAAAGGGCTGAAGCACCTCTCTTACAAAGACAGGCTTGAGGGAGTTAGGGTTGTTCAGTCTGGAGAAGAGAAGACTCCAGGGAGACCTTATAGTAGCCTTTCTGTACCTAAAGGGGCCTACAGGAAAGCTGGGGAGGGACTCTTTGTCAGGGGGTGTTGTGATAGGACAAGGAGTAATGGCTTTAAACCACAAGATGGTAAATTTAGATTAGATATAAAGAAGAAATTCTTCACTCAGAGGGTGGTGAGGCCCTGGCACAGGCTGCCCAGAGAAGCTGTGGATGCCCCATCCCTGGAGGTGCTCAAGGCCAGGCTGGATGGGGCTTTGAGCAACCTGGTCTGGTGGGAGGTGTCCCTGCCCATGGCAGGAGGGTTGGAACTAGGTTATCGTTAAGGTCCCTTCCAACCCAAACCATTTCTGTGATTCCAACAAATTCATTTCCATGATGTTCTTGTATTGAATACTGAAATTCTACTATTTCATTTTAACATAAATAATTTTCATTTCCTCTAAATACATAACAAAACATACCATCTGCTCCTGACTCCAGAACTGTACTGCAATGGAGCCACCCTCCAAGCCTCATCACTACACATAAACCTACCTTGAAAGACTCAATTAATTACAGAACAGAGAATAGGTCTTAAAACTGTTGTAAAAGACAACTTAGTTTAGGGTGACTGGGATGAATTGTTGACAAGCGTACTAAGGAAGTAAACCCAATGTTTCTAATAGTTTTCACAGAGAAATCACATGAGACCATGTCACATGAATGTGAAGAATACGGGAACAGAGAAGAAGGGACACATTCAGAGAATGAAGTGCAAAACCAGGAGCCTGTCAGACACAGAGTCCCTACCCTGCCCCACTTCCCTTAGGCAAGAAGCTTCTCAGGTGTCTGTCCCCTGGGGCTAACAGAGATGCCTTCCCTTGTAAAACAGGCCTGATAAAGACCCAAACACTTAAGGAAAAAGGCTTTCACTTTGCATGTCCTTGCTGTAGGGACAGGTTTGGTTAACTCCACACCAATGTAGCAATCAATTAAAAACATTCTTGTAACTTACAGCCAGGATAACATCTGTTTTGGTTCAGATTTTAAAGAAGAAAATGATTTCTATTTTATTTCACAAAATAGCCAGGGAAATTCCTATGCATATACACATTGACGAAGTGAACCCAAGCTAGTACTATCGTCTCAAGTGCCAATTTTGAAGCAGCTTCTTAGCCAAGGAAGCCTTTGCATTGACTCCCCTCCAACAGCACTGTGGCTACTAACACGTACATTCATTCAGCATATGTACAGAGAAAAATAGCAGGCAGTTTTTAATCACTGCTAGAAGAATTACTTTTTAAAAACATTCTGCATTCTGGAGGAAGGAACATTTTTTTTTAAAAATTTTTTTTTTTTTTTTTTACTGAAGTTCTTCAGTACTTGAATTTGCTCTGGGGTAAAGGAATTAACTAGCACAAACTTGTCACTGCCTAATTAACCATGCATGAATGGAATGTCCAAACAGCTATAAGCAGCTATGTTGCATAAGGATAATAAATGAAATAAATAAAGGTTAAATTCCTTTTTTTTGTGGTCATATTTTCCTATCATATGTAGGTTTTTCCTTTCAAGAAGTGGAAGAAGCTGCTCTACTACTGACCTTATCTGCACCTGAACTCACATTTCTCAAACAAGGTAGAGATTCAGATGATTATTGCTAAAGAGAAGACATTATTTAATATGAATTTAATTGCATAGCTTTCACATATATTCTTACAATATCCCTATTGCAAAGATGAAGGCTTACCATTATTTTATCCCTTTTTATACATAAGGACTGATACAAATAAGTTTGTGGAAGTTACTTGCCCAAAGACACAGGAAACCTATTAGAATAGTACAAAAATGAGATTTATAGTACAGGGTATACACTATAAGTTAGAAAAGAATCCACATCACTTTCAACAAAATAGTTTGCTATTTGATTTGTCACCACAGTACCGGACTTTAGTTATGCAACAGCTAAAAAGATATGTAGTATGTTGCAGAGGGTCCTGGATGCAGCACACCATAGGAACCTCATCCTCACTGCAAACCACAACAATCACCCATCTGCCCACATTCTGCTTAGCACCTCTGAACAGACCCTATGGGTCTGGCAGAGTATATGTACACCAAGAAAAAAACCTCAACCGTTATAAAGCATTTCTATACTTTTTCAACTTTTAATCTAGGTATGTGAATTTGCAGTTGTACTTGGCCCTAAAATTTCTACCTGCTACCCATCTGCAAAATAAGAACTACCTAGAAAGTGAATTAAAGTGTATTTTAGTGTAATTAAAATTGACATTCACTGAGATATCCTTTATAAATACGCTTTTTAAAAAGAAATTGCATTGGTAAAGTTAAAAGAATATTCTAATTCTGGTAATTTTGGACAAAACTTTTTCAAATGACAGGGAAAGCATCCACTGACACAAGATCAGGCAGAACAGTACCTGGTGCAGGATCTCAATTTATGTTAACAAGTCTAATGCCAGCATATTAAGGAGAAACAGGTCTGAAAATAAGTACGATATATATAGCTCTATATGGCATGAAGAACTTTGCAGCTGAATTCTGGAATCCTATTGAACTATGTGGCCCTGAATTTTTGTCAGTGCCCCAAGTACTGACAAGCTGTACGAAGTTAGGGCTGTTGCCACAATTATTAGAAGTCTTCGAACAATGGCAGCTCCTCCTCAAGTGAAAATATTGATTCCTTACGGATGACTCCTTCTCCACAGCACTACATTTCTTTGGAGACGGATTATCTGATAAAAGACAATTTCACAGTAACTGTCACTAAACAAAACAGAGTTAAAATCAGAGTCCTGACCACAATGGGTTAGGACAAGGACAGGAAAAGCATTTTGCCAGCAATAACCTCAGTGGTATCTTGGAGCATAAATAAAACTGTCAACAACTTTGTTCAAAAAGCGAACCCATTAAAATCTGATTTCACAATTCTCTGCTTCTCTCACATTCCCAGTTTCCTAGGTAGTATCTAGTAACAGACCTCTGCCTGTGGCAGCGTCCAAGCTAGTGGGAAAGCAATTTTGACCTAGGATGTTTATTCCAAAATTCCTAAAGAGTTATGACTGAACAGAACCAAGATAAACCCTCTTTCATACTGAAAAAGGTTTATGTAGCTATGGTATGAGTTAGTCTGTGAATAAACAATAATATGCTTATAGAACATTTTATTTAAAGTGACCTATACGTGTATTATTAATATACATGTGCTAGCATATACTTTATAATATACATTACCATATGAATTTATATACATCTTATTGCTCATTGAACATGCAAGTCCAATGTCAATATGACAGACAGAGCAGAAATTCATGGGAAGACTACAGAAAGTCACTATCTATATGAACTGTATTAGCAATGTTACCAAAATAAGAACAGCTGTAATGGGTTCAGCCACAGGTCTACATAATCCATGTCTCCATAAATTAATGCTTTGGGAAGAGCAAGGTGAGGACAAGCATATATGATACTTCTCTTAAGAAGTCTCCCAGCACCCAACTATTAAAAGCCAAATCCTTTCAAGACTTAAAATATATTAATACCAAACAACATTCAAAGGTGTGTTTTTGCAGGAAATCAAACAAGGGGAAAAACAGCTACAGGCAATGTTCTTTTAGAGCAAGCAAAAGCGGAGAAGACAATGATACAGTGTTTTGTAAATCCAGCCGCTGTGCCCTCTGAAACCTGGACTGAACTAGCAACCATATGGCTGCAGCACACAGCAGCCAAATAGCACTAAGGGCTAACTTTGCAGGAACAGCCCAGCATAGAAATAATATTTCCTAAGTTCATGTGCTCTGACCACTGAGAGGTTTAGCCACGCACACTTCCCCTCTGCTTCCCACTGGGACATGTGTTTGCTGAGCACAGAACTGAAGATATGGGGCTAGAGAACTGCAGCATCAGAAGATCTTTCGTCCACAGCCCTCAGCAGACATCGTCCTGATTAAGCACGCCCTGTAGAAGCAGCACATGCCCTACCAGAGAACAGCTCACTCCCCTCCATCCTCCCAATTCTAACTCCAAATCTGTCCAGGCATTTAAGACATTGACCCAAGTATCTTTGCTTGCTTGTTCTCTACAGGGCAGCACTTGCTGGAGGACTCATAGCCAACAAAGAACAAGGTGAAGGTGTGATGATATGGTAGCCTAAGCTACCTTAGAAAATGTGGTTTTGTTTTTTGTTTTTGTTTTTTTTTAAAAAGATTTGGACTGTAAAGATCAATCCTCTCCCCGTTTCTTCCTCTTACAACACCAGTGAGCAACCTCCAAGAATAAATCAGGGAGGATGGCAGGCACATAGGTTTCAGTGGAGGCACAGTTAAATACCTCCAGGAGCAAGCCCCAGAGTGATGTGCAGGGAGGGAGCACTGGGGAGGTAAAAATACTTTTGAAAATATAACCACATTGTTACTAGGAAAGTTACTTCCAAAATAAAAATTATTTGTTACCTTCTGGAGGTGGGGGAGGGAATTCTTCTGCGTCCATCCTGGTGTATCCACTGCACCTTCAGCAGACTGAAAAACCCTGCAAAAATAAAGGGAGAATGTTTTTTAGATGAACACAATTTTCCGATATACAGACACTCCTTTTTCAATTTGGCCAAGCTCAAACCTATTAGCTAATTCCATTATGGAAGAGAGGAAATGTGCTTGGCCTCTTGCTTCAGAACACATCTAGTCCAAATTTTTATGTACATAGTCCTCAGTATTGGAGCCAGTTCATGTAATGATCTCAATAAACCAGCTGAATAAAGATGAAGTTTTCAAACTGTTTAATATTCTGCAGGTCCCACTGTGACAATCACAAACAGATTATTAAAACATGTTATTTCATTGTCTGTTTGTGGTACGTATTCTGCTTCAAAATCTTAACAGGAGAAAAGGAATTCCAGGAAGCTCAGAAGTTTTAATCATCCCTTTCTCCATTTGGGAATTGGGAATCTTAAGTTCTACCTTAGGAGAGGAGAGGACTATCTTAAAAAACTCTTTTTGAGCCACTTCATTTCAACGTCACCACTGGTGAGCAAAATAGTTCAAGCCCTTACAAAGCCTCTACAGCCAAGGTATGGAAAGGGTAAGTTGAAGGAGATGGCGAAATTCAGGAACAGCAGAGAAACAATCAGCTAATCAGGATGCGGAGGTCAACTCATTTGCCACCTGCAGAGAAGTTGGCAGTGGATGAAAGGAAGTGCCTCAAAATAGGATCCAACCGCAGAAGGTAGTCGAGCCCTGGACAAGAACAAGAAACTTCACAGCCAGGGCTCAGAAAGGGCTCATACACACACACATCTGTCTGTAACACACAAAATGCTCTATGACACACCTTCGCTATACTGCGTCCCCTCTAAAGCCTGTTTCCTTATCAGTTGTATCTGTAGAGCTCAAAGGCGTGTTCCTACTTACAAATGCCTGGAATGCATTTTGCCACACCAAAACTGACAGGCAAAATAAGGGAAAAAAATAGTTTGAAGAGAAAGCTATTTTTCTTTTAAAATTGAATCATCACCAGAACATAGGTTTTCAAATATGAAACGTGCAATAAATGGTAAATCTCGGGAAGTTTGTCTCAACACCTCTGCCAAATGCATCTTTAGAAGGGGAGCTTAAAAATAAAATAAAATGGGGGGCTCTTTAACAGGTTGTTAGTTTTTGAACGCATATGGAACTTACTTCCGCAATGACTTTGAAAATAATCATCTTCCTCAGAAGCAAATCCTAACAATCAGCATACAGAACGGAGCTGCGGAAGGTTTCAATTTGCCTTCTGTGTTCATCTAGCTCAGTGACATGCTTCACATTACCCAAGAACTGTGCAGAGGAAGGTCACAGACCCAGTGATCGAGTCCTAACCACTGACCTGCTTTCTCTCATACGAACACTGCAGTTATTCACAAGAAGAAAGATACACTTGCTCTGCCTTATGGGTTGCATTATATGTTGCATTAGTTCATTTTCAAGTTCCACAGATTTTTATCTACTTTTTAGATATGGAAAAAAACATTCTAGCAGCAAAATGAGCTTGTGCATTGTGAATTCCACTAATACTCTCCATAAAATGGCAATTATTTTATTTTTATGTGCCCGATATAACCATGCCAGTGTTCATAGAACACCTTCCAACACCACCATACGCAAAACTTTTTTGCCCTTCTGCTGAGAGACAGAGGAGGTAACTCTAACCAAAGGGATTTAGATCAAGATTAAGCCAGGCAATTTGACTTGGCTAGGAGTACACAACCTGTTTGCCATTTGTAAGCTCCAGTATTTTTTCCCTGATTGATTCCAGTGACCATTACTGCCAACAGAAGTTTCAAACTGTGTAGGTATTTATTTAAGGATAATCACAGAAATCAAAGAACAAATTAAATTGGAAGGCACCACTGAATGTTCTCTTATACACTCAAGACAGGTCTAACTTCAAAATTAGATCAGGTTGCTTTCCTGTTCAGGCAAATTTTGAAATCCCCCAAAGGTGGAGATTTCACCATCTGCCCCTGTACTTCACCAGACACGGCAGCAAGAACTCCTCCATCACATCCAACTGGAATTTCCCTTGCAGCAGCTTGTGGCCATCAGCTCTCATCCTCGTGCTGTACACCTCTGAACGAAATCTGGCTGCATCTTCTTCACAACAACCCCTTCTTTTGGGAGTAGATTCTGTCTGCCTTGAGAGGATTCTATCCTTTCCTCGTACAACTAAACAAACTCTGTTCCTGCAGCCTCTCCTGACCTGGTCTCCAACCATGGCGGAAGCCCTGACTGGACTAGCTCCAGTTTGCCAGTCCCTTTCTCATACTGGGTGACCCAAACTGAACATTCCAGATGCAACATCATAGGTGTTGAGTAGATGTTACTCAGTTTAACATAAAATCATGTAAGAAACTCAACTATGTCCTTTTAAACCACAGAATACCAAAAATTTGTTCCAAAGTGTTTTGTTTTTTTTTTAAATTGCAGATAGAAAAAATAACATAATAAACATGAAACACATGAGCTATTATAATTGTGCTTATCACATCATAAAATTATGTACCTGAGTAGCTGAACAATTGGCCTGAAATATTAGGTATGACAAAGTACCAAAATGCAGAGCTTTTGTGTTTTTTTTTTTTTATTTTGTTTTTTCATTTAAAATTGATTTATCAGGCACAGTATTACCACTAATTACTCAATTACTCAAACCACTTCCTTCCAGGCTTCACTGAAATCACAGAAACACAGGGATAGAAAGAATCTCTTGAAGTTACCTAGCCCAAAAGTTAAGATTTCCCACTCGCTTCCTGCTGCCCAAACAGTTCACCAGACTCAGTGCCCATCACCTTTTTTCCTTCAGTTGCAGATTAAGAGGTAGCAGCGGGTGCTGTGGACCATGGTGGTGCTCTACTGACTGCCTCCTTTTCATCTCTTTCTGCGCATTTCCCCTGTGTGCCCCAACATACAGCAGATACAGGGAACAGGGTCAAGGTACACCCTTTCACAAAGGCCGGCAACCCTTCCTGGCCAAAAATCTCTCTGCTTTCTCGTATTCTCACCTGGTCCTCTTCTCCCAAACCATTATGAGCAATAGGTAATGTACATATTTACAGAATGAAAGAGGAAAGGGAGTTTTCTAACTTTCTAAGTTCCCAATTTAATTCTCCACTTTGAATGGTTAGCCACTGAAAGTATCTATTCAAGCGGATCTACACAAAGGAAACATTCTGAACCTAAGAGCAGCCTAATTACTGCCATTAAAAAATTTGTAGCAGTGAAGCTCTTATTCCAGAAGCTTAGCTAATAACTTTGTAAGTCTGACTATCTTTAAAAATCAATAGCCATGTTAAACACAAGTATTTTGGAAGAAAAAGAATCCTAGGCCTTAATACACTGCAATACACAAAGGATTTCAAAATGTAGGTATCGTGATGGTAAATTGATACTTAAGAAAATATATATATATATTTACAATACCACATTAAAATCAGATTTTCTTGGGTGATGTTTCTCATGGAAAGAAATCATACGCAGTGAAAGCAGTCAGATCTGGAATGGAACTCAAACCAGAAACTTATGAAACAAAATTGACAGTATGTGTCTCCACGGCCAGCTCTCAATACTTATTTCAAACTGCCCACCAGGAGTACTTGCCTTTGACCATGAAAGCCTCTATGGAAGGAGTTGGGAGTTTGCAATGTCCCACAACAACCCTTACAATTTCAGGAGCAGCAACACCTCCATAACACAGACAAGCGGCCTGACATTCAGAAAACTGAAGTTCTGATTCCACTGCCAACAGCAATTTTAGCAAAGAAAACAAAGGCACCTTTGTGCTTGTCCAAAGGCTATAAAAAGAAAGTTGTATTCCTCTCTGTGACTCAGTTTCCCCTCTTGTGACATTGCTGGGATTACCTCTTGTAAAAGGTCTCTGTGATGAGGCAGTGCATCAATAATTTACTCTAACTGTGGGATAAACAACAGACTACCAGTTTTCGGCTATCAAGATACAAGTAATGATTGACTTCTATTATTATCACTAAAAAAATTTCATTTTCTTTAAGGAATGTGCATTATAACTTCAGTGACATCAAGATTCTTTATTCTTAATGGTACAGAAAGAATGAGCCAGTGAGCATTAATAAAATTAATAAAAAACAGAAAAAGTGAAGCTAGGAGATTGACTTCAAAGATTGATCGACTGTGATTCATAGAGTGCTTAGTGTAGGCAAGCGGCAAAGTAACTTCTCTGGGGAAGCGTGCAAGCCTAAAAATTGAATTAAAACAAAACAACCAAACTGTGAAGATAAAGCCTGTGAATGTCCAAGGTACTTTTATGCCCTTGTCACCTACTCAATACAGCTGCGTAACGCCCAATTGAGTTTCAGCCTATTCAGCCTATAACTCCAGAACTCCCACTCAGTAAATCTTCCTGAAATTTGATGGATAGCCTCTTTTGGGGGTGCAGAGAAGCAAGAAGAGAAAATAATGCAGGAGGAGGAAGGTAAATTTCTTTTGTGTGTACGTATTTATTTACTTATAGGAAGCCTAATGTCTGGCTCAGCAAAAGCCAGGTGAAGTTTTCTTACCAGCTACAATGCAAACAAGGTCAGATCCACAGATCTGACATTTTTTCAGAGCACATATGGAATCCACTTGCCTGAAGGCCACCTCATTTCTTTTTCTACCACCCTTTCCCACACCAAGCAACATCCTGCTCAAAGCTAGAGAAAACACAGCAGCAAGCACTGAACAAGAACCAATCTACAGGGACGCTCAAAGAACACGACTGAAGATCGGTATTCTCTTCCCCCTCTTTTTAGGCAACATTTCTTCATCTAGAGTGAATTCTTGCCTAGTACATCATCTGAAGGTGTCTTGATACCCTACTGGTGGGTGGGTGCAGGCTGCCGTGAGGCCCCCATGAAGCCTCCCTCAGCCTCTCCTGACAGGGCAGTGCTATGGCCCGCAGCCATCATGGCGGCCTGCTGCCTGACTCCCTCCCGTTTATCCACATCTTGTAGTGGGCAGGGTGAGGTGGGGACTCAAAATCAGACACAATGCTCTAGGTTTGGTCTAAGAAGTGCTGAGTGAAAAGAATCCTTCCCCCTGCAGCAGCTTTTCCTTCCCAGGTGCACAACCTTGCTCCTGTCCTTGCTGAATTTCACTCAGCTCCTATCAGCCCAGCCCATCCCCCTGCCCAGGTCCTGTTGATTTCAGGAACATCCACTGCTGCTCCCCTCTTCCCCCAGTCTGGTGTCACTTGAAGCAATGGCTGGTTGCCTTTCAAGTCATGCATAATGCTAAAAAGACACATCCTACAACAGACAACTAGTGCATTCCTCTTGTAACCAGCCCCCAAAGATGGTACAACAAAAATGACCTCTAAACCCAGTTGTCCGGTCAGTTTTAATCCTTCTAGTAGTACACCCCCCCAGATGGCAACATTATTCTGTAGAAGACCTTGCTCAATCCAAAATAAACATTAACACAAACATTAAGAAACATTATTAAACTCAGTAGCACTATGCTCAGTTTACAGATGGGAAAGCTGAGACCTACAAATATTTATGGAATGAGTGGGAGTACGGATGAAAAGTAATTGAAACCAGGAAACGGAATAGGTTCCTGAGCATGCTCTTAGGGAATTTGACTTCTGGTGAATATGCCTTTGCTTCTGTCTCTTCTGATAGAAACAGCTTGAATACACACGGGTAAAACAGAGGCATCACTCTGGGTTTGGGATTCCACCCTGGAAGTCAGCTGTGCCAAAACAACCACAAGCACCAAAGGAGCTAAAAGTGAATGCTGGTGCCACCTTTCAGCAAGGACTGACTTCTTTGTTCTGTGCCACACAAAACAGCGGTTGCTGGTTGTTGCTGCTGGTTCAGGACCACAACTTTCTGTGCCATACACACAAGCAAAACGGAAGTATATTAATATCAGGAGCGTATTTCTTAATTTGCCCTAAATTTCATTAAAATCAAGTAACTAACTTTATCTGGAAAAGTAATCTCCTTTCCAAAATTTCCACTTTCAACCTTCTTTCAGATTATTCTCTCCCAATACTGGAGATCAAGTATGATATTCAGTAGAAACATTCTAATGAAGATTTCTGGTTTTAAACCAGAGAGGATCTTCACATACTGCATAAGAGTGCAGCTGCAATGCAAATTTATGTATGGTTTACATGTATACATGTTATTATAATACACATAGAAGTATTATGCAGAGACTTTATAAATGTTATTACAAAATACGCATTTACTCTAGTAATTCTTACCAGCCCCACATGTAAAAAACAGTTATTTTTCTCACAGGGAAAGTGTCCCCTCCTGAAAACAGGTTCTTACTCCAGATGAATTTTAGCTTGCAAAAAGAAGGAGGAAGAGGAGGAGACTGAGGGTGATAGTGGATCAGATACACAGAATGCTTTAAAATAGTGTAAAATACAAAGTCAAGAGCCATAAACTCAAGGCTCAGTGCTCCTAGAAGGAGATTCACATATTGTTGTCTAGTTCTTAATAACTTATGATCCCATTTTACAGATAAGGAAATAATGTTTATTCACTCAAAATTTCTGAGATGCATACTTGTTATGTATCTTTAATAAGTTGATCACATGAAAAAACCACTGAAATCTTAGAAAACACTCACAACTTCCTACATTTTTTCCAGAAAACAATATTCATATGATTTTGCAATTTTTTTTGGAAAGCATTTCTAAAAAACAGATTAGAGAACAGAAATGAGAGTGAATGTTTGACCTCGAGCTTAGGTCCTAATGGCTTGGATTCATGGTTCAGTCCCAAGTCGCAAGTATTGTACAGTACAGTAAGTCACAAACAGATTTTCCCAAAGATAATGCCCCTATTCACCACCACATAAGTAGAACAATTTATTTTGCTCTGGTTAACTACTTCACCCACACATTTGACATTAAGCTTCGGGCTTTCTGACTGAGCAGCTAACGTGTAGGACATGAATCAATGTTGTCCAGTTATGCATCACTTCCCACAGACTTGCTGATTTGGGCAATTCAGAATAAAAACATGAATCAAGTTTTTGATCTCAAAACCACAAATTTTCAAAAATATTTTTCAGATCTTGTTTAACATTACTTGTCATCATTCCCCTTGAAAACAAGTTGTACTTTTATGTGACTCTGGTTTCGTGATCAACTTAAACATTTTGATGAGAGTAAAAGCCAGATTCCTGACTGTAAGAAAATATCCAAGTGATTTAAATCTCGGAAGATGCTCCTAATGCAGCAGCCTCCTTCCGCAGATGTGACAGCTCTTGACTCCCAAGATCCTGTTCTCTTCAAACCGAAACACAAAATATTAAATCACAGTTTCATACAGAACCGTACCAAGAAATTTGCTCTGTCTTCCTACTGTACATCCCTCCTTCATCACAAAGAGCCCCTGAGATCATGTTTGCAGTCTCCCTAACTAATTCTCAGGCTTTGGTTCACGAACTCCTGATAATTGTCAGGTTGGTGGGTTTTTGGAGGTATGGCTCTCCTGCACTTTTCGACTCTTGAAACTACTTGTAGAGTCAGAAGAGAATTTCCCAACATTAATTTTCCACTAACAGCATAGTAACAAGGGGGGCTTAATACAATTAGGAACAAGGATGAAAAAACATCCATGAGTTCCTATTTTAACAAAAGAAGAACTTGGGTAAGACAGGAAAAAAAAGGATGCCTCGCTCCCATTCTGTAGAATATATACAAACCAAAAGACAAATTCATGACATTATCAGTGAAACCTCACTGCCCAGTTAGAACATGTAAAACATGCAAAAAGTAAGACGTACTCATCACTTACGTTCACAGCACTTAACACTGTAACTCCAAGTGAAGTTTCTATAGGGGACAAGTACCACAGCATATATTCCACAAGATGCACCCAAGCACAGCACGGAAATGCAGCTGCAGTTCAAAAACCCATCAGAAAGCTGAACTTACTAAAAGTAAATTTCAAAAGTGCCTTTAGAGACTGTACAACCACCATCCCTATTATATCCCTTTTACAGTTATAAACTAAAACTGCAAAATGGGAAGACATGATTAAATAAGACAAAAATGAAACAGGTGTCACTTGACAGAAGCAGAAAGAAAACCATCCATGTATGTGAAGACAAGTAAATACTACACACTGCTAATTTCTCCCTCACATACAAAACTGAGAACAGTGCAGTATTAAAAATGCACAAAAAATAAACTGACTACAGCTCTGCACAGTACACAAACTTTAATGTCAAAGACTGAATCAAAAATATTCCTCTTCCTTCAGATTGCAGAATTTGTTTCCTGGTTTGTTCAGAAATAGACTGAAGTTTATAAATTTTCTACAACAGATCTAAAAATAATTTATCCTTTATATAGAAGCAATTAAAAGACTTCCCGTTATACAAATGAGTAATGTACTATTCCCAGTTGCATTAAATTCCATTAATATTTATGAAGTTAAAAAATAGTTTTATAGGTTTTAGACAAGCTTGTTGTATTCCTTGAAACGTTTATATATTATGCAAGGAACTCTAAAAAGCTCAGAATCAAATGAAGAAGTCCTCTGGTGCTGGTATTTCTTCAAAACAGCATTTATTAGTGCTGACACTAAATATCTTTAAGCAAAATTAAAAAAAAAAGAAAAGTAAAGCAAAAGAGAACCATTCCCCATGAAGGAGTAAGTAGTAGTATGTCCAGGCAAAAAGTACAATCAGTTCAAGCTTTTACACATATAAAAGAACCAGAAAGCAAACAACAACAACAACAACAAAATGCTGAGAAAAGCAGCTTATATTGACAGACATAGATAACAAAAATCACCAAAAACATTTCAAAAAAGCTGTCACGTCTGAATTAAAAAATTAGTCTACTCAAAACTAAGGCTGCGTATGTTATAAAGTGTGGATCCTGGAAATCTGTACTTAAGACATGTCATTGAGCTACTAGGTTTAGGACAATCAGAACCACTTAATATTTGACATATTGACTAAAATAAGTATTTAGACTTAGTATTTCAACCTGGTGTAAATCAGCACACTTCCACTGAAGTTAACAGGGTAGCAAAAGAAAAAAGCCAAGATGCTGAGGAACCTAGACCCTTGATTTATTTTTCAAATACAATAGAAGATGAGAACTTAAATACTATTTACTTAATACTATGGATTTTTTTTTAAACTTAGGCTCAAGAAACATTAAAGTTTGTTTCATAGTATTCCACTCGCGGTAAATATTGCCAGGAAATTGCTGATGAGCAGAACCATACCCTAGCTGCAGAGAGGAGCTATAGATCCTGGCCAGAGAGGGCACAGAGATGGGCATCTCTTTACAGGGGAAAGAGCACTTCCCATACTTTGCTGGGCTAACCACCAACCTGACAAATCCAACAGCACAAGACTTGCACATTTGGTCTCAATGTCACTCAGCTGCTCTGCTCCGTACCCCGTTGCATACAGCCACAGAAGCCCCATGCGCTGGACACACGGTGCCTTTCTATCACAAGACACCTGTAACATGTCATGTCTCACGTACTACCCACCCCACAGGTAAATCAAGATGTCCACAGCTTGCACTGAAATCTCCCTGGAAAGCCTTCAGAAATATCAAATTTCAAGATAGTCTGAAGAGCTACTGTTCATAGACAGATAAACACATGTAACTAGTTCATGGGCTACCAAGCCTGAGGGTGGAAAGAAAGAAAAAAAAAGACAAGATGGATTAAACAAAGCAAGTCGGAGAGATTAGCAAGATCAAACGGATCACCCAAGTGAAAGGAAGGAGGAGACCACTGAAGGAGAGAGCCGAAGAGCCAGAATCCCCGCGTAAATAATGGGCTTGCAACTGTAGACGCCCAACACGCCCCATGCTCAGGCAATAAATCTGTTCCTCCTAAGTGCCAACAGAAAATGTAAAAAATGCAATATTTCACTTCTACAGCAGTACAGATTGCTCACCAGGTTTCTCTAGTAAAGAGCAAAGGCTTTTGGAAAACATTTATTTTCTTGACAGTAGTCACCAACTCATATATGTTGGTATATCCTCACCGCATTTATTCAGCATTGAACAGTTTTTAAATGGACAATCTTTCTTATTCTTGACTCAAATCTTTCTTATTCTGTGATTCACGCAGCAAGACATATACATATACAAACCTTTTCGCTGTAACAGTGAAATTGCACGACTGAAAATAAAACAAAATACTTTTACGTTGCAATTAAACAACTTCACAACTGCTACCATGAGATATAAGCCATGACCTCAGTAGCTTTGGAAAAATACAAAAGATACGAAAGGATCAAATAAAGGCTTAAATGGAAGAGAACAGGATCCAGGGTGATAAAATCTTTTTGGTCAAAGACCAAGCACCACCTGAGGGGCTTTAAAACAAGCCCTTGGGGTGGGCAGATCCTCAATAGCTGCCTTCACCAACACCTGGCGTTGGCCAGCGCCAAGGCTCACCTGCCCACCAGGTGCCTGGCCGTCCCTACAGCTCCCCTCGCCTCACGCCGCCAGCACCCGGCATCCTTCAGGAGCAGCTACGTGGGCTGCCATCACCACAGGCAACTCGGGAACTACTTCGACAGTTCAAGCCTTAACGACGAAGAAATGGAGCACGATTTTAATGCCTCCTTTGAAAAAGAAATGAAAATGAGCGGTGCCAAAGCGTCCTTCCCTTGTCTCGAGAAAGCCAACTCGGCTGCTGATTACAAAGTTGGTGTTGAATAGATAGGTTTAAAACAAGGAAAGCGGGGGAAGGAGAGGAACTCCGGGCAGCGCCAAGCCCAGCGCCTGGCTTCCCGCAGCTCTGTGCACCCCAGTCCCGAGCACACCCCCACGCGTGGGTGCCCGCACCCCAAAATCCTGGGATTTTGGGGCTGGGATTTGGGGCAAGCCGCCGCGGGGTCCGCCCGCACCCTGTCTCCCACACCCCGCCTCTGCTGCCCACCCCACCCGCAGCCAGCCGAGCGCAAAACACCGCGGGCCGGGGGGCTCGCACTCACCGCCGCCCGGAGCCGCCGAGTCCCGGCGGGGAGCCGCTCGCCCCCGCCCCGCTGCAGCCCCCTTCCTCCTCCTCCTCCTCCTGGTTCTCGTCCTCCTCCTCCTCCTCCCCGCCCCGCCGCCATTGGGGCCGCCCGGTTGGCGCAGCGGCCCGCCGCTCGCCATGAGGCGGGGCCCGGCCCCACCGCCCCATTCCTGCCTCAGCCTCCAGCCGGGGGCCCCGGGCACCTGCGGGCTGAGGGGCAGCGGGTGCAGGAGGCGGCTGCCTCGCTGCAGGCCTTCAGGAGGGCCGGGATGAAGAAATCGTGACAAAAATGGGCTTTTTTTAACGCCCCCCTTCTTCCCCCCCGACCTCATTCTCAGGAGGAGCCCGCTGGCGTGCGCTAGGCCACCGTGGCTGTTTTAGAGCTTCATCTCATTTATCATTCTTGCATAGTTTGTGAAATTGAGCCTGCTTAAGCATACCGAAATAAAGGTTTCCTAAAGATGCTGCCAAGTCCTCCTTAACCTGCAGGTCTTCGCTGCCCTTTCCTCTCTCACTGCAGAGCCGTGTTGACCAAGCCAGTGGTCAGGCTGTGCTGTGCAGGCATGTAATGCTTATCCCAAAAGTAATCCACCCGAGCTAACCCTCTGAACGCTCACATGGATATGAGTCAGCACCCCCTTCATAATTCATAATCATTTTGAAAATGTAGTGTATATACATCCATGTACCTCATATGTACCATACATCCAAATTACCATCATACCTTGGGGTGAAAAGTGTTCTTGAATACCTTATAATTTCTCAATCCCTGATAACAATTGCCATTATTTAATGGCTATTAATATTGATAAACACCATTTAAAATTCCTGGAGGAGTTTTAAGTATGAAAATGCCAAACTAAATGTTATTCAAAGATCTATGCATCACACAGTGATGACCCTAGCCTATTTAAGGGCATTCATGCTATGGCCAGTCATGAAATATGCCCAAATATAGTAAATTCTTTACCATTACAGGAAACCGCTATGCTATTTCTACCACTTATGTTAGAAAATGATAGCATTTCAAAGGAAATTTGATTATTTAAACTTTTCCCCACATTCTTCATTTGTCTGTACGACTGTCCAACAGCAGGTACATACACAACTGCCCCATGTGTTCATATGGGTCCATGCAAACTGAATTCCAAATTAAATATTTGAAAGTATTACTTTGAAACATTTTTGAGTTTTTGCCAAGTCATTTGTTTTTCATGCAATTTGTTACAGTACCACCTCAAAATAGTTTTCACATAGCTTTATAGGCCCTCCGTGAGAAAGAAAATGAGAGGAGAAAGTTGAGCCATATAGAAAGGTCAAGGTCAGAAATCCCATTATAGTATTCAGTCCAATTTCCAGTAGAGACCACTTTATTCTGTCCTTTCTGTAACTTTTAAAATATGCTACCATATGAAGAGCTGAAATGGCAGAGAATCTGTTTAGCAAACTGTTCAGTAAGTACTTGTCATTAAAGGCTACAATAAAGAACAGGCATATATCTAGATTACATGCAACTTGCTGAATTCCATGATTAAAAACATCATCTACAAGCAATACACTTCTTCTTTCAGCAGCCACCTCCTTATCCATGTGCGTTTATCTGTCCATTTCGCATGTATGTTTCACCATCAAAGCAGCAAACTTCAAATCCTTCCTCTAGTTCTTTTCTGAACCCTTTTGACAACTACTTCTTGGATTCTGGTGACCATGCTTAAATATACTTCTCTGATTCCAGTAAAAAGTTGCTGGGGAAATCTGAGTATAACAAAGCAAGATACTACATTCCAAAATAACTTCCTCTCTTCCTAATAGTTTCTACAACAATCTCCTATAAGCAGTGGTCATCTAATTCAAAATTCATTATTTATCTATGTATTTGTCTATATGACCAATTCATTATTTATCTATCCATAATTAGTTGTCAATAATTATAATGCAGCTCATTCCATTCTCATTATGTGGTTTCTCATTTTTTTTTCCTTCTGTTTACCAGCTGACAAAGCAGGCAATTTCTCTTACAGAGTTTTCATCCACTGAAAATTCAGGAATTGTTTCTCCCGTTGCTCTTAACCACGTCCCCCACAAAGAACGTATGCCACCTGTAGTCCAGAAACCCCTCAGAGCCAGGACAGCCTTGCTCAACTTGAGCACCTGCAGAGCTCATGCTGGAGCTTCCTAGAATACAGTTCCCCTCCATTTCCCTCACCAAACATGAGTGATGAAACATATATATATTTAAAAATAACATCTTAAATCCAGACTATTACATCAGAATAGCATTTGGTTTAATAACAGCATTGCTCATCTTTCTGATACGATGCCTGCTGCTTCCCAGTCTTCCAGGTCCCCCTGAAGCATCAGCACTACTCCTGGGAGACAATCTGTTACTTCTGAGCATCCCAACACTTACCCTAACAACTTAGTTTTATGATACCATGCTGTTTTACCAGCACTAGCACCTTCTTTATGAATGCCTTCAGGAACTCTCTGCTTATGAGGAGTCTTTGCAAGTCAAATTCTCTGACTGCCGATTCAGACAGACGAGGCACACATCTCCATAAATTTTAATACTTCCCAGCACCAGAACCCATGTGATATCAGCTCCTTGTTGCTGGGGGTGGCACAAGTTACAGAACAGCTGATGCCACAACTTACCATGGTGGATTGACCTTGGCCAGCAGCTAGACCCCACCCAGCCGCTCTCTCACTCCCTCTTCTCCACGGAATGAGGAATAGGATGGAAAGCTCCTGGGTTGAGATAAAGGCAGGGAGATGGCTTGCCAATTACCATTACAAGCAAAACAGATTCAACTTGGGGAAAATTAATCAAATTCATTGCCATTTCAAACAATAGAGTAGGTTGGTGAGAAAAAGACAAAAATAATGCACCTTCCCTCACCCTTTTCCCCAGGTTTAAATTAATTCTTCATCCCCAACCCTTTCCTCCTGCCCCCAAGCAGCACAGGGGAGATAGACAATGGGGTTCATGGTCAGTCCATGGCCATTCCTCTCTGCTGATCCTTCCTCATACTTTTCCTCTCCTTCACCATGGTCTTCTCCACGAACTGCAGGGGAATCTCCTAATCTCCGACACTGGTGCTCACAGGGCTGTTTCTCACTGTTTTTTCTTCCTCCCTTCGCCTGTGTAGTGTTTTTTTTTTTTTTGTTTGTTTGTTTGTTATATATATATATTTTTTTTTTCTTTTTTTTTTTTTTTTTTTTTTTTTTTAACCATTTTCTTAAATAGCTTTCCCCAGAGGTGCCACCATTTTGGCTTCTGGGCCCAGCCGTGCCAAAGTCCTAACACAGCAAAAAAACCATGAATGCCCTAAATACATCAAGGATGGCTATCTGACTGAGCTGTAAACTTTTATAGGAAAAGGGCAAGACTGAGAAACGTGGAATAGTCTCACATCTAGGGATTTAAGAAAAAAATGCTACTTTTAGCTGGAATGGCTTCCATGGAGAAAGCAGCAGGGAAGGAAAAAGGTGGCATGAATTAGCTGCCATGGGAGGACTACAAAGAACTAAGTATACACAAACATAAAAGAAAGAAAAAATGCAACCTTGGGCTGAAACACAGCTATTTTCAGTGAGGAAAATCAAATAGTAATGTAATACAAGTTAAAGAAAAGACTTTATATGAAATACTATGTATAACTTAAAGCCACCAACATTTAAAAGGAGTTCAAGTGGGAAAAGTGGCAAATAATAAGTATGAGGATAGACAGGAAAATAAAAGAGCAGATTGTTTTGTTCTCATGAATATGCAAGAGAGCCTCCGGGGGTAAAATTAATTATGTAAGATAAAAAGGCAATGATAGTACAAGAGTAAAGTATTATGACTTAGAACTCACTGTAGGCTCTTTTGGCCTTGGGCTTGAGAGTTCTCATGTCCTAAAAGGAGTCCTCAAACTTGGCTTCATCCAATACATATAGGGTTTTGATACTCAAAACGTGCTGCTGAGAAAAAAGGGAGTTAAAGCATCAGACAACCAACTTATTCAAAGACCAGCTGCAACCTGGTCAGCACGGTATAACACAATTGGTCTCAGCAATCTCATCCAAAGCCTCTTAATTTTTTTCATGCTTACTCCCTATGGCTCCTCAAAAAGGCTGCTGCTGCTTTCAAGGACACTTTTGCCTTGTAAATACAACTTTTAAGACGGACTGACCAAGCTTGTTAGATGCCCCCTGTCCATTCTACACAAACCACTTGATCCTACTTTTATAGTTTGTCAGCATGGCTTTGCATTTCAAGGTATTGTAGTTATCACCTTGATGTCTCTTACAACTTTCTGCCAGCACAGTCCAGAAATGCAGTAAAGTCAGCCGTGTACCTTATACATCAGGAAAAAAGATGTGAATGTACAACCACAAGGGCACACTTAGTCCTTTCTCAGGTTTATTTTTTCCCCATTTGGTGCAAGCATTTGCTATACAGCATTTACAATGTGAAAAAACAGGCCCAGGTGAGCAGCCGGAGCTGCTCTGATCAAACCAATACTAAACCATGCATGCACTCACAAGTCTTTAAATTAAGTATCAGAAGACATTTTGGTGAAAACAGCGTCCCTTTTAATGCGATGTGAGCATTCAAAGCAGCAGGGGAAGCTGAAAAGAGGATCACGTGAGGAAATAAATATTCCAGACCAGAAGTAACGTGCACTGTATCAGATGAATCTAGCATTAAACTTCCGCTCCCTCTGCTCAGGTCATGCCCTGAAGGACCCAGAAGTGACCCTGGCTGACTCACACGAACACGCACAGACAGGGCAGCAGGTGAAGCACAGCCCATCTGCTTCATTTCTTCTTCGTGCACACGTGAGCAGGTCCCACTCCTTTCAAATTAAGCTCATCTCTGCCACCTTGAACGTTGCTGTGTTCTTGTACATGCTCACTGCGTTATTATCTCTGTCATTGACCTCACTCAGCATTGTTTTGCTCAGGGAAAACAGGAAGGCACAATGTGCTGCTGCAAGAACACTCGTTTCTGTGACACCACCACTAGCGGAACACACTAATTAGTCGATCAGATCAGAGCCTGCAATGTCTCTTCCAACATCGCAAACCCATCTGGGGGCTGACAACTAAAGCAACAGGCATAATTTTCTTAATTAAAGACTTTCACTTTTTTTTTTTTTTTGTTCCAAATTATCAGCTTAAATACCAGTGCCACGACATGGGATCAAAAGATTGCGACTGCTGAGTAACACTGTCAGCATAACTGCGCGCTCATACATTTCCGGGAATATGGCAAGAGCTACAAAGTAAAACATATTTATCTATTAATTGAGAACAGCTGAGTAGCAAGATATTAGCAACATGTTCCTTTCACAGATTGTTTACAAGGACGGACTTTATTCATACAAGCATTGTTCTCCTCACCCCAGTCTGTGCCCACACACATTCCACAGCTCGCGGAGCTTTGCACATGAACATCTTTGCTTCTGCCTCACTGAATCTCAGGGACTTCTCTGCAGAGGCAGCTACCAAAATTATGCCAGCCAGTTGCTTGTACAGTGCATTCTTACAAGAATAGTTGAAATGCCATAATGGTGATATTTCCCTTTAGCTCAGTAATGCTAAAAAGCATCAGGAATTAAGTCCTGCAGAGCACCACTCAAGATGAGCATGTTCAATATTTAAAACTGTATTTTGCTACTCAGCAATTAAACATTTATTTTTTTTTTAAAGTGATGCTGAACTATGAAGCATCACGTGGCACCAAATGAAGTGTCTACATAGGTACAGCCTAAGGCAAAAAAAAAACAATCACATGCTTCAAATACACAAACAAGAGTTACTAAGTGATACTTTATAGCCATTTTTAGTACATACCTACATACACAGGGCACTTTCTAGAGTTTTAACCCAAACATGCTAATGTTAAATGTTGACAGTGAAAGGACATTAGTTTACAAGGGTTTAGAGCTATTGCCATGGGTACGACATTACCCTTATCAAGTTTGGGAGACTATTTCAAAATAAGTAAGTCTGATATATACATATTTAAAGATGACTATCAGCTACAAAGAGCCAGTAAAAATAGTTGAGGCATTATTTTCATCAGTAAAAAAACTCATGGTAGACAATGTTCAATAAAATACTTTTATTTATGCACTCACTATAAAGACACATTCAACAAACGTTGCATTGTACACGGAACAGACTTGAATTTATTAATTCATTAACACTTCTAAATTCACTTTAAGTGGGAATCTCCCTGAGGTTAAGAAGGGTGTCTTTCGTAACTGTACAACATCAATATTTAAACAGTGTTATCAGGAAAAAAAAAAGCCAAAAACCTGAAAGATTTGGACTTAGGTATGTAACAAAAGAAGAGATCAACAATAAGTGCTGGAAGAAACTGTTAGCCAAAAATGTCACTGTGGTACTGTGACTGCTGTGGGATCATGACCAGGTAAGAGTAAATGTAACAGGTTTGGGAAAAAAACAGGATGTAAGACACAAATGGAGGACACAAACTGTGATTTAGGAAGGCTGTATGAACACAGCTACAACCAAATGTCTGGCCAGGGTGCCTCAGATCAGACACTTTTTGGTTTATTTTTAAAAACAGAAACACTCCCAAAACAAACAACAACAAAAACAATAAAAAACACCACAAACCAAAACACAGGTTATCTTTTTAAAAAAACTTCACCCAGAAAGGTGACACAAACAGCACTCCTTGGATAAGCCTGCCCAAAAAGAAAGCAGGATGAAGTGTCTAACAGTAACCTTGGCAGGCAGAAAATTCACCCCCAAAAAAACTATGCCAAATGTTTCCAAATCATGGCAGTGGCACCCCCTGTGACCTGATTCTGTTCCTGCTGAAGCTGATGGTGAATTTTTTCTACATCAGACTGCACGTGAGACCTTACAAAAGAGGCCTGAGAAGGACTGGAATTAATTTCATATTTAAAAAAAGAAATAAACAAACTGTAACTCATTTTGGGGTTGAAATGAAGCACTCGATTATAAGAGTAATTAAACAGAACCTTCAAAGAATTTTTTTTCTTCAGAGCAGTAAGAGAGTCACCCACAGTCATAAACCAGAAAAGGTTCTTCTGAAGGGAGCAGCCAAAGAAGAAAAAGGAAGTAATGAAAACACTTCAGTAGAAAAAAAAAAAAAAAAAAGAGGCCCTGTGTAACAGAACTGATAACCCCACCTGCTGCCCTTCAAGATGCAGAAGGAAGGTTGTCTGTATTTCCATGTTGTGTTGTATTTCTAGCTGGACTGTGAAATCCCTTCACCCCTCAAACCAACAGAAATGTAAAGTGAATGCTGTCATTTGTATTGCTTAGCTCTCCTGTTCTAGCAGGTGTAGCAGCGGTTAGGTTAGCAGGTGCTCTTAGATATTCATTATATAGTAAGACATGCAAAAAGTTTTAGAGATGTACTATAAAGTGGTCATTACACGGAAAAAACTTGCACAAAGATGCGTATTAAAAGATTGCCCTATTCTGATCACAATACTTTTAATGTAAGATTTAAAGTCCACTTAATAATTAACACATCAATTAATAATACCAATATTAAGCATTAGAAGTCTGGTGTCACTGACCTAACTATCCACCTGTCTGCCTTGACCACACCTAACCTTATTTTTCAGCCCCAAATTCACTAATCCCAACCTTTCAAACTGTTTTACCACATAAATATTTCACTTCCTTTAGCCAGCTCCTGTAACAAACTGAGCACTTTGCCCAAACTCACTTCTTTTCTGATGGTAATTTTCTATTAGGATTCTTCACACTTCTGTAGCTAGGATTTTTAGTAATTGTCATGCTTTATTGAATCCAAACCTTTAAATTCTGAGCTGCAAAGAGTGCAGCATCACCCTGAGGTCTAGTGACTTAGCATCCCCCTTCCCCAGGCTCGTATTCTGCACGATGTGCATTTGGATCACGTTTGTTGGGGACCGTCCAGCTGGAAAGCAGCTTTGCAGAAAAGGTCCTGAGAGCCCTGGTGGACACCAAGTTGAACATAAGCCAGCAGTGTGCCCTTGCTGCAAAGAAGGCTGATGGCATTCCTGGCTGCAGAGTGCTGCCAGCAGGTCAAGAGAGGTGATCCTTCCCCACTATCCAGCACTGAAGAGATGTACCTGAAATGCTGGCTGCAGTTTTGGGCTCCCCAGTACAAGAAAGACATAGACATACTGGAGAGTCCAGGTTGCCCAGGTTGTGGAGTTTCCCTCCTTGGAGATCTTCAAAAGGCAACTGGACGTGGTCCTGGGCACCTTGCTCTGTGTGGCCCTGCTTGAGCTGGGGTTGGAGCAGATGCCTCCAGAGGTCCCTGCCAACCTCAGCCATCCTGTGATTCAGTTCTGTTTCTGAGGAATTCGTTCCTCTTCTTCCTCCTAACGCACTTTCATTATTACTCTCACATAACCCCTCAGGAGAAGTACACAATTTCTAACTTCAGAGTACTCTTTTTTTTTTTTTTTCCTACAGTATGACATCCGGGCAGGCCACACTGCCAAAACATTATGAGCTCATTCTGGCCCGCTTAACAATAAGATAGCACAAAATTTACGTTTTCTGTACTGAATATCAGCAAGATAATAGATACGGTTGCTGTGTAAAATTACGATGATCCTCTCAGCCTAGTTTTGAACAGGCAATTTCAGATATTCACCACTTTATCATTATCAAGATCTGGATATAAATTTGTGACCTAACAGAGAAAGATTCCTCACCCTACGAGAAGCTCTTCAACTCTGTGCTCATGTAAAGTGAATTAGGGAACATAGCAACCTGAACACTAGTTTACCTACCCTAACAAAATCCAAGACATTTCTGCCAAAATGAATTAAATGAGCTTGTTTACACCAAAAAGTGCTCCCCCACCTTAATTTAAAACAGTATGCTCCACCACGGATCAGCAGACAAAGCGTCATCCTAAAATTCTTCACAGCCTGGGCTTGTCCAGTCATATCACCTTGGAAAATAAACCTGTGTAGCAGCCTTGTCACAGCAGATGACAGTTTCAAAAGACACTCTTTTTTTTTCTCAATAGTTCAGTGCAACAGTAATTGAGCATATTTGTCACTCTCCTGCCACTAGGTGTCACTCTCTTCTATCGTGATCTTTATACCCTGGTCGGCTGTCCAAAATTATATCCAGGGCTGAGTATTATTAGTGGGAGAAACACCACCACAATTTGCTAAGCCCCAATCTAGAAAGCAGCTCTGTTCCCTAGGTCAAGGAAAGATTTCGAGATGTGGTAGATAAAGCGCAAAGGACTGTTAGTCTCACTTTGAGCGTTCTTCAAAGTAAAATAAAAACACGACAAATAAAAATACTAAAAGAAAAGCAGAACTTCTAAAAGAGGTGGTATGGACTTTCCTCCAAAGAGGAGTCACCTCAGATTCTAAAATCCTCTATAACTAAGAGGCTTTCCAAAAATATGAGGAACTATAACCGGAGTACTAGTGGAACTAATTGCACGACTATTCATCTGGGACCCACGAAGAAGATAATCTCACCAATCAACTAGCTTTTTTTTTTTTCAAGGATTAAACAGCCAAAGGTTTTGTCATTGACTCCTGTATCACAAGTCCAGAAAGGAGCACCATGATTACCTAGCTCGACCACCAGCATAACGAACTGACACTCCCATTCCTTACTACATACATGTTTGTGGTGGATACGAACTCCCATACAACTCACTTGGACAGCAAACACTCAACACCCTCTTCCTTTTCATCCTGTGCACTTCAAAAAAAATAAAAATCCAGCCATGACTACATTCTGCCACATGACCAATACAACCACCGGGAACAATTTAATAGCACACAGGAACTAGGTACCCACACATACCTCACTCGGGACACAGTTGATCTTAATAAACTCCTTAACATGATTTTCAGTATCAGTATGTCCTGCACAGATGAAACGGGAATCAAGCTAAACTTGATTCAAGCTGAGATCAGTGGACAAATTAACTACAAAGCCACTTAGAAGCATTAGGACAAAAGATACCATTAGAGAGCATGTCATTGCTAAATCATGAAATACCAATTGCTAAATCATGAAGTACTGTTCACCCTGACAAAACAGCTGGCGTAATTCTTCACTAAGATGTTGAAGATCTTGTGTACATATGAAATACAGACAATGATTTTAAATACTTCTCATGCTTACAGAATACTAACAGCAAGGAATGACTTCGTTAATGAGCTTCTTGCAAAAGCTTCTACTTCATGGGCAGATTACTTCGCAGTGTGTTTTTCTGCTGCATGCTACAATCATACTAGGAAACAGATGTTTCAGTGTTACATCTTCTTTTGATGTGTGTCACCGTTTAATTTTCCATTTTCTGTCGTTTTACTTTCAAAGTTCCAGTCAACTGGTCTAAGGAGCTGCTGAGTTTTTTTGTATGTCCAATACGGGTTAAGTATTAGTGTGACGGCAAATAATCCAGAGAATAAAACAATAAAATGTAGAAGTCCCAGATTTTCTATCACAGAAGTCCAGTTGAAAATGAGCACCCACCACATGTGGTAGGTAAGAATCATGCGGCAGTGAAACAGGTGGATCATCACCCACTGGTTGGCCTTCCAGAAAAAGGTATTTGCACGGCCAGCCTAGAAAAACAAGAACAGAAAGTATACAGAAGTGAGATTGTTATTTCAAGATAAGGAATCCCTAGAACTAATGCAAACACCCAGCTTTTGCATACACATCCCCTCTGGCATTTTTTCACGTAGAGATATGGTGTTTTATCACGTAGAGCTATGGTATTTTTTCCACATATACATCATCCCCAACCCAAACTCCAAACCATCCCACTATCCACACGCAGACACCACCACACAGAAATCTACTTGGAGGACTACAGAAACGTGATCATGACAGAAACAGGTATCACAATGACATGGATATCAGTTAAATGAACAGCCCTGCTGCAAAATTATGTAGGCAAACCACACAGATTATTTATGGAGAAGTGAGAGGCAAGAAAACTCTTACAAACGTAACTTGGAAATTATCAAGTTCTTACCTTTAGAAGCATCCAGGAAATGCACGTTGAGGGAGTGCTCATCTCCAACAACATTCCCATCAAAGGTAGATAATGTCCAGATTCTACGTTGATTACTAGACCAGCCAAGCCGCCAAAAGCCAGCAGGTGATGAACTACCAAGAACACATCAAATGTTCTGAAAACAATGTTGGACACGTGAACAGCTACATTTTCAAGCAAGAAAAATCCAGCAGCTATTAAACAGTTAAACCAGCTCCACTTTTGCTGTGAATACACTTTGTCTGCATGAAAAACGGGATCTATGAGCAAAGCCCATAGGCCAGAAACACAGCTCTGAAGTCCAAATACAGCACGTGTGACTGCCATATTCCAAAACACCTTCTCCTTTGCATGCAAGGCACGGTAAGTGGTACTTATCCAGGAAGACAACGAGTGGGACAGAAGAAATACTCCCAGGTAGATTAAAAAACCAGCAGCCAAAAATGTCAAACGAACTTCCCATAAGAGGTAGTCCCAGTCAAAAATGGTCCCAAACGCTGGATCATCATTTGTGGGATTCATTTCTTTTTTTTTGTTGTTTTGTTTTGTTTTTCCTTGTAATAGATCAAAGTCTTGCAGGGGGCTGGACACTTCTTGCCCACACTATTGTCTCCTTTAGGCCTAGTCAGCCTCTGCTAATATGCAAACCAGGAACCACGAACTCTTCTTTTTCCATCTGGAAGAAGAAGAAAAAAATAAAGTGAGTCTTTTTAATAAGTCACCTGTATACACAACTCCTGAACTATAAGGAACTCCATTTTATTGCAGTAAGACTTTGGTCCTGTTGCCATTAGGCACAGTCATCCCAAAGACAGGTAAATAAATGAAAAAAAAAAAACACAACTTTTTTTTTTTTTTTTTAAGATTAACAACTGGCCTGGAAAATCTGTACTAGTGCAAAGTAACTCACTGAATCAAAAGAAGACGGCAAAGAAGGAAGGCAAGAAAGAGGAAGCGAAAACACAAGAAGCAAATCCTGTTTTCTTACTCACGAAACTCACATTTCAACAGCAGCGTGCTGTCACTAACCATTATTCTTCTGCTCCTTTGCTGTTCCCTCACTGATTTTCCACAACTTCTTGAGTTTTGGGCGCGATTCAGAATCTCACAGACACACCTGGGACATAAAAATATGAAAAGTTATCTCTGCATGTGAAATAAGTCACATGAGATAACACACGGGAGAAGTCACATGGGTTAACACATGGGATAAGACATGGAATAACTCACAGGGGTTAACACCACTTACAAAGAAAAGGGTTTTCAAGATCACGTCTCAAAACAAGGCTTAGCCAGCAGCCTCCAAAGATTAAACAACTTTCCAACAGAAAATCTATTCCAAAAATGCGAGAAGAGCGTGGAATGCAGACAAGCAACGTTAATGCGTGTTATTAGCAGCATTATCATAATTAACCGAGCAGTCCTGCAGCAGGCACCCCAAGTTCGCTGAAACTTCCTGAACACACCGTAGGTGACGATCGTGGACTTGTGGGGAGGGGATAACAGGGAAACATGCGAGTGCCACTTCATCTTACTTACAGTTTAGCCGACCCCAGCAGGACCACCAGCCCCACCACCACCCGCAGACCGTGGCAGGAGCTGGGTTTTGGGACTCAGAGACCCCAAAGAGCTGCACCCCCCTCACCTCACCCTACAAAACGCCCCCACCACGGGCCGGGCCGGGCTGGGACCAGGTGTTGGGCGCTGCAGGGACCTGCTCTCCCCATAGCTCCCCCCGAGCCCCTCAGCCCCACACGGGCAGGGCAGCGCTCGGCGGTCCCAACCCCAAACCCCCGACCCCAAACCCCCTCCCCTCGCCCCTAAGAGCCCAGGGGCGGCCCCGCCGCGCACACACCTCGCTCTGCACCCGCCGCTCCTCGCCGGCAGCGCTGCCCGAGATGGCGGCCGGGCCCTTCCCGGCTCCGGGGCCGCCTGCGGCCGCCGAGACGCCCCCCGGCCCCCGGCTCGGCTCCGCCACCACCCAGCTCGGCTCCGCCGGCGCCATGCACCCAGCGCGCAGGCGCCAACACCGCCCCCCTCCTCCTCCTCCTCCTCCTCCTGCTCCTGCTCCTGCTCCCCCCCCAGCTGCCGGCCCGGTGGTACGAACCGCACCGTGCTGCGCCGCGCGGGTAGGGCCCGGCCGTACCACTGCGACCCGGACGGGGGGGGACCATCCGGTCTCCTAGGGGGGCTCCCGTGTGCCGGGGCCCCGAAGTCTCCTGGCACAGAAAGGGCTGCAGGAGCAGCAGTCACCTTTGCGATTTTCCTCAGAGGAAATCCATGAGGAGGAGGTTTTTTGTTTTTGTTTTTGTTTTTGTTTTTTTTTTTTAACTATTTTTTTTTTCCATTTTAAGTTTGAAAACAGCCTTGTTTACATTTCCCCCCCACACTGAAACAAGCTCCTCACTACCACTAAAAAGTTAATGGTATTTACTAGATGCCTGTTTGGAATAAATAAATAAGTAAATAAATAAATAAATAAGTAAAAAGCACCCATGCCACAGTGAGTACCCTTACCTGTAATTATCCAATTTCATTAAGGACAGTGAATTACAAAAGGGATGTCACAGAGTGCTGCTGCATGATTCTTTCCATACTTGTCAAAAATGATCTTGTCATCCCCGTGACTCAAACTGCCCGGTTCTGAGAGCAACACGGGAGGGCCCAGGGAAACCACGCATGGAGGTTTCCTCAGCAGTGGTGCAAAGCTGTGTCTGGGTTCCAGTTTGGAACACGAGTCCTATGAGGAGCGGCTGAGGGCACTGGGGTTGTTTAGTCTGGAGAAGAGGAAACTCAAGGGAGACCTTATTGCTTTTCAGCTACCTGAAAGGAAGGTGTGGGGAGCTGGGGGTCAGCCTCTTCTCACACATAATTAGTGACAGGACTAGAGGGAATGGCCTCAAGTTGCACCAGGGGAGGTTCAGGTTGGAAATGAGGAGACATTTCTGCTCAGAAAGAGCAGTCAGGCATTGGAATGAGTTGCCCAGGGAAGTGGTGGAGTCACCGTCCCTGGGGGTGTTTAAGGAAAGGTTGGATCTGGTGCTTAGGGACATGGTTTAGTGGGTGACATTGGTAGTAGGGGATGGTTGGACCTGATGATCTTGAAGGTCTTTTCCAACCATAATGTTTCTGTGATTCTACACAAGTCACTGAGCTGGCTGAGGCTTTTGCCAAGGGGAAGCTCAGTCCCATGGCTGACCACATGATTCCACTGAAAAATAAAAATCAAACCACAACTTCCTTTTCACAGAGAATTGGTCTAGAACAGCTGAAACGCTAAGCTGGGCCTGCCTGTGGTGAAAGACCACACCTGGGAAATAAAAGTCCTCAGGCTTCAGGTGCTCAGCTTCCAGCCTGAGAGGCAAGCGCTGTCGGTGGTGGTGGAAAACTGGGTCCTGCCAAAGTAGAGGGATATCTGAGTAGAGGAAGTTTTTTTGTTTGTTTGTTTGTTTTCATGTGTTTGTAATTGCTAATGTGTCCCTGATGGACTCCCCGAGCTTTCTGAAAAGTTAAATTTGTTTATGTGCCACCTCAAGAGTTTAGACATGAGCAGCCATCCTCTGTTGTTCATATGAAAAATCCAGAAATAAATCTACTGCCTTGTACATGCTGGTTGTGAGGCACTGCAAGCTGCCAGTAGCTTGCAGTGCCTTCTGTGAGCTCCTCTATAGACAGCCCCAAGGGACACCGGGCTTTGGTTGAAGTCTCGGGATGCCTTGCCCACACACCCAGACACTATTTATGTGTCATTTGGTGAGTCACGTGTTGGAGCATTCCTGCCGCATCACTACAAGCAACCTCATCCCTGCCCAAGAGGCCCAGACTCAGCAGTAAGTCAAGGCCAAGAGATTTCAGCTAAAATAGTTGTTTTGTACAGAGAGCACAGTCATGATTAAATGACAGAGATCCTAACGACATGCATTGGCACGTTGCTCTTGTAGGTACAAGGATTCATCTTTGCACAATAGGAAATTTGCAAATAGAGGAAATTTGTTGCAAAACTTTGTGGCCCCACTTGGAGTACTGCATCCAGGTCTGGGGCCCCCAGCACAAGAAAGATGAGGATCTGTTACAACAGGCCTAGAGGAGGGCTACAAAGTTGATCACGGGGCTAGAGCACCTCTCTTATGAAGAAAAGCTGAGAGAGCTGGGGATGTTATAGTGATATAGAATCATTGGATATCCCAAGTTGGGAGGGACCCACAAGGATCACTGAGTCCAACATCTGACTCCACACAGGACCACCCCAAAATCAGACTGTATGTCTGAGAGCATTGTCCAAACATTTCTTGAACTCCAGCAGCTCAGTGCTGTGACCACTGCCCTGGCGAGCCTGTCCCAGTGCCCGACCACCCTCTGGGTGCAGAACCTTTCCCTAACCCCCATCCTGACCCTCCCCTGTCCCAGCTCCATGCCATTCCCTCGGGTCCTGTCGCTGTCCCCAGAGAGCAGAGCTCAGCGCCTGCCCTTCTGCTCCCCTCGTGAGGGAGCTGCAGGTGCCATGAGGCCTCCCCTCAGCCTGCTCTGCTCTGGGCTGAACAAATCAAGGGACCTCAGCCGCTCCGCATAAGTCTTGCCCTCTAGACTCTTTTATACTGTGGTGCTCAAAACTGCACACAGTACTTGAGGTGAGGGCACACTGGCGCAGAGCAGAGCAGGAGAATCCCTTCCCTCAACTGGCTAGCAATGCCACGCCTGATACACCCCAGGGTACAGTAGGCTCTTCTGGCTGCCAGGGCACACTGTTGACTCATATTCAATAAACCAGAACCCCCAGATCCCTTTCTGCAGGGATGCTCTCAAGCCTCTCATTCCCCAGTCTGTACGTATAGCCAATGTTGCCCCATTGCAGGAGCAGAATCCTGCATTTATTCTTGATAAATTTCATGTGGCTGGTGATTGCCTGGCCCTCTAGTCTGTCAAGATCTCTCTGCAAGGCTTTTCTACCCTCAAGAGAGCCAACAGCTCCTTCTAATTTAGTGTCGTCTGCAAACTTACTGAGTATGCGTTTGACTCCTGTGTCCAGATCATTTACAAAAACATTGAAGAGAAGTGGCTCCAAAAATGAGCCCTGGGGAACCCCCCTAGTGACTGGCTGCCAGCCTGATGTAACCACATTTACTATAACCCTTTGAGCCCGACCCATCAGCCAATTGTTCATCCATTATATTATGCACTTGTCTAGCTGTATGCTGGACATTTTGTCCAGAAGGATATTGTGAGAGACAGTACTAAAAGCTTTGCTGAAGTCCAAAAAGATTACATCTGCTTGCTTCCCTTGGTCAACTAGGTGGGTTGCTGGAGCTGTCACAGTGCAGGCTGCTGTTCTGGCTTCCCCTAATTTTATTTTTCTCATGGTTGTTTTTAAGTAATTCCTTTAAATTGTAACATGTTGAGGCAGGAGATTTGAGTTTTATGTACATATAAGTTGCTCTGATCATACTGTAAAAATAAGGTCACAGATATGGTGTTTTTCTTATTTTTTTCTTCTCTGCTGCCTTTCTTGCCATTCTCAAGCAAAATCTAATTTTTAAGAGCTACTAGTTATGATGTAATAGTTTAGCGTTACTTTCTCAATCTACTGATACTACAACCCTACTTAGTGACAACTTTTTAATAGCTGTCTCATTATGGTAATTATGATCACTTCAAGTATTTCAAAATAGTTCTTCCTGTAATGAGTCTCATCTTCCATTTTATGTCATGTTCAGTCCTCCCTTTTACAGGCAATCAAGCTGGATCCTACACCATGCCCTGTTCAAAGCTCAGTTTCCTGATTGCACTGTCTTGGTTTTGGGCAACTTTCTTGGCATCTTCTGAATGCCACTGCTGGAGGAGCAAAGAGCACCTCCAGTCAGGGAGCCCTGCACATATGCTCTCGATGATCTCCCCATTGTAGCTAAGAGCCTTTTTATAATGGCAGGGGTAGTGCTTGCCTGCTGTCGAGAACTGAACAGTATTTTTTGCACAATATTCATATTTCATTGCCTCAATGGCTACATTTATACTTCTAGATAAAGAAGGCCAAGGTCCATGTGGAGGCTGCCTGCTACTTTGAAACAGGGCAGCTACATCCAAACTGCCCATTGAATTTGGCATGAGCTATCCCCCAAAACATCCATAGAAATTCTGACTTCTGAAGGTCATTTTGATCAGACTCCTGCTCAAAATGAGACCAATGCCCCAAACCATGACCTGTCTAGAGAAGTACCGGTTGGCACAGGCCAGACTTCTTCCAGCCAGCATGCTAATAATTAAGTACTTGCATGCAGTAATGAATCAGTAGCTCCTCTGTTGTATTTACTAATATACAGATAGCCAATGATAGTTAACAATGTCTTTAGTTTTATCACTTTTCTTCTTCATTCTGCAAATCAGAGTGCCACAGTTCCATGTCCTTTTCCAAGTCCTTGTTCTCCCAGAGACAGGCTAATACCCTCTCACTGGGGCATCCACAGCCTCTCCAGGCAACCTGTTCCAGTGCCTCACCACCCTCTGAGTGAAGAATTTCCTCCTAAAATCTAATCTAAATCTCCCCTCTTAGTTTAAAGCCATTCTCCCTTGTTCTATCATTATCTGCCCATACAAAAGTTTCTCTCCATCTTTTTAATATCCTTCTAATATATATTAGAAGGAATCCTGCCTGATGAAGTGGGTCTCTGATCATTTTATAGCTTGCCAGTGACCTCCATCATATTGCCACAACTGTTGATGGCATCCTTTATGCATCCTTTATGCTTCTTGTTGAGCCCACCATACAGCCAATGCTACAAGACCTTCCTCTGACTTGAGGTACACTTGACAAATATGAGACAGGAGCTGGCACTGTGACAGAGCTCCTTACGGGTCCAGCTCTAGGGAAACATACAGCTCTACCTTAAGTTCCCACTGGAACAACATTACCAGTGATAGCAAGAACCTTATATTATTATATTATTTTTAATAATCATTAACCCCTTAAAGGAACACTGGGTAAAATAGTCATATATGCTCTGCTGCAGGAATGCTGTGCAGCATATTTTAGGTGGTGACCAATCAAAACTAGTGCAGAAATATCAGTGTGGCTAGACTAAATAACAGATAGGACCTTTAATCCCTTGTTCATGTTTCACACATGGTTCAAATGACACCACACTTTCAGGAGAACCACAGCAACTTGGCTGATGAGGATAGGAAAAGTTGGTATTACATCTGTGGTGAAGACTGTCCTACGTGTGTTGCAGTCTCAACATGACTTGTGCTCTCTGACAGTCATATTTAAGCCTGCAGCATGAATATGAATGAAATGTTTGAAAATTGGCCAATCTTTCTGGGGCAGCACTCAAGAGCTGTGCTATTGATCAGTATAGATGAGTCCCGGACAAAGTCTCTTTTTCTTCATATCTATATTGGTTTTGGTGATGTCTAAAAATCTCAGCTCCCTGAGAAAATTGAATTAATGAATGAACAGAGAGGGGAAAAAAATCTCTCTGAGTAGCATTTGAAAGTTACTGCCTTAGGTTCTCTTAGTTTTAAATTCCAGTATACCAAATAGCTGTAGTCAGTGGTACTATATGTAGAACTAAGTCCTATCAGTATAAATAAAACATTAGCTGGCAATCTTCCCCATAGCACATTAAAAGTCTGCAACTGCTTGAAAAGTCAAGATCCCGTTGACTTTTCAAAATGTTTTAGCCCTCTCTTCCCAAAAGAAAAAGCCTGCCTATTTGCAGACACAGGTATGTACATACACAAACAACTTCTGCTGACCTGTCACATAAGCATATATTTTCAGTGGCATGCTACTTGAATTCTTTTTTTAAACCAAAATTTGTTCTTTTACCACTTGCTAATCTGCTGTCTACATTCAGATCTGTGGGAACTGTACCACGTACACCCAGCCTGAAGGAACTCTGTGGCAATATCAAATGTGTAATCTCACTTTGTTAATATTTTACATATACTCTCGAAGTTCTCCTGATTCTTGTCCAACAGGTACTTATGCAGTATTCCTACATGCAAACTACAGTTATTCCAAGGAGCACTTTGAACGTGCTTGTTTAAGGCATTTTGCCTCTTAGCTAATAGGAACCATGCTCAACTTCTTCCAGAAAACCTGTATTACAAGGCTTTCATGTGTGCAAAGGATTCAGAAAGTCTTTACGTTGCATAACATATTCATCTGCCCACGCTGGTTTGCTTTCTTCAGTACTTGTAGATCAGCAGGAGTTTCTGCAAACTCGTTTTCTATTTCACTTACAGTCATTTTTAAATGAGTTAATCAACTCTAACTCCTTATGCTCCAGAACAGATAGAGATAATAGTTGTCTTTATGAAGCACTTTATAGCCTCAAAATTTTAGAAAATTCAGATTTGCTGAACATCCAGATTTGGAACTAAAATTTATAGGAAAAATGGCAGCAAACAAACAGGCTGTTTCAGCCTGCTTCCAGACAATTCAGACAATGTAGAACAACTGGAGATTCTTGGCACAATCCCTCTCAAGATTATCACCCATTTCTGTTTTTCCTATAAACACGTTATGAAAATGCTGGATGTGTACAACCGCTGTTGAGTAGCACTCTACTACATGAGTAGACACAGTTCAGGATGTTTACCCAGCCCCTGCTGACCCTGTGACATCTGGCCACTGCTTAATTGAACCTCACCAAGTACAACCTTTGGGCAATTATTCTTTCAGCCCTTCCTTCCTTCTCATTCTTCTACTTCCTTTCAAGGTGAGATATGTGAGATATCCTACCCTTTTTCTTCTAATCCCCATTTATTTCCATTTTGATAAAAGACACTCTCAAGCTCTCTTCTGCTTGGCCCAACCATTTGTCTCAAGAGTTTCTCTAAATCTCAGCTTCTCTTTCCCTTTAATCCTGCATCTAATCTGCAATACCTAAGGTGTTGCTGCTTCACCTCTTCTTTGTCTACTTAAGTTCACAACTCACTCCAAATTTTTCTTTTTCTGTATTTTGCAAGCTTCTCTTTATGTTCTATTTATCATAAACATGTCTTTTAAATCATTACTTACATATATTTCATCATGTAATTTTTTCTCTCTCTTCTCCCCAGCTCTGAGAGGGAGAGCCGTGGCCAGTCAGTACCTCCCTGAAGATTTTCACCTGCTAGTGCCCAGCATCACTCATGACACTATAACCACTTCCCATAGAAGTAATAAAGAAGAATAATACTGACTGTGTCCAGTCCTGGATGCAAGTTCCTTGGTTGCTTCTGGTTGGCTTCAGGTAACTAGCATGATGTGATGATACAAGCTTGGGTTTCCAGTTGAACCTTTTTATTCCTCCCTCACAAATCCACATGTCTTAACAATGTTAACAGGAACAAGTTATTCTGCATTAGTAGTTAGGTTCTTGCCTCACAGCTGTGGTCATGAAGTATGATCTAACTGGTGTTTCAGGTTTCTCCAGAATCTCTAGCCCTTCTTCCCCATTTCTCACGCAGGTACCTCCAATGTCTCTTCAGGAATCAAAAGAAAATCCCATATCCGCCCAATGGACTATACGCTTATCATTTTTGAGTTTTCTTTAGCTCCACATAATCTCACTTTCAATATAAACTACGGGCTTCGCCAGGAGGCAAAATACTGTTTGCCAAGTTAGGAACAGAGCAGTTGGTAGCTTGCTTAGATGCAGGTTTCTGCCAAGGATCTGATCCCACATTACTACCCCAGACCATCCTTTTAGTTGTGTGTAGACAACTTCAAACAGCTCTATGGAAACTATCTGAGATGAAGTCAAAGACTTTACAATTAATGCGTGGTAATGATGGGTGGAAACCACAAACATTTCTGTGGCCTCAGTCACCAATCTAATAAGTTTACTCTTGGGGATTTCAGGAAAATGACAGCAAATCCACCACGTGGACTAAGTTCCCAACAGCTTAGGTGACTTCTTTGAATGAACAGTCCATAAGTGATAAGGAGTTTGTAAGGCGATGAGTTGTTTTCTATTTTCAACTTCATCCAGTTGGAGACACTCGGGCATTTCGCAATTTGCAGTACTATGCAATAATGACAACAATATAAAGCTGATATCCTTGAGAATGAGGTAGATATCCAAATTTAGCAAAGCAACAATTAATTTAAAAAAAATGGAGAACAAATGAAAAGAAAAAGGAAGTTTATTAAAATTAGAGATTGCTAGATATGGTTGGGAGAAACATAAGAAGTGTTTGAAACATCAGGGGAGAATGAGCTTCTTTCATGGCAGGTTATTCTTGACTTGCAAAAGATAGAGATCCTTTTATATGTAATATATTTAAATTTATTTAGAATAAGAAGATTCTAACTATGTACTTCAGGTATTCCTAAAAATAAATTATACTAACCCGAACAGCAATAATCCTGTCTCTTTTAATTGTTCATACAGTATAATTTATCTAAGCCTCTGATGATGAACAACCTTTTTAATGTCTCCTTTCTCTCCAATGCTTGGTTCATTTCAGCAGTCAAGAGTCAAGCATTTGATCTTTGCCACAAATCTGTCGGTGTTGGATGACCTTAGAGTTTTCATGGTCTGCTATGTGCACTACAGCAGTTCTGTGGTGTACAGAAACAGTGGACATCATCCAGTACATGACCCCTGAAATCATTTATATCAGCCCATGGTCAGGCCCTGTATGGGCTTTTTACATTTCTTTGTATTTCATACTTCCTCAATTTTCACTTTCAGTAAAATGTGAGCTGGCCTTCACAGTGTTTTGCTAGACTCTTCCATACTACCTTAGGTTCTTCAGACAGTTTAATGTGAAGGCTAAAATTTTAGGCCTTCCATTTACGAGTGTCTTACCCACAGAGAGGAAAGAACATATTTCAAGAGTGAGAAAAAAAGGAAGAGAAATGTGGTAGAGAACATTCTGCCAAGTTATTCTCCCCTATTTCTTGCAAACTTTATCAAACCCCACTGAAATAAATCATGACAGATTACAGATATAACTCATTGTAGTAGCCTTTAGAATATTTTAAGGAGATTTAAAGGAAAAACAACAACAACCACGACTAAAAATGATAAAATTTAAGGGAAGTGAGATTTTATATAATCTTACCCTTTGTGTGTAAGGCCATAGAAGATTTTCACAGTACATTTTCAACCAATTGGCCAGTTTCATCCAAAGTAAATATGTTCTTAAAAGATACATTAAAAAATCAGCAGAAAAAAACCTCCAGACTAGTACCCTATGAAAAGAAAGGTTACACCGTGAAACAGTAGTTCTCTGTTCTGTTTGGCTACAGGTCACCAGTCTTCACAGCTAGCCCCAAAAGCAGAACCAACCACAGGAGCAACTCATTCTGCAAGTTAAGGACCACAGAAGACAGATGGGAGCAATATATTAAGAAAGTATGAGAAATATGTGTGGCAGAAAAATATCAGGAAACAAGTTTCCTTTGCTTTGCTTTTCAAAACAACTTGATCTGGTGATTAGTGATGGCTACTGGTAGATGATGGAAGGACCAGTGGTCTAAAGGATAAGCGGTGCTACAGTTACATACGCACCCTCCTTTCTTCAAAAATGATGATGCTACAGCACAATGCTGTATTTACTAGGTGCACACAGAATATCTGACATGGATGTCTGTTAGTGCTTGTTGCATCCTTTCATTTTGGAAGACTTAGGTATTTGGAAGGAGAGCATAAGGCAAATCAGAATATAGTCTGTGTCGTTCTGCAGTTCTAAGCTGATGGAGACATCTAAATGAAGCAGGCCTTAGTGCAATTAAAAACTTTTTACTAGGTGCTATCTTTTCATTTGCACAGCTTGATTATGTATGAAGTGAGCCTGGTCTTCTTGTTCTTTTAAAAGGATCTCCATTTTATAATTTTTTTTTAACTAGTTCGTAGTCTTTCTATATAAATCTTCCATGTAAGTCTTCTTGTAATCAACTATGTTAAGGAAAGGAAAAACAAAAACCAAACCAAACCAAACCAAACCAAACCAAACCAAACCAAAAACAAAACAAACAAACAAACAAAAAAACCACTGAGGACTATACTAGAGGTCTTCACTGTAACCATAGCATTTTATTTTCTGCAATGGTGGTTGTACTGAACTTTGTACTGAAGTTGCTATTTTTGTGAATTGGTGTAAAAAGTTATACTCGCTCAGACAAGCTGCAGAAGTCAGTGGCCCTTATAAATGGCAACCTGCTCTAGTTGGCAACCTGCCTGAGCAGGGGGGTTGGACCAGCTGACTTCCAGAGGTCCTTTCCAACCCCAACCACTCTGTGGTTGTGTGTAATTATTCACTAGTTACTTGAAAAACAAAATCAACCCCCTCCACATCAGTCTTATCATATATATGAAGGAATCCAAATGAAATAAATGTCTGAAAAAAAAGACACTGTAGGCAGAAGAAGCTGATTAATTAGCCCAAACCTCAATGGTAGGGAGACAGTTTTTACAGCAGCAAAGTGCAGGATCTTTGGTATTCCAGCATCTCCAGCTGATAGGTTGTCCTCAGGAACTAGATCTTATCTGACAAATAATTCTCATTCTGATTCAGTCTTGAGGCACTTCCGAGTTTCCTAAGGGACAAATAAAAAATCCCCCAGGAAACGTACTTCCAGCTCAGGAACAGAAAGAGGTGAGTGAAATGGTTGTGGGGAATGAAAACTCCCTTAAGGTTTTTCAGCAGGAGTGAGCTCACTTTTTGCTATAAAATGAAACCTAAATTTCCTCTTTTACCTACACTACCAGAAATCAAACTGAGTACCAAGTAGATAGCAGGTGTGCTCATGAAATCATTTTAGGAGAGTTTGCTCAGCATTCAAGCCCTCAGCACGTATAAAGAGACTCTGTTCTGACAAGGCCATAGATTCCCATTTGCTAAGGTTATAGTTTCATTCTGCTGAAGTCACTGGATTTAAAACTGTGTGCCAAGTGAATGAGATTAATCATTACCCCTGCAGAAGAGGATAAACTCAAAGACAAAAAAATACTGTGAGTATGTAAGAATGACAGATTTCTAAGTAAATTTGATCTTCAGCAGCATTTGGCAAAAGCAATAAGTAATAAAATGCCAGCTTTGCCTGAAGCCTGATCATAAGGATCCAGATACCCTCCTCTTATTTTACCCCCTTTTTAAAAGTAGTTATATGTTCCCTGTTCTCCATGTTGTTTTTACTGCAGAGCTGGGACTGGTAGTTGGAAGCAGCATGAAAGAAGTGAGTACATTGGCCATAAGCAACAAATCACTTGTTAAGGGCAAGTTGTTAAATTAAGTTTTTGTGACTTGAGTTATTATGACTCGTAAAGTCATCATCTATCACAGAAAGTGACTTTTTCATGAACAGACCTGAAGAACAGAAATGAGAAAATACCTCCAGCTTCATCCAAAGTAACAGGAACATGTCCAAGTACTAATTAGAGTGGTACTGCTGCATAACATAAGTCACAACATGATCAAGACCAGTGTCTTTAGAAGTGAGTGGGAAGTAAATAAGAACAAAGAAGGGAGTTTTAGAGCGCTCTATGGGCAAATTCCAATTCCACATTAAATGAGAAGCATGCAGATTACATTGGGGTAGGTAGAAACTGCCAGAGGAAAATCCTTTCTCCTATCATGCTCCTCATTTTAGAGAGATGAGAAATCAAGAACTAAGGCCGGGGCACATACATGTTCGCTCCAAGATCTGACTGTGCTCGCAGAAGCTGCTGTCTTCAGCTGATCACCTTTCTTCTCTCCTGCCATCCATGTTGCAGGTTGCTGCGCCTTCTCTTCTATTCCTGCGCAGCTTCTGTGTCCATCAAAGTGAGCTTTGGTATTTTGAACATTTTCTGAGCACTCCCATTTAGATTCAAGCAGGTAAGGAACAATTCCACTATCAACTCTGCTTGCAGCTTGGAGAGAATTATAGTATCTGCCAGGAGAGACATTATAGCCTTTTTGCTGGCAGACCCAGCTGCTGGAGAAGTATCTGTGTCCATTGTCTGGCTCTCTACAATTAGTGGTGAATTCCACAGCCACCATTTGGCACTATTTCAGATGCAAAAGATCCATAAAACATAAACCCATAACGGTAGAAAAAGACTGTAAGAGCTTCACACCATGGAAGTCCTTGAGCAAATCCTTATACCACAGACCTTAATTTAGGCCAATGTATGATGTGGCTGTAATTGGCAGAAGGCAGGGCACATTGCACAAATGCATATAATTTGGCTAATGCTAAAAACAATTTTCTCCCTGAAAATACAGTTCTTTTTATCTATATATGCCAGATGTGAAGATGGTAGCTCTTAGCAAGTAAGTAATGAAAGAGACATGGCAAACTGTAATAAAGGTGCTGTGTGAAACTTTACTAATGAGAATAGCTGATACAAACATTATGGAGTGACGGTATTTGTGGTGAGCCATATCAATACGTCTGTCCAGTTCCCAGAGCTTCAGTTTTTCATTTGGTGTATGAGAACGGGATATACCTTTACTGATTAGAAATGTCTCTTCCTTAGACTAAAGCTGCGTTGTCTTGGATGGTTCTTGGCACACATCAAGTCATCTTGGTCAGTCATCACTGATACAGACGAGAGACAAGTCATTGTGCTGTTGCGTGTGAAATGCTGAGATGGGGAGCCAGTCATGCAACCTCAGGTTACAGAGCACCACATAATGCTACCTAAATGCTCCCAAGCCCCCAGAAAGCAGATTATTATTGTCATTTGACACACAGTCACGGAGAGGTTAAGTGAATCACACCCAGCCAACAAATGGCAGAGTGATGATTAGGTTTCAGAAATGTCTGACTGTGAGCTTAACACACTTAGATGTGCATTATCTTGACAAATGAGCACATTGTTCCTAGGCTGTGCTGCAATGCATTTTAAAAGGTGCAACACTAACAGAAATGTCACAGGACCTCTCTCGGTAGGATATAGTTACAGCCCCAAATAATGTCACCTGCTCTGAAATCCTTTTGGACAAGAGTGCCAGTGAAAATGTCCTTACCCGATGCCATTGTGACCTCTGAAAGGGCTTGTTGACAAAGATGGCAATATGATTTAGAGGAGAGGATGTGTTCTAATGATCAATTTTATGGTCGTTGCTGGCTGTGGGAGAAAGGAGATATCCTCTGCAAGGATATCTTAATACTGTGATTAGGCTAAACAAATCAAGACGTAAACCTTGCAACACATAGCCGAGCTATGAGGTTGTTATTTGCGGTAGATAAATTAAAGAACTCAGTGATTGATATTGGCTTTACAATTATTTACTCCAGTCCTTTTAGTAACATCAGTCACTGGACATCTTTTAATTCATTTGCTTCAAGCCCAATAGATGTTGTTGAATTAAAGCATGTCTACCAAATAAAAATCCGATGGTGATTGAATTATTTTTAGTGATGGACAATCTTTGACAGATTATTTCAACAGTTAATATGCACACAGATAACTAATGAGAGCATTATTTATGGCCTGAATTAGTTTAGCTTCATCTCCCAGACATTGAATCCTATTATAGCTTCAACAGCTAGATTTGGCATTTATAAATTGTGATCAAGGGAACTTTAAACTTTGATTGTTTAAATAGATTAAGCTTTTAGGATGATTAAGCAATTTGTAAGAAGTTTTGTAGTTCTCCTCTACAATTCTTTTTTTGGATCTTTCTTTTAACATGATATTCTAGCAGTTGTTTCTCCAGTAACATATAGGCAAATAATAAGAAAATGTTATTTCAGTTTGCCAACCCACTTTTTTTCACTCAAGGATTACCAAAATGATGTCCAACTTTCTTTCCACATTTCTGTTTCTTGAACACTACCATGGTGGTACGTCCTATGTTCTTTGTCCCTTACTTCTAGAACAGCTTCCCTAGGACAGCTGTGCAGACATTCCCTATGTGCTCAAGCTGTTGATCTCCCATTAATTCACTGAACGCCTGCTCATGTGTCAAGTTTGCATTCCTGCTGGACACATTAGTAGGCGTTAATACACTTCATCTAAGTGTATTTTTTAACTGGGGTGTTGTGGCTGAGTTCTTCATCCGTAACTCTTTGTGAGTTCTTTTAGTCTATTCCCACAAGACAGGATGGTAAACTGAAACCATAATTGAAGGACCTTGGCTTTGACACAACGTAGAGATTCTTACTTATCTACATCCAAACAGGCAGTTAAAGATATGTTTTTTAGAGAAAAGTGTCTTTATACATGCACACATTTTTAAATCAAGTCATTAAATTACACTTACAAGTATTATCAACACTCCTTTGGACAAGAAAATGTGGTATAGCTATTTTATTAAAAAGAAGACTATGTTTAGAAAGGCTTGCTTTCTTAAGATGGTATTAACGAAAACCCTTTTGTTTTCAGGAAAGCACCTCATAGGCAAATACTAGATGAGTGAAGCTAAACAAACCAAAGAAAGAAGCATGATATGATGTGCCTGATCCATAGCAAAAGAGCTGGGCTGTGATATATGATCACCTGGGAAGGGCAGAAAAAATGTGAAACAGGCTGCTTGCTGTTCCAAGTTTGGTGTGAGTCTCACTCATATGACTCCAGACAGTAAGAATACTAAAACTAAATTTAGGGAAAGATTGTTTAGCTAACCAGGTGGGCCACTAGGGTCTTCAGCTCACCAACACCATGCTACCACTAGGCAGCCACAGTTACCCATCTACAGCACAGCAGCCACTCAACAGAAAACAGGCAACCTGGAGTACAGCAGGTTTAGCTATTTCTGAAGAGAAAGAGATTATTCAACAAAAAAGGACAGCTAATCTGCTGCTGCAAGTATGTCTTAATGTGCATAAACTCCCTGTTGGTAATGGCTTGCCCAGGAAGAAAGGATTGGGATTGTGCCTATGTTGGCATTGACAATGATCAGTGTCATCAGGCTTGTTTAGTAAATACGCCTGTTACATCCACTCCCTTCTGCCATTTTGCAATACCCTGAGGCCCAATTCTCAAATCCCTCTCACCTCACTTTAGTGTCCACCTCCACTTTCTTCTGCTGCTGCTGCAAAGGAAGAACACACCCTCATTGTCTTTTTTCCTTCCCTACAAAAACACTAGCCCACTTTATACCTCTTCCTTTCCCTGTGCCCCATCCACAGCTCCCTACTCTTGAAGCTGCCAAACTATCAACCTATTCTCTTACAAGGCCCTTTGTCCAAACCCACGTGAGTGCTCCTGGGTCTCCTTCTCCCAGCATCTCTACACCATAGTCCTTTTCCAGATCTACCCCCAGTATTCCTTTCCTATGTTTTGGCCTCCTCACACTTGACAGGTCAAGTTTAGTAAAACTTCTTTAAAAGGAGAAGGAGTGGATTAGAGATTTGCTTCTTAGAACAAGGCTATGACAGCTCTGCTGGTACAATGTTTGCTTTTGTGCTGACAGGATAACAACTTGAGATGATCTGAAGGGAATCTTGTGAAACTAAATCTTCACTGTTCTGCAGTTGATGCTTAAAGGAGCTCCTTTTCACACAAAGAACAGAATTTAAGCTAGGCCAAAACTGAGGCCTTACTTGTATTTCTTATTCAGCACTTCTCGATGTCTGAGTGATGTTTCTTTGGGGGCTGAAACCCTGAAGGAACTAATGGCTTGGTGCCTTATCTGCTTTTAGCCCAGACCTCTTGCTAGATGTGCAATAAGATGTCAAAAGGGAATGGGAGCTAATTCAGCAGAAATGTACTAAATTTGGGAAGAAATATGGAATTGAGTCCATACAAGTTCATAGCCATAAAAACATTTATGTGCCCAGTTTTATGAGCTGCTGTGCAGTGCAATCATTAAGCACCATCTGAGGACTATGAAGGCTGTGCCACAGGTGATTTACATCACACATTTCACAACTGCCTGAAGTAGAGGACAGAAAATAAGCCCTGTAAAATTCAGGGACATTTTGCATGGAGAATATCTTAAATATGAGCATTTCTGTGTATGAAGAGTAATGTCAATATTTGAAGAGACTATAGCTGAGAGGACAGAGATAGTGAACAAAGCCTTGATAATGTGGTAGAGTCATCAGACTGTCAGGCAAATGTTTAACGTGTAGTGTACATTAAAAACCTCTGAAGAGGAAAAAAGGGGAAAAATGAGAAGAGACAAAACCGATTCTGGAAAAAAATAGCTATAAATGTATATAGGGTATAAAAAAATCAAATATCATTTTAAAATATGTGAACTATATTTATAGTGGACAGACCCATTGCAGGAATTTTTGTTATTTAATGCTTCTGTTTCTGGTGGTGAAGAAATATTCTAGAAAACACTGGAAAAACAAAAGGAAGAGTAGAAATTTTATTTTTGAACTAGGAAGGAGTTTCTGCATGAAACTTGTTTGTCTATATTAAACCTGGCCACTGGTAGTAAACAAATGAAACATTACTTTAAAACAGTGATTTTGCACCGTTGTCAGTATTGCACTTTGATGCCTTATTACTCAATCTTATTTTGTACAATAATTAAAAAATTAGATTATGTTCATTGATTCTCTAAAGGAGCCTTGATTTTCCATTTATTTGTTCTATTTTAGTAAACATGAAAAATAAGACAATGTTACAAAATGTTTATTTCTAAAGGCTTTAGGCCTGCTTAAATTTTGTCAGAACATTGTTTAACAGCCACTTGTTTTTCTAGCACAGATTTCCCTGATATCTCTCAGCAGTTTTGATTAGAGTATGTGTTAATTAATTAGAACAAATATATTCTAAACAAAGCATTGATGATTCATTACAGGGTTGCTTTAATAAAAAATGTAATATTCCTTAAGGCAAGCTGTGGGTGTACACCCAACACATGGAAACACAAGTAGGTGCGTTTGGGATTTCTCTCACTTTAATGCATGCTTCAGGCATGTAAAATAGAACAAAATGTAGCTTAGGTATTTGCTTTATTTAGGAAATATGGGTCGAAGGAAAAAGTGTCACAAGAGCTCACAGTTCAGTTTGGTCTTCAGAAAGTCAGTGGGTGGAGGAGAAAGGGGATGCAATCCCAGAGGTCTTCAGGGAGGAGCTTTTAGAAATAACAGAGTACAAGGGGCATTAATGGCGTCTAAGTCTGATGAATCTTATCTCCCCACTTTCCCTCTTTAGCCAATGCAGAGAACTAGTCTCCTCTAGGAAATGTTTCTCAGTAGCTGTGTTTCTCAGTGTGATCTGGGACCCAAAAGACATCAGGGCTTTGCTTTCTATCTTCTAGGACCATACCTCTCCTGAGGGCTTAGCTGTTGAAAATGTGGAGACTCAACTATATGGTGATGCTGTTGCAATCAGCATAAGTTAGCTTCACATGGAGCAGCAAGGTGACTTAACCAGGATGAAGAAGAGAGAGAAAGAGAGGTGTGTTTCCCCCCTCACATCTCTCTGGATGGGAACATACTGGGACAAATCAACTGCAGAGCCAGTGGAGTTGGTACTCCATCGTATCCTCAATTTCCCCATCTACTTACAGAGACAGCTTGAAGCAGCAGAACAGTCTTAATCTACTCAAATCAGACTAGTAAAGACAGATCGAAGAAATAACATGGCATACCTTTGATATCAGGGGTATATCATACTAGCTCATTTTCTCACACTTTTTCTAGGCAAGTTCCTTTTTGCCTGCAGACTGACCTGCAGACCACTGCATCTGTGTGGGTCACTAATACTGATTCTGGAGTGCCTCCAGCTGCCCCAGGCTCGTGGGGCCATACTCACACAGCCAGTATGCCATCCCATGTGGCGTGCAAGTGAGCATGGTCTGGTGCACCAGCACCAGGCCCTGCCACCCAAGGCTCCTCGGTGCAAGGTGGGGGGTGAGGACATGACCTTGGAGATCACGAAAGTTTAGGCGAATCATAACCAGATGACAGGAAAAAGGGGACCTCCTTTGAACCTTTTTTTTTTTTTTTTTTTTTTTTTTTTACAGAAGAGTTTTGAAAGAAGTGTGCAAGATCAATAGCTCCCTAGATAGCTCCCTTCAATGCTCTTAAATAACAACTTTGTTCAATTAATTAAATATTTGTATTTGGTTGAAATAGTGTACTTCTTTTTATCTTCTCAGGGATTTCTGAAGCCCTTGTGATCTCATTTTTGCCCTACCCTGGCCTGGAGCTGTGTAGAGGGCAGACATCTCCCCTGCGAACACAGGGCAGAAAGTCCAGTGCACAGCTACTACCAGAGAAGTCCATCTGCAAAGAAGGGAGCAATGGAGATGGATGGCCACCATGACTCCATCCTGCTCCTCCTGTGGTTTTCAGGGCCCCAGGAGACCGTAACTCACCAAGCAGGGGCTCAGCTACATGGGATACACAGACAGGGACACAGTGCACACAGATGTCTTCATAGTCCTAGTATTTGTGCCCACAGTGGGTGAGCGTCCAACATCAGCAGTCAGCCAGCAGGTCTTCTGACCAAATGGCTTTGTAATGTCAGGAGGTTTTATCTTCCCGTATCGATGTGTTTGTGTGTCCTGAGGCACCATATGGAAGCAGGCTTTGCTGAAGCTTTGGAATTCCACTGGAAAGGAAACAGCTCCAGTTAACATTTGTTTTCCACAGTTTTGTTTGCTTTCTTTAATTAAAATAGGATAAATAAAACACTCACAAAAACTACTGCAACAGCCCCAAATAACGTAAATCAGATTCTTTCATAAAAAAAGATCTACAAGAAGCCAATAGGGTCAGCGGAGCCCAAGATGGGCATGGGGACAAGCAGCGTTTTGCTCTTCAGAAGTGTAATGCAATGTTCCCTGGAAGAGGCCGATTAGATCCCTGTAGATGAACTCTAAAATTTCATACTGTATTCTTACAGTAGTCTGTTTTACAATCTTATGTAGTCTAAAAGCAGCTGATAAGAAATACAATGAAGAGACTTTAATTATTGCCCTACTATCCTTATCCACTATCAGGTTAAATTGTATATCCTTGTATGTGAAATAGCACTATGACAAATACGGTTAAAAACAGGGCAGGAGTGAGCTCTGTAATAGAAGCTTCATAATAAAAACAGCTTTCCAAACCTTTGTAGTACAAGTGTTGCAGCTGCCTCATGAAAGCAAAAGTTTTAAGACTAACACTCTCCCAAGTTTCAGTGCTCAGAAATTCATTGCTCAGAAGTTTTGGATGCTGTTTCGAAGTATTTTGTGTACAAGGCACTTGCTTTATCTCATATGCTAAAGATTATGGCCACTCCATTTTTGGAGTGGCATTACAATACATCATAGCAATAGAGGTTAAAAGGTAAAATAGACTCATAGAATCACAGAATGGTTTGGGTTTGAAGGGACCTTAAAGATTACCTAGTTCCAATCCCCTGCCATGGGCAGGGACATGTCCCACCAGACCAGGTTACACAAAGCCCCATCCAGCCTGGCCTTGAACACCTCCAGGGATGGGGCATCCACAATGAATGTAATGTAATGGGGCATTCACAATAAATGCAATGTAAAAAGATGTTGCCCTTTAGATGGGAACTCAGATGTGGTATTTTGGTTACAAACGTCTTCCCCTTTTGTAAAACTCTTCATGGGATTTATCACTTTTTGGCAAATTATTGGCAAATAACCCAGATTACTTTTTGACGGAGACACCTGCACTCCCATTTTTCATTTTTTTTTTTCCCCTCTTGTTTAAAAGTACAGAATATGAACATAAAAAATAGTTATCTCCCAAGGAAAGAATTAATGCCCTGCCACATTTCCCTGCCGTTTTAAATCCTCTCTGCCCGAGCACCCCCGGGTTCGGCGCTCCCCCCGTGGCCGCCGCTCTGCTCCTGCCCCCTGGCGGAGGCGGCCGGCAGCCGGGCTCCGGGGGCAGCTCTGAGCTGCTGCTGCTGCTGCTGCTGCTGCTGCTGCTGCTGCTGCACGAAAGCTGAACTGGGAAGGGAGATCTGTTTGTCTTGCCATTATTTTTTTCCCTTCTCGGTAGCATTTCTAGTCTGTCGACAACTTATGACGGGCTTGTCAATTTCTCAGATTTGTTGAAAGCTCAACGATCCTAAAAGTTACGCGTTTTTTTCTGCAGAAGCCACTTTTCTGTATGTAGAGGGGCAGAGAGGACTAGCAGCGCACGACAACACTCTTCACATTTGAACATTAATCTTGGCTTGTTGGAAAGAAAGAAAACAGGAAGCTCTCCCAGTCAGCATCAAAGTAATGTGTTACCTGTTTCAACATGATAGCAGCCCCAAATGTGAATTAGGGGCATATTTGTTAGTGGTACCTGGACCCCTAATGCAATTCATATTTGTCCTTCACAGCACTGCTGACCAGCATTTTGGTGCCTAAACCAAAGCTCCAGACCATAATATTCTCAGCTGATGCACCTCATGTTTGTCTCTATGCTCATATAACCCATCTCCTCCACAGCACTTCCCCTGACTCACCTGGGGATGGGGTGCTGCTGCCCAGTGCCCTGCTCTCTGCTGGCACCCCGAAGTGGTGGGGCAGCCGTGGCCTCTCCCCAGTACCCAGAATCATGTACGGAGGAGTCTTCTGATAATTAAACAGCAACACCACTGGGCTGAGGTCTGGATTTAAAAATCGCCACGTGCATATTCAACATGAAGGCCTACTGTAAAAGAATATAACTCTTTACCTGCTGAATGCCTTGCCAAGTAAACGGTAGCAGTGGCACTTTTTGATCCTCTATTTCCTTGCTTCTCTTCAACACTTCTCACTCATGTTACTAATAGCAAATCCTCTCTCCTTTTAATCTTAACTCAGTGCTAGAGACTGTTCAGGAGTGGAAGATACAGTGGGGTCTTGCTGTGCAAACAGATCTAGTAATATCAATTAAGAAGATAGAGCAGGCAGAACGCTGGTGTGGGAACACACATGACACAAACCCACAGAATTTAAATTTTCTTACTGTTTTGATAATTTTATATATATATATGTATATATATTTAAATTTTATTTATTTATTTTAGGTAAAGACTTACTTAAACATCTGTCATGTTTAATTTGCTGGTAGAAATGACATGAAATCTGATGCTCTCAAGGAGTCCCTAGAATCTTGCCATTTATATGCATCATACAGTATGCACAGTGGGTGTTATTTGGTGTACTTTGCTGTGATAAATGCAATGGCCCCAGCTCTAGTTTGTGTTAATGTCATAGTAGTGTCAAAGGGTCGTAAAATGAATTTGGTTTCTTATCAAGGTTTAGGAGCATATAGAATTCCAAAGCAATCATAGAGACGCAAATGGTAATTGTCTCCCTGTTTCCTGAAGAAAAATGTATAAAATGGAGAAAAAGGTGGATTTGCTGAATTCTGATCATTACTCTGGAAACCAGTACAATGCTGTATTTACTCAGAGCGTTTAAGGACAGATGATATCACTGGAGCATGTAATCTAACCTCCCGCACATCACAAGCCCTTACCATTCTCAGCCGTTCCTTTATCAGGCTTCATCACCAGAGTTTGACTAATGCTTATTTTCAGAAAGCCATTTTTTTTGTGCTTTTGAAGGCCAAAAGAAATGAAGAATTTTCTGCTTTTATTAGCAGCTTGCACCAATGACTAATCTCAGCCTTAAAATGCATGCCTTTTCTGCAGTGTGAAGCAGTCTAGCTTCTCTTTTTGCAGTGCTGCTAACACGTTTCCTTGCTAGATTAAGAAGCCTATTCATTCTCAGTATGTGCTCCCTGGGAAAATACTGATATATTGTAATCAGATATTGTAATCAGATGACATAACAGTCTTTTTTTTTTTTTTTTTTCCTTTTAATTTGGTGGTGTGAGGGTGGTTGTTTTTTTTTTTTTTGATAAACTGAATAGATTATTTTTATGTTCATTCTGTGAGGCATTTTCTCAAGTACAACTTGCAAGACTCTAAATTTGCCTGTGTCTTTTAACAACTGTATCTCAACTATAAATAGATTAACAAACGCATCAAAGAAATTACTTTATGCCTAATTCCAGCTGAACTTCATTTCCTAGCTGTTTTACATTCAAATACCTGTTTAAAAATACTTGTTTCTTTTCATCATTCTTTTCTTTCCATCAGAATATTCTGATTCATTCATGCTGAGATGATGTACCAAACCGGGCTGCTTTAGGAAGAAATTAGTAATGGATCGGACATTTCAATGTAAATTGACTTTCTTTTTATTGTTTTGTTTTCTCAATGATTTTTTTTTTTTCTTTCTTGTGCAGACAGCATTCACCCAAAGGAAGTAATAGCAATATCCATAGAAATGGAGCTACTATATTCACCCGATATAGTGCATGAGAAGCCTATTTATAGAAAGAAATTGCTATGAGGATTACATATAAGATAAAACCTACCCGCTGTCATCTCTGCTTTCAACTAGGATGTCCCTTACCACCCTGGCTGCTCCATTTTGACTCCTTCTGACTCAAGTTGTCCTCTGCCACATAGTATCAGGCTCCAGTAAATCGTCCTTTATTAGTGCTCTGAAAACCCATATGTAGCCCATTAAAGTAAATCTGGAAGTGCCCTGTGTCTTTTCTCCAAGTGGATAAACATGACAAGTATTTAATTAATATATCAAGAATAGGGACAGAAAATTTTCCCAACCTCAAATACACTAAATGATGTTACTTTCCTCATTAGAGAAATATTACTCAGCACAGACTGAGCAGAGCTGCCTTCAGTGATTCTTCTGCTTGGCCACTGCCTATGGAGTTGGGCTAGCGCAGGGAAGGGGGGGCATTTGCAGCCTTGGGAAGGAAGACATTTTCTCATGACAGTTTTTATCTTGGTCATCCTGCTTTTACCACAAATGTAAAATGTACATAAATGTTGTCAAGTTGTATCCTTTTCTTCCCAAATTAAATTAGCCTTTTTTTTTTTTTCTCTCTCTCTCTTTTTTTTTTTTTTTCTTTGCCAGTATTCAGAAAGATGTCACAAATGCTTGTGCCACAGATCCCCATGCAGTCAAATAAATGATAATTTGTTCTCCAGAGCAGTCTGAGTGACTATGTGCTTTCATAAGACTTGATATACCTGAGATTCCATTATGTTCAGGGAATATACTGCTGACTCTCACTGACATGCCATGACTTACTGTGCATTTCTGAAATTAAATTACTTCTGTGATATTTTGTGGTGGATTTGATCTGTTATTTTATTTTTTTTTACAAGCTCCGACATGAACTGCATATCATGTAGAACTCTGAGTGGGGCATTTTTTGTAATTTGAATGAAAAAAAAAACACCCACAAATAAATAAAATGAGAAAAAATGTATTCTATGATTCAGCATTCTTGATGTTTTTATTTATTCATTTATGCCTCTTTGCTTGTCTGGTAATTTGCAATGTGTCTGCTGGCCATTAATTAAAATTATTGAAGTTCCTCTGTGCTCAGGTAGGAACCTGGTTTAATTTCATTATGTATTTTTCTTCTTGCTGTATTACAAAGCCCTGTGGTTATGTGTAGCTTCTCACACTCACTTATAATGTGGCAACAGTGGCAGTGGGAAAATGCAGGGAAGGTGCTGAGCTTGGTCCTTCTGCTTTCCATCAGCCCTTTTAGCCTAAGGTAGAGATGTATTAAATCTGCTCTTTACTGGATGAGGAACTGGTGGGGTTTTGTTTGCTTGTTTGTTTTCTCGAGCTGAGCTTTGTTGCAGACATACTATGGGGTTCCTCATCAGTATGGCACTGGTGAAATGATTCTCATGTTTCCTTCCTAGTGTCACTTATAGAAATGAATTCTTCTGCTTGAAAACGTCCTGCCAGTAATTTCATCAGATGCTGACAATTGGCATGGAAAATTTGAGGTTGAATTGACTTAACAAGAAGCACTTGGTAAAGGGGACTTAGCCTATGTCTGTTCACACAGATGCATGCCTGATGTGCATAGCTGTTATGGCAGGTGAAGCTGAAGGGAGGAAATGGAATTAAAATTAAAGCGAAGTTCTTTCAATGGCACAGCCATGGTGCAAGGCAATATTGGCAAAACTGTATGACAACCTGAAATAGCCCAAACTCTCTGGAAAATAATTGGATTAACACCACACAAGAAAATACTTTGTATTGCATCAACCACTTTTATATTGTTTTGATATGTTTCCCCCCCCCCCCCCCCAATCTCTGCCTGCAGAAAATCACAGATTGCACAGCAACATACACTGATGGTCCAGATGCACCAACACTGTTCCAAATTTTTGCTTCTAACCTCATTTTATGGGAGTCAAGGCTCTCTTTGCACCTGCCCTGCAGGTGCTGTTGCTTCCAATTATGTGGCGAAATGTGTTTTGTTGTCAGGCAATGGGTGTTCAGCCTCAGACATTAAGACCTGAATTTTTCTTCTCTGCACCACTGCAACACGCTGACAACATCTGGAACAAAAAGCCTGTGGCAAAGGGACAAAGCTGGGGCCAAAGTATTCTTGGCTGAGAAGAAACAGCATCGAAAATTCATCCAGCGGCTCCACTGATC